>NC_053495.1:110796721-111096721 GCF_905171775.1 Rana temporaria | reverse complement strand
AGGCGAGGGATGATTTCTGGATGGCCACCCTTTTGGATCCCAGGTGCAAGGGGAAACTGGAGCAGTTCATCCCAGCCAGCCGGAGGCAGCACCGGATGGAGGAACTGCAGGCAGGCATTGTCAGCCGGTTGGAGCAGGCAACTCCCCGGCCTCCAGTTGTCCCCCCTCATCTCACCCAGCAGGTGGCTGCACCCAGCAGCAGCCGAGCAGGGGACCTAATGGATGAGATGAGGATGTTCTTCCAAACCGAGCGACCCAGTACCAGCACCAGCAGCAGCAGCAGTCACCACCAGCGGCTGGCCCACATGGTGGCAGACTACATGGCGTCGTCGGTGCTCATACTGTCAGAAGCACCGACGACCCCATGGAGTACTGGGTTGCCAGATTGGACACCTGCCGCGAGCTCGCTCAGTATGCGCTGGAGTTATTGTCTTGCCCCCCCTCCAGCGTACTATCTGAGCGGACATTCAGCGCAGCAGGTGGGGTGGTCACGGACAAGAGGACCCGTCTGTCCACAGACTCTGTGGACAGACTCACATTCATAAAGATGAATGAGTCCTGGATCGGCGGTGACTTTCTGGCACCCGTCGTCGGTTCAGGACGCTGAAGGGTCCCTTGTCATGCATTCCCTGATGGAGCCCCGGACCTGATGTATTTACAGTGCTGAATATAACTATTTTAACACCTGAGAAAATCAATGTTAATATTTGGTACAGTAGGCTTTCTTTGCAATTACAGCGGTCAAACCTTTCTTGTAGTTTTACACCAGCTTTGCACACACTGGAGGAGGGATTTTGGCCCACTCCTCCACACAGATCTTCTCTACATCAGTCAGGTTTCTGGGCTCTCGCTGAGAAACACGGAGTTTGAGCTCCCTCCAAAGATTCTCTATTGGGTTTAGGTCTGGAGACTGGCTAGGCCACGCCAGAACCTTGATATGCTCCTTACAGAGCCACCCCTTGGTTATCCTGGCTGTGTGCTTTGGGTCATTGTCATGTTGGAAGAACCAGCCTCGACCCATCTTCAAAGCTCTAACTCAGGGAAGGAGGTTGTTGCCCAAAATCTCGCAATACATGGCCCCGGTCATCCTCTCCTTAATACAGTGCAGTCACCCTGTCCCATGTGCAGAAAAACACCCCCAAAGCATGATGCTACCACCCCCATGCTTCACAGTAAAGATGGCGTTCTTGGCATGGTACTCATCATTATTCTTCCTCCGAACACGGTTAGTGAAATTATGACCAAAAAGTTATATTATGGTCTCATCTGACCACATGACTTTCTCCCATGACTCCTCTGGATCAGTCAAGACAACTATGTCAAAAGTAATGTCCCACTCTATATACTCCTATTACCACTGCTGTTCATCATGGCACCTCCTGCCCAAGTGATATGACTCTGTATCAACTACTACTGCTAATACTACTACTGCTGCTGCTGCTGCTGCTCAGTCAAGACACCTATGTCAGCAGTTATTTCCCACTCTATATACTCCTATTACCACTGCTGTTCATCATGGCACCTCCTGCCCAAGTGATATGACTCTGTATCAACTACTACTGCTAATACTACTACTGCTGCTGCTCAGTCAAGACACCTATGTCAGCAGTTATTTCCCACTCTATATACTCCTATTACCACTGCTGTTCATCATGGCACCTCCTGCCCAAGTGATATGACTCTGTATCAACTACTACTGCTAATACTACTACTGCTGCTGCTGCTGCTGCTCAGTCAAGACACCTATGTCAGCAGTTATTTCCCACTCTATATACTCCTATTACCACTGCTGTTCATCATGGCACCTTCTGCCCAAGTGATATGACTCTGTATCAACTACTACTGCTAATACTACTACTGCTGCTGCTCAGTCAAGACACCTATGTCAGCAGTTATTTCACACTCTATATACTCCTATTACCACTGCTGTTCATCATGGCACCTCCTGCCCAAGTGATATGACTCTGTATCAACTACTACTGCTAATACTACTACTGCTGCTGCTCAGTCAAGACACCTATGTCAGCAGTTATTTCACACTCTATATACTCCTATTACCACTGCTGTTCATCATGGCACCTCCTGCCCAAGTGATATGACTCTGTATCAACTACTACTGCTAATACTAATACTGCTGCTGCTGCTGCTGCTGCTCAGTCAAGACACCTATGTCAGCAGTTATTTCACACTCTATATACTCCTATTACCACTGCTGTTCATCATGGCACCTCCTGCCCAAGTGATATGACTCTGTATCAACTACTACTGCTAATACTACTACTGCTGCTGCTCAGTCAAGACACCTATGTCAGCAGTTATTTCCCACTCTATATACTCCTATTACCACTGCTGTTCATCATGGCACCTCCTGCCCAAGTGATATGACTCTGTATCAGGTACTACTGCTAATACTACTACTGCTGCTGCTGCTGCTGCTCAGTCAAGACACCTATGTCAGCAGTTATTTCACACTCTATATACTCCTATTACCACTGCTGTTCATCATGGCACCTCCTGCCCAAGTGATATGACTCTGTATTGTCAATGTCTACTACTACTACTACTGCTCAATCAAGACACCTATGTCACTAGTTATTTGCCACTCTATACTACTATTACCACTACTGATGCTGCTGCTGCTGTTCATCATGGCACCTCTTGCCCGAGTGATTTGACACTGTATTGTCAATGTCTACTACTACTATTGCTGCTCAGTCAAGACACCTATGTCCCAATTTTTTGGTACACTATTGACTACTATGGCCACTACTGATGCTGTAAAGTCTTCCCCAAGTGTTTTGATGCTATCTAGTACTATTACCACTACTGCTTGTAAATCCTGCCTGTGTGATACTTAGTGGGAATGCTTTAATAAGCATTCCCAGTATGGATACCCGTAAATGTATTAATCTTAATTAGTGTGAATGCTTTAATAAACATTTCCAGTATTGATATCCGTAAATTTATTATTCTTATTATTCCTTACGTTTTTTGGTTCTGCGTAACTTCGGCATACTTTCAGCTATTGAGACCATTCAACTGTAAAAATGTTCGTCTCGTTCAGCTAATGATGGGACTTCTTCAAGTTTTTTTGGACTATTTATACTTTTATAAATTTTAAGCTTTTAGACCCTTTTTTTTAACATTGAAGTCAATGAAACATCCTTTTCCCCTTTGAAATCACATGCCCTGCCAAAAGTTTCAGCTACTTCATACTTTCACTTACAGACACTAAACAAACTTTAAAGCGGTCACAAAATATTTAGCTATCCGGCTATGACTTTTCAGATCGTTATCGTTTACAATTTTTGGTGAAAACACAATTTACGTTTGGCGAATTTTTTTACGAAAATGCAATCGGTTATAATGTAATCCTATGGAGGGGATTTAGAGTGTGTCATGTGACCTTAACATTGGAGATATTTGTGATAAAAAATATCTTTAAAAAAAGGGAAACAAATTGCTCTCACGCCCACAAGATCTACTTTTCATACACAATTTATATATCAAAACGTAGCTATGCTTGTCTGGTTTCAGGCAATGTGATCAGTTCTGCGATACGTATTTTAGTTTTAGTTCTTGGAGCTTCTAAAGGACAACAGCCTGAAATTATGTCTCATAGACTCTCATGTTAAATTATCTAAAAAATGTTGCTGCAAAACACACAAAGACGCTCTTTTCTAAATCGCAGACATGGCCACATTTTTAAGTTTATCAACATAAATTTCATATCGATGCGTTCACAAGGGCCGTGTATTTCAAACGGTGTAGTCGTTGTATCGATCGCATGTACGGTTGAGGATTTATTAAGCTTTGTTTGGAGGCTTAAATCATGTATTTGATCTGTGAATTAAAAGCGTTTGTAATGTTATTTCTTTCCATAAATAGCTTTCCTTACCTCAGTGCAATATTTCTCCTCACTGACCTGGGGGGAGGGGAAACCTCTTGAGGGGGGAGTGGCGACCATGAAGTCAGCATACTCTATACTTTGCAGATAGAGAAAGAAGCTGTGTGTCCTAAAGATAGTGTAGTGGTTATGGTGAATGTCTTTGGCAAGGGGCTCAGCAATTAAGCTAATCAGCATTCCCACTCACATTTTCCTCAGGAAATGCATTGTCTAGTTACATTATATTTTAATACTACTGCTGCTGCCTCCATGCTGAGTAAAGCTTCATGACCTCTCTGGCACAGCGGATCCACCAACAGCCTCCGCTACAAGCTACCAGACCGGATCTAAACAGCAAGTGTAACTAAAACAATGAACCTTATGTTAAACCCTGGTTTGCGGCCTTTATACTGCAACCATTGGGCTGTCTGCAAGAGCTAATCTGCATTCTCTCTCTCTTTCTTGCTCTCTCTCTCTCTCTCTGTATATATATATATATATATATTGTTGCTTTTGTTATGTTCATTTTTCAACAGTTTATTTTGTGTTCGTCGTGTCTGTGTCGTGTGCTTTAGTTTGTCCTAGGTTTGTGTTAAATAAAATAATAGTATAAAATGTTTTTGCTTATTATGAAGTTAGATGTGTTGATGTTGATTTGTTCGATGTGAAGTTAGATGTGTTGAAAAACCTACAAATCTATCTCAAAAAGAAATGAAACATTTCCAAAAAATCAGATTTTTTAATAAAAAAATAAATTCAGACATAACTCTGATTGAGCTTCTGAAGCCGTTCCATCTCAGCAATATTTTTTGATTGCTGCTGCTCTAGCAGCGCATTTTGTTGGGTCAGGTAGCGGATTTGGCGTTGATTTCCCAGGATCCTCTGGTGTGTTTTCTTTATGAGCACGTTCTGCCTCATCATCTTTCTTGATACTGTTAGGATATAATAAAAAAACATTTGGATTTCAAAGAACGTTACCAAATAAATAAAAAAATTTTTTTGCTTATTAATCAATCATTATCATGTGTATACACTTGTTATGTGTCTAACACATCCCGGGAGTGCAGAATTATTAGGCAAATGAGTATTTGGACCACATCATCCTCTTTATGCATGTTGTCTTACTCCAAGCTGTATAGGCTCGAAAGCCTACTACCGATTAGGCATATTAGGTAATGTACATCTCTGTAATGAGAAGGTGTGTGGTCTAATGACATCAACACTCTATATCAGGTGTGCATAATTATTAGTCAATTTCCTTTCCTTTGGCAAAATGGGCCAAAAGAAGGACTTGACAGACTCTGAAAAGTCCAAAATAGAGAGATATCTAGCAGAGGGATGCAGCACTCTTAAAATTGCAAAGCTTCTGAAGCGTGATCATCGAACAAAAGAAGCGTGTGGAAAAACAAAGGCGCAAAATAACTGCCCATGAACTGAGAAAAGTTAAGCGTGCAGCTGCCAAGATGCCACTTGCCACCAGATTGGCCATATTTCAGAGCTGCAACATCACTGGGGTGCCCAAAAGCACAAGGTGTGCAATACCCAGAGACATGGCCAAGGTATGAAAGGCTGAAAGACGACGACCACTGAACAAGACACACAAGCTGCAACGTCAAGACTGTGCCAATAAATATCTCAAGAAAGATTTTTCTAAGGTTTTATGGACTGCTGAAATGAGAGTGAGTCTTGATGGGCCAGATGGAAGAGCCCGTGGCTGGATTGGTAAAGGGCAGAGAGCTCCAGTCCGACTCAGACGCCAGCAAGGTGGTGGTGGAGTACTGGTTTGGGCTGGTATCATCAAAGATGAGCTTGTGGGGCCTTTTCGGATTGAGGATGGAGTCAAGCTCAACTCCCAGTCCTACTGCCAGATTATGGAAGAGACCTTCTTCAAGCAGTGGTACAGGAAGAAGTCTGCATCCTTCAAGAAAAACATGATTTTCATGCAGGACAATGCTCCATCACACGTGTCAAAGTACTCCACAGCGTGGCTGGCAAGAAAGGGTATTAAAGAAAAAAAACTAATGACATGGCCTCCTTGTTCACCTGATCTGAACCCCATTGAGAACCTGTGGTCCATCATCAAATGTGAGATTTACAAGGAGGGAAAACAGTACACCTCTCTGAACAGTGTCTGTGAGGCTGCGGTTGCTGCTGCACGCAATGTTGATGGTGAACAGATCAAAACACTGACAGAATCCATTGATGTCAGGCTTTTGAGTGTCCTTGCAAAGAAAGGTGGCTATATTGGTCACTGATTTGTTTTTGTTTTGTTTTTGAATGTCAGAAATGTATATTTGTGAATGTTGAGATGTTATATTGGTTTCACTGTTAAAAATAAATAATTGAAATGGGTATATATATTTTTTTTTTTGTTAAGTTGCCTAATAATTCTGCACAGTAATAGTAGTCACCTGCACACACAGATATCCCCCTAAAATAGCTAACACTAAAAACAAACTAAAAACTACTTCCAAAAATATTCAGCTTTGATATTAATGAGTTTTTGGGGTTCATTGAGAACATGGTTGTTGTTCAATAATAAAATGAATCCTCAAAAATACAACTTGCCTAATAATTCTGCACTACCTGTATACTTCTATCATAAATACCATATTATGGTTCTGCAATCTGACGGGTGCGCTTTATATGTTGTCCATTTTTATATCTACATTTTATTGTTGAAATGTTATTAATCATTGTGCACATATTTACCTTCCTGAGCGAGGCTCATCGCAACGGGCTCTTCTTGGACCTCGACCTCTCCATGACCCGTGATATCCTCTTCCTCACCAGTAGTTTC
The DNA here is from genome assembly GCF_905171775.1 of Rana temporaria. Taxonomy (NCBI): domain Eukaryota; kingdom Metazoa; phylum Chordata; class Amphibia; order Anura; family Ranidae; genus Rana; species Rana temporaria. The sequence goes on along the minus strand of NC_053495.1, from coordinate 111,090,035 downwards.
TTGGAGGGGGGATGCTCCTCAACAGGAGCTCTGGGTGGCGAGTTGGAGGGCCCTGGCTGCTCCTCCTCATCCCTCTCCTCCTCTGCCGCATCCTCCTCTGCCGCATCCTCCTCTGCCGCATCCTCCTCCTCCTCATTGGCCTGGCGCCTTCTGCGCTTGGCGCGCACAACTGGTAGCGGAGCTCCTATAATAACACAATGTTCATATATTATAAAAATGTTTTCTAATGACGTATGCAAATTCTGTGTACTCTGCTGTATTGTATATGAATACAAATTAATTTATATAGACAGTTAACCAATGGGACAATGTTATATTAAAGGGTCTTGTGGGCACTACAGGGGACTGAGCGTGAGCTGGGCTGCCACCATGGTAAAATGAGCTGTTTTTGTCTCCTTTGTTTTGTTCAGACGATCTCATGTTAAAAAAAGGGCCTGATGGAGTACACGGGATTACTATAACAACCCCACGCCTAACACAGGAATTTAGTGGGAATCTATATATATAAAACTCAACGTGTGTGTGCATGTATTTTAGTGGGAATCTATATATATAAAACTCAACGTGTGTGTGCATGTATGTATGTATGTTCCAGCATCACGTCCAAACGGCTAAAGATATTTACATGAAACTTGGCACACAGGTTACTTATATGTCAGCCACAAACATAGGATAGGTGGTTTAACCCTTACCCTTACCCCCATTTGCCATGGTCGGGGTTTTTCTTTAAAGTCCCATTCAACTCTATGGGAAATACATGTTACTACATAACAGCTGTAGATATTTCGATAAAACTTGGTCACATGTTACCTATACGTCCACTTAAAGTATAGGATCGTTAATTTATCCCTTAACTACCCCCATTGGTGAGGGTCTGGGTTTTTGTTTAAAGTCCCATGCAAAGCAATGGGAAAAGTATGTTCCCACATAACTTCTGTGTTCCTGTCTGCTGTCCCATGTCTTTTTTCAACAGTACTATGAATACCTTGGCTGGTTGTCGATATATGTTACCACAACATGGCGTCTTGGTTAACAACATCTGACCTTACATGAATTACATATGACCTTACATAACTGTCACCAAAGGAGCTGCGGTGGCTCAACGCGATTGCCACTGCGCTGACAAGCGATTCACCTCTGCAGCTAGGGGTTCGGATCCCGCTCTCGGCTACATGTGAATTGAGTTTGGTGGTCTCAGCCCGGCCCCCGGTGGGTGTGCTATGCGAGGTAAGCCTGCGCTTAGTACGCCCACCTCCCTCCCACAAAAACCACCACACTTACGTGATAACACACGCACTCGAAATTGGGTTAACATGCATGCACTCTGACCATGCGGTCTCTAAAAAGAGAGGCGAAGGACTAACGGGGCTGGTTGAGCGGGCAAATCCTCTCACTCCCTTATAGGGAGTCCCTCTGCCCTGTTGGGCTTCGAAGCGGAGCAGGTAGGACGGTCTGTGTGGGTGGACCCCCTCACACCCGCCATTGCCACCCGGGGCATGGAGAAAGGTGGCAGATTGCCTCTGGGGGAGGCCTGCCTACTCCCAACTCCTGCAGTCCGGCTCCTCTCTCGAGTTCACGCACAAAATACACTTTGGAAAAAAAACACATAACTGTCACCAATAACTTACCTGGATGATATTTATTCCGGATATGCCTAACACGGTCCATGTTGCGCCTCTTCATATCGGACCATTTTTTCACGATCGCCAGGTGATCGTGTTGGCCGCCTAATTCCTCCATTAGGGCGCTGACAACGGCCTTTTTCTCAGCCTGCCTGTGGAGCTGATCATACCCCTTTTCTAGGAACCTCTGCAAGATGAAGAACAAAGTATATTGTAATACTTTTGTTTAAAGCCTTATGGATATATGACGTAAATGTATGGTATTCAACAATTGGAAGCATTCTCGCCTTATTAATCAATGACAGGGGTAACATGACAGATTTTATATCCTGCCATTTCGGTCGCCACCTTTTTTGCATAAATATAGCAGCCATTATCATTTGCATAATTATGTATATATGATTAACAACACAGGATACACGTATAGGGGAGATATGCGTTGCTATTCATCTGACCGCTATAATTATTTTTGGACACTGATAATGGGCCTGTACAATAGATTATTTTTTTTCATCCCTATCTTTATATAGGAACAATAATATGTTTGTTTCTTTTGACTTTTTGATGAATTAATTTTGAATAAATAATGGAGTTGATGTTATTTAACAACTACAACTACCAGCATGCTCTGATACACCATGTAGCTCACCGTCACCAGCTGTACAACAATTATACTTTAACTCCCAGCATGCCTGGACAGTTAATGGCTGTCCGGTAATAACGGGGAGTTGTTTTGCAACAGCTGTAGGCTCCGTTTAGGAAACAGTCCCGTACAAGATGTTTTCTTTTAATGTGGAGGTGAGGGTGGCTATGTAGGGGTATGTGTATATGTTTTGTTTTTTCATTTATATTTAGTGTGGTGTAGTGTTTTTAAGGTACAGTCAGAGGGGCATGGGGTTCACAGTAGTTTCCCGCTGAGGGTTTGAGCTGCAGCGCCAAATTTGCTTCAGCTAGAAGCACACTGTAAGCCACAGCCCATGTGAATGTACCCTGTAAATTCACATTGGGGGAGAGGGGGGGGGTAATTGCAGCCAGTTGCATGCAGGGAGTTGTAGTTTTGCAACAGCTGGAGGCAGAATTATTTCACATTGGTCACTTTCCTCACTCTCCCATCTTCCTTTTCCCCACTTTCTTTTATTATTTTTCCCCGTGTTCTGTTTTGTTTGTCACTCTTTTTGTTTTGGTGCTTGCACTTTATGTGTGGCGAGTAGGGTGCTGGTCCTCGGGCCGGTCTCTGAAAGTCTTGGGAGTTGGTAGACTCGGCCTTCTGGTTAGGTTCACCGGCTCTCATGGGGTCTCCCTTCGGGGGAGCCTCACCGAGGAGGGTTCTGTTTCGGCAGTCCCTCCGAGGATGTTGGGTCCTTGTGGCTTCGGCTGCTTGGACCGAGATGGGTCCATATGGCTTCGGCTGTATGGACCACAGTAACTCTTTTCCCTGTCAGGAGCCTAACCCCCCTGGGGGATCTGAGACGGGACCTTTTCGGAGGACCACTGACGTATGCACCCGTCGCAGTTTTTTGTGATGTCACTCTTTAGGTGTGTGCACATTTTTCCCTGCACCGGGTGGAGTTTTTGGGTTGTGTTTTGCACGCCACAGGCTTTTCAACAGAAAAAAAACAGCTGGAGGCAGAATGGTTGCAAAACACTACGGGTTTGTTACCTAACTCAGGGTTTCAAGACCAGTCCACCTCCAGCTGTTGCAAAACTACTACTCGCATCAGCCACGGTCTGTCAGTGCATGCTAAGAATTTTACTTTTGCTGCATCTAGGGTGCCACAGTTTAGAGACCCGTGCATAAAGGCCTGAAAAATGTGGGCCTGCAGAACTTACAATACTAGAAGTGCCAGCATTCCCAGGCATGCTGGAAGTTGTAGTTCTGCAACATCTAAAGGGCAATATGTATTCGAACGTCCTTGGGCCTTGAGGACCCTGAAGTCAGGACGTTCGCATATGTCCTATGTCCAAAAAAATGTTAAATTCATTATGCTAAATAACAAGGAAAAGTGCCTAAATACACATTTACCAACCAGGGTGTCTGCAGCTGTCCAGGCATGCTGGGAGTTGTAGTTTTGTAAAAGCAGGAGACACATTGTTTGTGAAATACTAATATCTGATCATATATACTAACTTTTAAACTAGACTAAAATGCAGTTGAAGATAATGAAATAACAGTGGTCAAAATACTTACACAAATCAGCCTCTTTTCCTCAGATACAGTGAAATTACTTCCAACCATTCTGCTCTGCGATTGCGATGCGATCATAAAGTTGGAAACTGGCAAGGGTCCAGGAAATGGTCGCGTGTTGGGCGCGTGTTGTTCGCACGATTGCCCATGCGCGATCGAAAAATCGCAATCGCAATATTTTTTGCTAAAATATCACAAATATTCGATTTCAGAGTGCTCCTACAGCAGTTTTCGAAATATCTGCAAACAATTTCGCATTCGCATTTTGTGAAATTGCGCTAAAATATCTTGAATATTTGATTTCTGAATGAGCCAATCAGAGCGCTCCTACAGCATTTGGGGAAATTCCGCAATAATCATCGCATTCGCAATATTGCGAAATTTCGATAAAATATCACGAATATTCTGAGCCAATCAGAGCGCTCCTCCAGCATTTGTCGAAATTGCGCCATAAATATCGCATTCGCATTTTGCGAAATTTCGATAAAATATCAAGAATATTCTGAGCCAATCAGAGTGCTCCTACCGCAGTTATCGAAAATTCGCAATTATTTTCGCATTCGCAATAGCGAACAATCGCAATCATTTAATTTCGATAAAATATCACGAATATTCGAATTTAGCGAATATATCTCGAATATTCGAATATATATTCGAGATATATCGCAAAATCGAATATGGCATATTCTGCTCAACACTAGTGACCACGTCCCATGCCTGTATAAATCATTGGGCACCGCACACGGCATTACAGCGGGAGAGAGCTTTGTGTCAACATCGGAAGAAAAGAAGAGGGAAGAAGACGACGGAGAAGACAGGGCAACGCTAGTAAAAGAGCTGGAAGAAGATAGCGGAGGAGCCCGGCAGAAGAATCGGAAAGCGGGAGAAGAGAGCGGAGAGTCAGAAGACCCCCGAAGTCGGAAAAAGACCCCCGGCCTGGTATGGTTCAGGAGGGGGGGGGGGCGCTCGCTTGTCCCCAATCCCTTTCCTGACCGGCCGGGTTGTATGCTCGCATAAGGGTCTGGTATGTTTTTTGGGGAGACCCCCACGCTGTTTTTTTTGGCATAGGGAGTTCCCCTTAAAATCTTTATATTTGACATCTATTCTGCTATAGTCAGACACGGTTTCCTGGGATATTTTCAGCACTTTCCTGCGACTTGCATTTGAATTTGCACGGAGATTGAACATTTATGAACTTTTATTTGGAATTCATTACATGTGTTTTGCACTGAGGTTTATGCATGCACATGTCACTTTATTCAAGTTTTCTTTCATATGAACTTTTGATCATCACTATTTGCATGGTTGTCACGTATTTACCAGCATTATATGTAATATAATCTATGTTGGCATACTGATCACCTATTTTGATCCACTGTTCGCGCAGCGCAGCCTAATTTTTATTTATATTGGTGCTGTACAGGAAGACAATCACTAGCACTGTATGCACATGAGCCCAGAAGCACCGTCAGGTAAGTGTAAGGGGGGTTCTACATATTAGGTTAGTGTGGAGACAGAAGATGTGAAATAATTTGTTAAAGTGGATGTAAACCCACTCTCATCCTTTCTAAACTACTGCCATAGTGCTGAGCTATAAGAATATACATGTCTCTGCATGTATCCTTACCTGTCAAATGTCTCCCCTCTGTCTGTTATAAGAACTGAAAAACTGCAGATTCTGTGGGTGGGTCTGTTGTCTGGAGCTCAGTGGGTAGAGTGGTGATCTCAGTAGACTCCCCGCCCACCTCTACACTCCCCTTGTCAACATGCATTTTCTCCTGTGTATTCATTAAACTATATTCTGCTATGATCACTAACATCCAGTCAAAATCCAGAAAAGTAACCACATGACTTCAAAAAAGGAGTGGGGGTGGGAATTAAAAAATAATGCCTGTCTCAGGCTAGTGTATGAGATATGTAAATAACCTGTCATTCACAGCAAGGGGGAAGAACGGACAAAAGTTTTCTCCTGTTTGTCCGTTTATCTCACTGAAAAAGAAAAGAGGATTGCTCAGAGCTGGATTAACTCTTTGTGGCAAGACTGGGCACAGATGATAGGAAATCTTATACTCTACATTGTGACAGCAAAAAAAAAAATACATTTCGGGTTTACATCCACTTTAAGTTAGAAAATCATTTTAGGTCTGCTATGAAACTTAAACTTTACAATAATTATTTACATTCTAATATTTGACAAGAAACTTTATCAAACCTCTTACCTTCACAGATAGGTAGTGGTAGCCACTTTCCATCAATACATTTACTTTCATCAGAGCCAATGATGCCATAACCATCTGCACATATGTATTTCACCGTGCTTCCAGAATAATATTGGTCTGCTACAGATTCTTCACTGATCTCGCCATTAGGTATTTGTGGTGGATTCCTTGTGCATCGTTTTTTCTCTAAAAACACAAATGTCACCTCTTATTCAAAGTAGAAGCATTTTTTTTTCATATAAATATACCTTTGTGATTTAAGGGTTAGTACAAACCATGAATCGCACAGGAACGTTATGTATTCCAGTGCGATTCTGGTGCAGTACAATTGAGGCCCATTCATTTGAATTGGCTAAAATCACGCTGGACTGCAGTAAAAGTAACGCATGCACTTCTTTAGAAAAGACACAGAAATCGGAGCACATGGTACTAAGATATCATGCGATCCGGTGCAGGCACACACACTGTTTGTGACCTGCGGTTGGGGTGTCATTAAGGCCTATTTCACACTTGTGTGACTTGTCATGCGACTTGGGACTGCAAAGTCACATGGCATGTCAAACCCCATTATTTCCAATGAGTACCATTCATATCTGTACTACTGTACTACTTTGGTCTGACTTTGATGAGAGTTATGCCCCATACACACAATCGGATTTTCCGTCAGAAAACCTTGGATGGTTTTTCTGACGGAATTCCGCTCAAGCTTGGTTTGCATACACAGGTTCACACAAAAGTTCTCTGGACTTTCTTCCGTCACAAACACAGTGCCGTAGAACACTCTGACGAGCCGAGAAAATTAAGTTCAATGCTTCCGAGCATGTGTCAAATTGTTTCCAAGCATGCGTCTGAATTTTGCGTGTCAGAATTGCTACAGACATTTTTATTTTCCCATAAGAATTTTTGCCGTCTGAAAATTTGAGAACCAGCTCTCAATCTTTTGCTGGGGAAAATCTGACAGCAAAAGTACGATGGAGCATACACACGGTTGGAATTTTCGTTTAAAAGCTCACATCAGACTTTTGCTGGTGGAAAATCCGATCGTGTGTACGGGGCATTACACAGGCATTCCCGGCAAAATCGCTTGACTTTGAAGTTGCGGTAGTGTGAAAGGGGCCTAAGTTAACATTGACACCTGCTGCAGATCACAACTGCAATGTTCTTTGAATGCAGTGTGGAAAACATGCACAGAACACAGGTTTGCCTCAGTGTTTTGTTGTGAACCTGCCCTAAATGTCAACATAAGTGATGTAAACAAACAAACCCCCTTTAACGACTTCAGCTCCAGAAAACTTTACCCCCTTCATGACCAGGCCATTTGTTGTTATTCAGCACTGCTCTACTTTATTTTCGCAGTCATTCAATGCTGAACCCAAACAAAATTTGTATATTTTTTTTCCCCCACAATTAGACCTTTCTTTTGGTGATTTTGACCACCACTGAGTTTTTTTTCTTATACACAAAAATATTGGGAAAAAACACTATATTTTTTGCTTTGATATAAAACATATCCAATATATCCAAAATTTAAAGAATCAAATTTCTTAAAGCAGAGTTCCACCCAAAAATGAAACTTCCACTGTCCATATTCCTCCCCCCTCCGGTGTCACATTTGGCACCTTTCAGGGGGGGAGGGAGGTCAGATACCTGTGGAGGGGGGGGCAGGGCTGTCTTAATGAGAGGGCACACCTGGGCACTGTCCAGGGGCCCCAGCTGCATGGGGGCCCCTGCACTTTCCCCAAAGCAGATGGTCCTTGAGCCCACGCTGCCCCGAAGGAAAGAGATGAAAAATTAAATGCACTGAAGAAAGTGTCATTGAAGAAAGTGACACTGAAAAGAGTGATGGGGAAGAAAGTGACTTTAAAGACAGTGAAGGGGGAGAAAGCGAATGGGAGGAACGCTCAGGAGAAGCAAGCGAATGGGAAGAACGCTCAGGAGAAGAAAGCGAAGGGGAAGAACACACAGGAGAAGCAAGTGAAGAGGAAGAAGGCACAGGAGAAGGAAGTGAATGGGAAGAACGCACAGGAGAAGGAAGCGAATGGGAAGAACGCACAGGAGAGGGAAGCAAAGGGGAATAACGCACAGGAGAGGGAAGTGAAGGGGAAGAATGCACAGGAGAGGGAAGAAAAGGGGAAGAACACACAGGAGAGGGAATTGAATGGGAAGAACACACAGAAGAGGGAAGGGGAAGAATGCACAGGAGAGGGAAGCAAAGGGGAAGAACACACATGACTTTAGTACAACAGATGTCCTACTTCACTTAACTTACCACCTTAACAAAAACCTTAGTATCCCCCCAACCTCTGCCCATTAAATTGAGACCACACCATTGCTTGTTGGGAAAAAATAGGCCGTAGCAGCCTGATTTATTAAACATAATAGATTTTAACACAAACTAAGCAAGAACATCTGCTAACTTAAACTACCTGAAGTTGGTCCCCGCAGGCAAAGCCTCTATCCTTCCGTAAACTATATATATACATGGGCATCCGCTGAAATTTTTTCAGGGGGGGGGCGCTTTGGCAGCAGCAATACACAGTTGAATTTTAACCTTTCTTCAAACGCTAGCGGGGGTTAAAAGCGCCCCCCACATTAAAATGTAAAAACACCCCACTGTGCCCCCTGCATCTTTCAATATCTCTTCGTCACTACTGTGTGCCCCCTCACCACAACCTCTGGACCCCTTTACATTACACATCACCCTGCATCACTGGACCCCCTTTACATTGCACATCACCCTGCATCACTGGACCCCCTTTACATTACACAGCACTCTGCATCACTGGACCCCTTTACATTACATAGCCCCCCTTTCCCTTGACTGGAACACTACAGTTCGGCCCTGCTCCTGGCTCTCCCTGGCGATTCCAGGGGGGGGCAAATGACCCCCCTTGCCCTATGGAGCGGACGCCCATGTATATATATATATAAACATATATATATATGCCCTTTTTGATGCACTCCGGTCTTCGGATTCCTCTGCAGGCCTCAAGCCGAAAAGGCTCAAAGGCGTCTCACGACCGTAGTGCTCCATACTCCATTCTTCCAGCTAACCTCCGTTAACTGGCATCACCCTCATCATCGCCTGTCACCGACAGGTCATTAATTCCATTCTCAAAGTCTATTCCTTACCCGCAGGGACCAACCAACGCTGCCACGACAACCCATTTCTGAACCTGTAACAGAAATATAAAAAACAAACACAAACACACAAATCACACATACTACAACCCCCCATGATGCTCTACCAATACCATAAGGGGTGGGTGGGCGGGAACTTTCCTCCGCGCTGTGTTGCCGGGAGGGCGGGAACCAACCCTTAAATAAACTCCCTTCCCCGCCCCCCGGGTACTGACAGCCAACCATTGATTTTGCTGTCCCCTGTGACGTCAGTCATGCCAGCCCTCCACCGAGTCCACTGCGTTCCCCTGCTCTGGGCTTTTCTGGAGAGGGAATTGAATGGGAAGAACACACAGAAGAGGGAAGGGGAAGAACGCACAGGAGAGGGAAGTGAAGGGGAAGAACGCATAGGAGAAGGAAGGGCAAGAACGCACAGGAGAGGGAAGTGAAGGGGAAGAACGCACAGGAGAAGGAAGCGAAGGGGAAGAACGCACAGGAGAAGGAAGCGAAGGGGAAGAACGCACAGAAGAAGATAGGGAAGGGGAAGTACGCACAGGACAGGGAAGGGAAATGGAAGAATACACAGGAGGGGGAAGTGAAGGGGAAGTACACATAGGAGAGGGAAGGGAAGGGAAAGAACGCACAGAAGAGGGAATTAAAGGGGAAGAAGGCACAGAAGAAGGAAGGGAAGGGGAAGAAAGCACAGGAGATTATTTCACAGCCAGTGAGGCTCTGACCCTGCCCCATGCAGCTTGAATGCTTGGGACTCGAAAGAAGGGATGTAGAGAGGCCACAGTGTAAGGGGTTTCAGGGCTGTAGTGGGGTCACAATACAAGGGGTATCTTATGGTATATGGTTACAGTGCTGGGGGGAATATCTAGGGTGTAGAGGGGTCAGAGTGCTGAGGGGACATCAGGGGTGTAGCAGGGTCAGAGTTCTGGGGAGGCATCAATCTAGCATATATATTATATGCACAGGACAGCTTTGTTACTTTTATGTATGTAACAGAATGATTGTTCACGTAGTTAATGCAGAGCTCCACCCAAAAGGGGAAGCTCCGCTTGTCTGCCTCTTACCTACTTGATGTCTGTTTACCTGCACTGTTTCCATTGTAGGGGCCCCAGAGCATTACTTTGCCCAGGGACCCATGATACTAATAAGACGACCCTGAGGGGGGGTGGCACAGTATCCGTGTCGATCTACGCCATGTTCGTCCCCTCCTCCATCCCCCTGCTGTCTTCAGCAAGTGGTTAAAGTCCAGCTATAGAGTAGTGATGGGAAGTTCGGCTCTTTGAACTGAATCGGTTCATTTCGAATCACTCACTGAAATGAACCGATTCAATGAATCGATTCTTTGGTTCTTCGGTTCACTTGCTGAGTCTACTGACAAGCTCTGAAACAAAGCTCTCACTCAACCTTCCTAAATGATTAGAATCAATAGAACGATTCTTCACAGAAGGTTTGCAGGTCCTGGGGACATTTACTTGTATTTAGTTCCTTGCTCAGAACACAATCCTATTGTATCAGACCACAATTTGTCAGATTAGCCAGCGTCATCAATTTTGGTAACGCACAAAAAGCTGTGTAAATGAAAAGCAGGTTTTTGTGCATGTGAATCTCATTCTGATGGGCCAACTTCAGTTAACGTTGCTAGCCATCATATTTTTCCGTAGTTTTCACAGCGCATGCACAGGAAAAATGATCGGATTTTACTAGCGCGGGCGGGGAAAGTACCCACGGTAGTAAAATCCAATCGTTAGGCTCCTTTCACACTTGTGCAACTTGAAAGTCGTGCAATTTTTGCCACGATTTCTACCGTGACTTTGATGCGACTTAAAGCAATACCTATGTAATCTTGAGGTTTCTGCCTCAAGTCGCATCAAAATCCGACCAAAGTAGTGCAGTGACTACTTTGAAGTCGCTGCGACTTGAAGACGCACATATATGGACGGCACTCATTGGAAATAATGGGGTACCACTTGTCATGCGACTTTGTAGTCCCAAGTCGCACAAGTATGAAAGGAGCATCATTATGCACTGTAAAGACTACGGACAACTCTCATGGCTAGCCATCTTAACTTTGAAGTTTGTCCATCAGAATGCAGTTCACATGCACAAAAAACAGCTTTTAGTTTACACATCAGTTTGTGCGTCACCGTAAGTGGCAATATTGGCTGATCCTATAGATGCTTGATCTGACAGAACACCTGCTACCCAGGTTACTAAGCACAATCCTATACTCATATGATCATATAACAGACCCCAGATGCAATAAAGAGACCCCGATATCTGCATGTGAATAAACGTGCGTAGGGCGTGCATGTGTACATAAACGATAATTTATTATTATTTTCGCCATAACGCATAACAACACGTTAGGTGTCACCACAAACGTCAGAGAGACCGCAATAATTCTAGAAATATAATTTGTGGTTAATGAATGTCCTGTACTAGTTGTTATAACTACCTATATACAGTCTGTACAGTGTACTGCTGCTACCTGATCACTGATTTAGTGTATTGTTCTACTGGTGGTGACTCATGGTTCTTTCAGTGTACTGTATTCTAACAACTCATATGGTTCTTTAACCACTTGCTTACTGGGCACATAAACCCCCTTCGTGCCCAGGCGAAATTTCAGCTTCCGGCACTGCGTCGCTTTAACTGACAATTGCGCGGTCGTGCGACGTGGCTCCCAAACAAAATTGACGTCCTTTTTTCCCCACAAATATAGCTTTATTTTGGTGGTATTTGATCACCTCTGCGGTTTTAATTTTTTGCGCTATAAACAAAAAAAGAGCGACAATTTAAAAAAATATATATATATATTTTTTACTTGTTGCTATAATAAATATCCCAATTTTTTTTTTTAAAAACTATTTTTTTTCTCAGTTAAGGCCGATACGTATTTTTCGATGTATTTTTGTAAAAAAAAATAAAAAAATCGCAATAAGCGACTGGTTTGCGCAAAAGTTATAGTGCCTACAAAATGGGGGATAGATTTATGTTTGTTTTTTTTTGTAATGGCGGCGATTTGCGATTTTTTTTGTCAGGGCAGCGATATTGCGGCGGACGTATCGAACACTTTTGACACAATTTTGGGACCATTCACATTTATACAGCGATCAGTGCTATAAAAATGCACTAATTACTGTATAAATGTGACTGGCAGTGAAGGGGTTAACACTAGGGGGTGAGGAAGGGGTTAAATGTATTCCCTCATTGTGTTCTTACTGTGTGGGGGGAGGGGACTGACTGGGGGAGGTGACCGATGCTGTGTCCCTATGTAAAGGGACACAGATCGGTCTCCTCTCTCCCTCACAGCACGTGGAGCTCTGTGTTTACACACAGAGCTCCACGTCCTGCTGTGTTACCGACGATCGCGAGTGTCTGGCGGACATCGCGGCCACCAGGCACTCGCATCGGCTCCCGAGCGATGCGCCGGGCACGTTGTTTCCCCGCTGCGCGCCCCCAGCGGCGCGCACAGGGAACAACAACAACAGGACGTCCACCCGGCACTTGAGAGCCGCGCTGTGGACGTCTTTCGACGATAGCGCGGATCTCAAGTGGTTAACTCAGTAACTCATATGGTTCTTTAACTCTGTGTACTCATGACTTGTATCCAGTTCCTGAGTGTCTCAGTGCCTTGAGCACGCTGATTGGTTGCAGGGAGGGGCCAAGCTCTCTCACTCTAGGATCATATTACCAGGCCTGCTCCGCTATGCAGGGCCGATCCGCCCTATACGCGGACTACGCAAGCTGCGTATGGCCCCGAATAATTCTCGGGGCCCCGCCGTCGCTAGAGGTCCACGGCCGGCGGAGATAATGTCTCCGCTGCCCGCCATTTTCCCGAAGACCAGAACGAGGGGCCCTGCCGAAATAGAAATAGAGCTGCGGCGCCGCCCACTCCCGACCACTGTCGGCTATGGAATGGTTCTACAGGCTCCTTAGTTTGTGATGCTATGGTGGGATTAGCAGAGAAGGAGAAGAACACATTACAGTAATAAAGACTGAAGATATCTGACTGCTGTGCACCTGTTTTGTCAGCCTGTTAAGTATCTGTGGGATCTGCTGCACAGTACTGGCCAGCCACTTTGGGAAAAAAAAAATGGCATACATGCCATTTCTCTACTATGTCCTGTGCTACCTGCTTGCCCCTTACTACAGCTATGGTTGCTTTAACTTTGCATCTCATTATAGTATTTAGTGGGAGGTGAATGGAATGCTTAAATTGTATTAATTGTGCTGCTACTTTTGATGTACAATAGTTATAACATAGGAGACTGCTGCATACATAAGGCAACTCCAATATTTGTGTGTGCTGCATGCCCTAACCTTAAAAAAAAGGTAAAACAAAATCAAATGCATTATTCCCCACCCAAAAAAATTGAAAAATATGAAAAAAGTTAAACTTTTTCAATAAATCACAAAAGAAAAAGAAAAAAGAGCTGTGAAGGGGTGGTGCAGACAGGGCCGATCCGATGTAAGGAAGCACTCTGCTGGGGACACCTGAAATGTAAGGAGGCACTCCGCTGGGGACACCTGAGATGTAAGGAAGCACTCCGCTGGGGACACCTGAGATGTAAGGAGGCACTCCGCTGGGGACACCTGAGATGTAAGGAGACACTCCGCTGGGGACACCTGAGATGTAAGGAGGCACTCCGCTGGGGACACCTGAGATGTAAGGAGGCACTCCGCTGGGGACACCTGAGATGTAAGGAGGCACTCCGCTGGGGACACCTGAGATGCAAGGAAGCACTCCGCTGGGGACACCTGAGATGTAAGGAGGCACTCCGCTGGGGACACCTGAGATGTAAGGAGGCACTCCGCTGGGGACACCTGAGATGTAAGGAGGCACTCTGCTGGGGACTCCTGAGATGTAAGGAAGCATTCCGCTGGGGACACCTGAGATGTAAGGAAGCACTCCGCTGGGGACACCTGAGATGCAAGGAGGCACTCCGCTGGGGACACCTGAGATGTAAGGAGACACTCCACTGGGGACACCTGAGATGTAAGGAAACACTCCGCTGGGGACACCTGAGATGTAAGGAAACATTCCGCTGGGGACACCTGAGATGTAAGGAAGCATTCCGCTGGGGACACCTGAGATGTAAGGAAGCACTCCACTGGGGACACCTGAGATGTAAGGAAGCATTCCGCTGGGGACACCTGAAATGTAAGGAGGCACTCCGCTGAGGACACCTGAGATGTAAGGAAGCACTCTGCCGGCTGGGAACAGTGACATCAGCGCTCCCACTGATTCTGCATTATGGTGAGTTGAATAATTTAATTTTATATTACAAGGTAATAATAGAAATAATGCGCTTCAATCATCCTGACACCATAACAACCATGGTGCCATGATGATTGAGGCGTCAACACCAGGTGTTTGAAGTATCTTTATCTGCTGATTGTTAAACTTTCTGGAATACAACGATTTCTATTGTGGTGTAGAATCTGGGCCTGCTGTCCCTCCATCCCTCTTTTTTTACTTCCTCTCTCTCTTTCTTCCTTTATTTCTCCCTCCACTCCTCGTTCATCTCAGACTCTCAGCCCACTAGTATGCTTAAACCATGTCTATTATTCACGGGTCAGGGCCCCTTAGCAGAATTTTGTTTAGGGCCCCAAAGAGGTCAGGATCGAGTGCACAGAGAACCATTCCAAACGGTTCAGTTCACTCAGATGAATCGATTCAATCAGTTCACTGAAAAGAACCGATTCAAAAGAACGATTCGTTCATGAACCGGACATCACTACTATAGAGCATTATCATTAAAATCCATGGAGGCGACTGACAAGCATCAATGCCTCATGAATGCGACTTGCTGCTTAATTTTTAACATGACACAACACTAACTGCTTCTGTGTGAGCAGCACTGTGTGGGGCCATTGCAATATTCATGGCAGACGTTGTCATAAAGTTACCACCTCATCCTTTTAAAACTGAACACATTAATTACACAGGTTCTGTGGTAATCAAACTGACTTATTGCCTTATGTGAATTAAATTATCCTTAGAACATGTGTAATTAATATGCGTTTGGTTTTAAAGGGATGAGGTGTTAACTGTTGAAGGGCAGTTATAAGGTTTTCAAAATGCAGAGTAAATGCCGCTTAAACACTAGACATGTGCAATATTTTGTTTTGAAATTCCGCTTCCATCCGAAAAATACATTTAATTACTCCAGAAATTCATTTTTATTTTGTTTTGTTAAAAAATGCATTCGTCCGAAAATCCAAATAAAGGTTGAATCTGTCATTGAAGGTTTGTGGTGTCCGTCGAAGCAGCTGAACTCTACGACGCCGCAATCGTACATTTTCGGTTGAATGCTCCGCCCACAAACTATAGTAGAATTCTAATGTTGTATGAAAAGTAATAATTATATTTATTAATTATTATTACTAGTCAAACAACATTAGAATTCTTCTATAGCCTATGGGCGGAGCATTTGACCATAAATGTCCGTTTGTGGCGATCGTATGTTTTTAGCTGCTTTGTCGAATCTTCATGTCTCTATAATGTCGAATCTTTCCTCTCTGTCGAATAATCTTGGACTAATAGAGTTAGGTTAGGCACATTCGACCACAGGTTCGATAGACACAGATCACTATTGTCACCGTCATGTTGAATCTTCTATATATAGCGAACTGTTGTGGCAACAAAATGAAAATAAAGCATTTTTTATGTTGGATCTTTCGGATTTCGGATTTTGCACGTTCGTTATCGCTTGTTAAAACAAACGTGGAAAACCCTGAAATTCGGATTAAAATGCATTCGGATGAAAACGAATGCACATGTCAAATAAACACATGGTATTGTCACGTGTGTGAAAGCGCCCTTAAAAATGCTGCCTCCTAACACCTATGCCTACTAAACCTGGGAATCCTGACACTGAAAGATAATGTCTAATTTATGTTTGGTATATTTCAATACAAATTTGAAAATGAAGACTTACCTGTGCACCAAGGGGGAGACTGCCATTCTCCATCTTTACATAGACCTTTTTCTGAACCATACATCTGATATCCAGGATCACACTCAATCTCTATCTCATCTCCATTAAAATATTCAGTCTTTGGATTTATCACTCGAGCATTTGATGGCTCAGCTATAGAAGGACATTTTGACTCTGCAAGAATGATTTACGTAGGACATAACAAAGGTCATTAAAATATAACTAACTATCCTAATGTAAAATATATAATTATTGCTGTACATGACATCACATTTATCTGAATGTACATCTGGGTTTACCACTTACTACACAAAAAAACAGACCTGAAGCCAATATAGCTCATATTGTATCTACAGTAGGGATGAGCTTTGCGTTCGAGTCAAACTCATGTTCGACTCGAACATGGTATGTTCGACCGTTCGTCGAAATACGAACGTTATGGGCCGTTCGTGCCAAATTTGAGTGGCGTTTACTGAGGCATCGCATTGTTGGCTGATGATTGCCCAAGCATGCACTATGACTTGCATGCTTGGCCAATCACAGCGCACAAAAAACAGAGAGCCATAATTGGCCAAAGCCAGGGTGGCTTTGGCCAATTATGGCTCAGGGGGTTTAGTACACGCCCCACACTATATAAGGCTGCCTAGAAGTCGGCCTTGTGTAGTGTTTGCGGTGGTTAAGAGTGGACAGAGAGAGAGAGTGTCATTTTTTTAAAGTTAGATAGATCAGGCAGGCAGGCTAGTCAGTTAGAGTTATGCCACGTACACACGATCGGTTTGTCTGATGAAAACGGACCGTTTTCATCAGACAAACCGATCGTGTGTGGGCCCCACCGTTTTTTTATCCATTGTTTAAAAAACTAGGAACTTGTTTTAAAATTATCTGATGGTTAAAAAACCGATAGAAAAAAAATTATCGTCTGTGGGCACGTCCATCGGTTAAAAATCCATGCATGCTCAGAATCAAGTTGACGCATGCTTGGAAGCATGAGGCCGGGTACTCACGACCAAACATGTATGGTGAAAGCGGTCCGTCGGACCGTTTTCACCATACATGTCTGCCAGAGGGCTTCTGTACGATGGTTGTACACACCATCGTACAGAAGTCCGCGCGTAAACAATACGCGGGGCGTGTCCGCGGTGTCGCCGCGTCGATGACGCGGTGTCGCCGCGACAATGACGCGGCGACGTGGGCGGCCCGCCTTTAAAATGCTTCCACGCATGCGTCGAAGTCATTCGACGCATGCGAGGGACGGCGGGCGCCTGGACATGTACGGTAGGTCTGTACTGACGACCGTACATGTCCGAGCGGGCAGAATTCCAGCGGACTGTTTTAAAACAAGTCCAGGAATATTTGTCTGCTGGGAAAAGGCCCGGCGGGCAAATGTTTGCTGGAATTCGGCCCGCTCGCGCCCACACACGACCAAACATGTCTGCTGAAACTGGCCTGCGGGCCAGTTTCAGCAGACATGTTTGCTCGTGAGTATGGGGCCTTAAACTTCATTTTTCTCAGCATGTTGTTGTGTTTTACATCACCGCATTCTGACACAATCGTTTTTTTAACCGATGGTGTGTAGGCACGACTGATGAAAGTCAGCTTCATCGGATATCTGATGAAAAAATCCATCAGTCCATTTTCATCGGATGAACCGATCGTGTGTACAGGGCATTAGAGTGTGTAGAGGATATATATGCATCCTAGGTGTTGTGTATATATATTTATACACCGTATTGAGTTTAGCTAGATCCGCTCTTCCTAATATACCGACAGTGACAGGCAGGCAGATGATTGTGCTAGCTGCAGTATTCTCACTTGGTGTACTGTGTCCTCTGCACAGTGTGCACCTAAAGCTACGTGAATACAATTGCTGTTGTTTTCATATTAAAACCACAGGCAGTGGCTGATCAGCAAGTATTCTCACTTGGTGTATTGTGTCCTCTGCAGAGTGTGCACCTAAAGCTACATGAATACAATTGCTGTTGTTCTCATATTAATACCACAGGCAGTGGCTGATCAGCAAGTATTCTCACTTGGTGTACTGTGTCCTCTGCAGAGTGTGCACCTAAAGCTACGTAAATACAATTGCTGTTGTTCTCATATTAATAACACAGGCAGTGGCTGATCAGCAAGTATTCTCACTTGGTGTACTGTGTCCTCTGCAGTGTGGAAAAAATATATAAACATATGCGCTAAAACAACTAATTGATGTGATACCTACTATAAAAAATCAAACAAATGTGATTAAATACATTCAAGATGTGCTGGTTGGTAAAAAGGAGAGCTTGGTGTTGATAACACCACAACACAGGGTAAGTGATAAAACAAACAAACTAAAAAAGCATCATTTGCAGAACTGGTTAGTCACATAACTGTCCCTGTAATGAAAGAATGGTATCACTGAAGGGTTAACAGTATAGTACTTGACAGCAGAGAGTGAGTGTCAGTGTAATCAGATTAACACAGCCTGGATGATTAAGATACACCGCAAAAGCTTCAGACCCACTCCAGTATAATCAGACCACACAGCCTTGATGATTGGTATACAATGCAGTAACTTCATACCCGCTCCTCACAAATCACGGCAGGATATGAAAGATATGGAGGAGAGAGGAAACACACAATAGTGTAATACTGCCAGACTCCAATGCAATACCAATATAGCGCTGTGCGCCGATACACTCACGCTTTTCCCGTCTTTGTAAAAGCCGCTCAGTAACGAAATAATGAGATCCTCACTCGGGAACTTCTGACAGGTCTCGTACGGCAGGCTCCTCCCCCACGCGTTGCGTCACTTGCCACGTGACTTAATCAATGGGTAATGTCCATAGAGCGTTGCCAGCTATACTTTATAGTGCTCAGGCAGGACATGTGTTAGGAAGCAAGCGGACGGGGAGAGCACACTAGATGTTACATCATTGGGGCAAACAAAGCGGATTTAAAACAATACATTAAACAACTTTAATCAATGAGCAATTTTCTAAAAACATATGTATCAAAGATATATATAAAAGTTTGTCATCGCTAACACCACTAGGCAAAAACTCAACAATGACTATGTATAGAGTTAGCATATCCCTCTAGTGGTCAAAATAAATAGTACTTCCCCACACTACATAGCGAGGATAATGCTACCCAAAGCCCATATATAAGAGATCAGTATCTTAAGACCAATTATATTAATGGATATAATAATAAAATCTAAATAGTCTTGAGATTCATAAAAACCTTAAAATACTTTTAAAATTACATTATATTAAAACATGAATAACATTTTGACTACCCATAATCATAATCTTAGTAAGACCACTGGCAATTCATGAACTGTAATGCCTAGTACACACGAGAGGATTTATCCGCGGATACGGTCCTCCGGACCGTTTCCGCGGATAAATCCTCTGAGGATTTCGATCCGCTGGATTGTACTCACCATCGGATCGAAATCCGCGCGGAATTCACACCGCGGTGACGTGTCGCGCCGTCGCCGTGATGATGATGCAGCGACGTGCGCGACGCTGTCATATAAGGATATCCACGCATGCGTCGAATCATTACAACGCATGCGAGGGATGGGTTCGGACGGATCGATCCGGTGAGTCTGTACAGACCACCGGATCGATCCGCTGGAGCCAATTCCAGCGGATAGATTTCTTAGCATGCTAAGAAATTTTTATCCGCTGGAAATCGGTCGGCCCGAAATATATCCGTGGATAAATATCCGCTGGATCGTACACACCAGCGGATCTATCCGCTGAAACCGATCCACGGATCAATTTCAGCGGATCGATCCTCTCGTGTGTACGGGGCCTAAGGAACTTGACGAAATTAAAAATCAGAAATAAAACAATTAAGATCAATATTTTAACCGTTAGGCGATAAGGATTTGATCTCAAAAATCCAGCGGGATTCGGATTTACTGAGTTCCCTCACTTTATGACTTCCTCGCCAATGGGGGTTATATTTTTGGATAGCCCAAAATGTCATTCCCTTAGGGTTTTTTTGGTGACAGGCTTCAAAGTGACGTGACACACTATGGGCCTGATTTACTATGCTCTGTGCGCTGCGCTGGTTCATGCGTTAATTAGTACTCCGGGTGGAGGCTTAATCAGGCGCATGAACCAGCGTAGCAGCCGGCGCATTGAAACTAATATGTAAAGCCGCGCCGAACTCCCTATAGAAGTCTATGGGAGAAATCAAAAGTGTTCATTTTAAAGGCTAATCTGCAAGTTTTGTCCTAAAAAGTGTTTGGGGACCTCAGTCCTGTCCCAGGGAACATGTATCAATGCTTTTTTTATGCTTTTTTTTTTTTTTAAAACGGCCGTTTTTTCGGGAGCAGTGAAATTAATAATTCTTAAAGTGAAACAATAAAAGTGAAATATTCCTTTAAATTTCGTACCTAGGGGGGGTGTAATGTCAGCATGTGAAATAGCGCATTTTTCCCGCACTTAGAACTCCCCCTGCACAAAGTGACATTCTGAAGGAAAAAAGTCATTTAAAAATTCACACGCGGCTATAATGAATTGTCGGCTCTGACAATTCTAAAGGGATTCATTCATAAAACAAACAAAAAAATGTGTAGGGGTTCCCCCAAATTAAATTACCAGGCCCTTCAGGTCTGGAATGGATATTAAGGGGAACCCCGCCGTAAAAAACAAAAAAAAAAAGACGTGCGGTTCCCGGCAAATATCCATTCCAGACCCTTCAGGTCTGGTGTGGATTTTAAGGGGAACTCCACCCCAAATTGAAAAAAAAAATGGCGTGGAGTCCCCCTAAAAATCCACACCAGACCCTTATCCGAGCACGTTGACCTGGCCGGCCGCAGAAAAGAGGGGGGGACAGAGTACGGCCCCCCCCCCTCTCCTGAACCGCACCAGGCCACATGCCCTCAACATGGGGAGGATGTCCCCATGTTGATGGGGACAAGGGTCTCATCCCCACAACCCTTGCCCGGTGGTTGTGGGGGTATGCGGGCGGGAGGTTTATCAGAATCTGGAAGACCCCTTTAACAAAGGGGACCCCCAGATCCTGACCCCCCCCCTGTGTGAAATGGTAATGGGGTACATTGTACCTCTACCATTTCACCCCAAAAAAAATGTCAAAGTGATAAAAATGACAGTAGCCGGTTTTTGACAAATCTTTTAATAAAGTCTTCTTTTCTTCTTTCCTTCGGGGTTCTTCCGCTGCTTCTTTCTTCTCGTCCACATCTTGCCCGACGTCTTCTTCTATCTTCTCCGTCCGTCCTTCCGCCTTCTGGTCCCGCATCTTGCCCGTTGTCTTCTCCGTCCGCCTCCTCGTCCGCATCTTGGGTCTTCTGCGGTCTTCTTCTCGGTCCGCCGCCTTCTCGTCCCCGGACCCAGCGTTTGAATCTGATTTGGCCGCCGTTTTCCCGCTCCTGGGACCCGCCCCCCTCTGACGCCACAAGTAAACTCCTTAGAAGGTCATGTGCGTCAGAGGGGGGCGGGGTCACATGAGTGTGACACGGCGGGAACTTCTTCTCCGGGCGGCGCGATTGAAATTGAATTCCCCCGCTGTGTGACGCTCTGCGACCCCGCCCCCCTCTGACGCACATGACCTTCTAAGGAGTTTACTTGTGGCGTCAGAGGGGGGCGGGTCCCAGGAGCGGGAAAACGGCGGCCAAATCAAATTCAAACGCTGGGTCCGGGGACGAGAAGGCGGCGGACCGAGAAGAAGACCGCAGAAGACCAAAGATGCGGACGAGGAGGCGGACGGAGAAGACAACGGGCAAGATGCGGGACCAGAAGGCGGAAGGACGGACGGAGAAGATAGAAGAAGACGTCGGGCAAGATGTGGACGAGAAGAAAGAAGCAGCGGAAGAACCCCGAAGGAAAGAAGAAAAGAAGACTTTATTAAAAGATTTGTCAAAAACCGGCTACTGTCATTTTTATCACTTTGACATTTTTTTTGGGGTGAAATGGTAGAGGTACAATGTACCCCATTACCATTTCACACAGGGGGGGGTCAGGATCTGGGGGTCCCCTTTGTTAAAGGGGTCTTCCAGATTCTGATAAACCTCCCGCCCGCATACCCCCACAACCACCGGGCAAGGGTTGTGGGGATGAGACCCTTGTCCCCATCAACATGGGGACATCCTCCCCATGTTGAGGGCATGTGGCCTGGTGCGGTTCAGGAGAGGGGGGGGGCCGCACTCTGTCCCCCCCTCTTTTCTGCGGCCGGGTCAACGTGCTCGGATAAGGGTCTGGTGTGGATTTTTAGGGGGACTCCACGCCATTTTTTTTTTCAATTTGGGGTGGAGTTCCCCTTAAAATCCACACCAGACCTGAAGGGTCTGGTATGGATATTTGGGGGGACCCCACGCCATTTTTTTTTCAATTTGGGGTGGAGTTCCCCTTAAAATCCACACCAGACCTGAAGGGTCTGGTATGGATATTTGGGGGGACCCCACGCCATTTTTTGGGGGTTTTTTTACGGCGGGGTTCCCCTTAATATCCATTCCAGACCTGAAGGGCCTGGTAATTTAATTTGGAGGGACCCCCTTTTTTTTTTTTTTTTTTTAATGAGCAATGACTCTATTCTTTATAGCCATGAGTACTTTAACCACTTGCCCACCGGGTTAATTCTGGCACTTCTCTCCTTCATGTGAAAATCACAATTTGTTTGCTAGAAAATTAATCAGAACCCCCAAACATTATATATTTTTTTTAGCAGACATCCTAGGGAATAAAATGGCAGTCATTGCAATACTTTTTGTCACACCGTATTTGCGCAGCGGTCTTACAAGCGCACTTTTTTTGGATAAAAATCACTTTTTTTAATTAAAAAATAAGACAACAATACATTTTGCCCAATTTTTTTCTATATTGTGAAAGATAATGTTACGCCGAGTAAAATGATACCCAACATGTCACGCTTAAAAATTGCGCCCGCTCGTGGCATGGCGTCAAACTTTTACCCTTTAAAAATCTCGATAGGCGACGTTTAAAAAATTCTACAGGTTGCATTTTTTGAGTTGCAGAGTAGGTCTAGGGCTAGAATTATTGCTCTCACTCTAACGATCGCGGCGATACCTCACTTGTGTGGTTTGAATACCGTTTTCATATGCGGGCGCTACTCGCGTATGCGTTTGCTTCTGTGCGCGAGCTCGTCGGGACGGGGCGCTTTAAAAAATTTTTTGGGGGTTTTCTTATTTATTTTTATTTAGTTTTATAATGTTTTACACTGAAATAAAAAAAAAAAAAAATGATCAGTTTTCTTCCTATTACAAGGAATGTAAACATCCCTTGTAATAGGACTAGCGTGTGACAGGTCCTCTTTATGGAGAGAGGCGGGGTCAATAAGGCTGGAAAGCATGGTATTGAAAAAAAAAATAAAAGTTCTCATGCTTTCAGCTGCAATCATGTTCGTTCACCACAGTGGTGTAGTGTATAGCACTTTGACCTAGCAGCAAAAGAGTCGTTGGTTCGAATCCCGCCCGTGACAGCATCTGCATGGAGTTTGCATGTTCTCCCTGTGCCTGCGTGGGTTTCCTCCCACAATATAAAAACACGCTGTAAATCGGTTCCGGTCTAAATAAGCCCTAATATGCAGTAGTATATTTAGGTTTGGTTCTGCCCTAGGCCTGACTACATATCTGCACCTCCTAATAGAAAAATGACCCACCCCTTCCTGTCAAGGTCACACCCTGTTTTTGTATAACCCCGCCCAGTAATTTTCAGGGGACCCACACACTAGTTCTGGGGGGCACTGGATTCCCTTAACCACTTCCATACCAGGCACTT
Source organism: Rana temporaria (assembly GCF_905171775.1). Lineage (NCBI taxonomy): Eukaryota > Metazoa > Chordata > Amphibia > Anura > Ranidae > Rana > Rana temporaria. The sequence goes on along the minus strand of NC_053495.1, from coordinate 111,066,179 downwards.
ACGCACCTTCCCGCCCAAGCCAATTTTCAGCTTTCAACACTGTCGCACTTTGAATGGCAATTGCGCGGTCATACAACACTGTACCCAAACAAAATTGGCGTCCTTTTTTCCCCACAAATAGAGCTTTCTTTTGTTGTTATTTGATCACCTCTGCGTTTTTTTTTTTTGCGCAACAACTAAAAAAAGACTGCAAATTTTGAAACAAAAAAACGTTTTTCTTTTTTTAGGTTAATTTTTTTGTAAATACGTTTTTCTCTTTCAATTACGGGCACTGATATGGCGGCACTGATGGGCACCGATGAGGTGGCATTGATTGGCGGCGCTGCTATGCGGCACTGATGGGCACTCATAGGCGGCACTGATGGGCACTCATGGGCGGCACAGATGGGCGGCACTTATGGGTGGCACTGATGGATACTTATGGGCGGCACTTATGGGTGGCACTGATGGATACTTATGGGTGGCACAGGTGGGCACTGATAGGTGGGCACTGTGCATGGATGGGCACTGTGGGGTGGCACTGATTTTCCCAGTCAGTGCCCATTTGTGGGCACTGATTGGCATCTTTTTTCTTATTTTTTAATGCTTTTTGTTTTTTTGTTCTATATTTTTTTTGTTTTTGCACACCCTGGTGGTCCAGGGTGGGCATCCCTGTTGGTCCAGTGTGGTGATCCGAGGGGGGGCTGCGCTGATAAACAATCAGCGCGAACGCCCCCTGTCAGGAGAGCCGCCGATCGGCTCTCCTATACTCGCGTCTGTCAGACGCGAGTGAGGAAGAGCCATCGATGGCTCTTCCTGTTTACATCGTGATCAGCCGTGATTGGACACGGCTGATCACGTGGTAAAGAGTCTCCGTCTCCGTGAGAGACTCTTTACCGAGATCGGAGATGCAGGGTGTCAGACTGACACCCCGCATCACCGATCGCCGCGCTGCATGCCCCCACAGGCGCGTGCGGCATGAAATCCTGCAGGACGTCCTGTCAGGATTGTGTAACCACTTCCCGGACGTAAATCGGCCATAGGCTGGGCGGGAAGTGGTTAATTTGCATAGTTTTTCTCTCACTTCCTGTTTGGCTATGGGGCAGGAAGTGAAGGCAAATCTCCCCAATTGGACACAGATAATACAAAATAAACTGACAGGGCCTATAACCCTCCCTCACTCTATCCAAAATTAAAGAAAATAAAACTTGTTGATTATAGTTCTTGTCAGGGGCGGACTGACCATTGAGTCACTCGGGCACTGCCCGAGGGCCCCATGCCACTAGGGGGCCCCATCCGGGTTGCCAGGCTCAGTAAAACCAGGGACAGTATGTAAAAATCTGTGTTTTTATTAGATCTGTCCCTGATATGTCCAAAAATGACATGCTTTTAATGTGAATATCCCAAGATTTTAGCTGCCCGCCTCTGCACTACCTCCTGGCGTGGTGGTCATCTGTAAGCCAGAGGGGCCCCATAATCTTCTATTGCCCAGGGGCCCCATGAGTTGTCAGTCCGCCCCTGGTTCTAGTTTAAGCACAAATTTCATAGAGTTTTATTGAGAGCCCTAAGAAAATATAACCATGCCAATAGGCCAGGATAGAGCGCTGCTAATATGTAGGAATGTGTGTGTTAGAGCACCCCACCCAATGTTAACTAAAAAATTATTAATTTGCAAATAAGTATTATCTGCTCATTTTTTTGGGGATGTCTGCACCCCTGATAGTGACAACATTTGTGAGGTGTCTTCACCCTTTCTAATTCATTCACTTCCTGTCACATAGCCAAACAGGAAGTGAGGGTAAAACCTTACTAATATATTTTCTTGGGGACACAGAGATCAATCTAAATAGTTTCCCATTATGTAAATTGCACTCTAGCATTTTGCTGTGTACACCCCAAATTATTAGGGATCTTGGACTTTGGGGTCCATTTACTAAAGGCAAATCCACTCCTACAAGTGCAAAGCAAGGAAGAAAACAAAACAACTTTGCTTCTACAGGATTGGATGTTAAAACCATCATTGCTTCCTCTCTGATTTTCAGCAACTATGCTTGTACTGCAGAGTGGCTTTGCCTTTACTAAACCCCAAACTAATCATTTGGGGCAGGGATCCTCAAACTACGGCCCTCCAGCTGTTGTAGAACTACACATCCCATGAGGCCTTGTAATGCACTGACATTCACAGACATGACTAGGCATGATGGGAATTGTAGTTCCTGAACAACTGGAGGGCCGTAGTTTGAAGACCCATGATTTGGGGTGTACACAGCAGTGCTGGAGTGCAATTTGCTTAATGGGGACACTAGTTAGATTGACCGGTGTCCCCAAGAAAAGACACTGGTAGGGTTTTAACCTCACTTCCTGTTCAGCTGTGTGACAGGAAGTGAAGCCAATTTTAAGAAAAGGGACACAAAGCTCAACACAAAAATAAAAAAACACAAAGCAGGGGTTCTAACACTCACTTGGCTTCCCTCAAACACCCACAATTTGAATAGGATTGCCTTGCGCTAGATTTAAGCACAGTGCTGTAAATCAGCACGTCAAGCCTGTCCACCAATAGCAAACCCCCCCACAGGCCATGTTTGCAGGTTTTCCTTCATCTTGCACATGTGCTTTAAAATACAGTCTGGACAGCAATTCTTGATAAGAGAAATCCCCAAAACATGTCCTGTCGGGGGTACTTGAGGGCTGAGGACCACTGCAGAATAAATAAAATACTTACCAGTTTTTGTCTTTAAAGTGATTACACACCAGGAAAGAAGCTTAGACAAAAATCACACATAATTTGTTAGGCCCAAACCTAGTTCAGCTGCAGCTGTCAACATATGTAGCATGAAAAAGTAACAAAAGACAAACTTAACAATTTTAAAGTAATTTTTATTGGTCAACAAAACAAGGAAAGCAAAAAAAGACAAACAAACAAAAATACATTTCAAAATTCTAATTAACCATAGCTTCACACATTTTTCATAAAATAAGGCCACATAGACAAATACATCAAAGTGAACATCATTTAAAAATAAACCAAAACCATTGGCAAAATAAAACAAAACCCATGCAACAAACCACATTTGTGTTTAGCAACAGCATTTCTGCCAGCCTGCCCCTTCTGAGGGCAGCTGAGGACTGATCGATCCAAGCTTTTTATAACAGTGCTAGTAATGAAGCAATTGAAATCACATGAACAAATTGCAGTCTCTAGTTTGGGTGAGCTTGTAATTGGGCACACCTGCAATTAATCCAAACCACGCTCTATGAGCATCCAATGAGTGTTTTTCACCTTTTAAAAAGAAAGGATATTTTTTTTCTAAGTGTTTGAGCATGCTCAGTTCATCACACATGTAGGAACCAAGCTGCAATGGAATGAGAGCTTTTTTTTTTTTGTTTCCCCTGATCTGATGCTTTCCAGCCTGAAGGGGAGGTGTTAAAGACAGAAGTAAACACGCACATTTAATAATCTATTTGTGGGAAAAAAAAAGGTTGCCAATTTTGTTTGGGAGCCACGTTGCACGACTGCGCAATTGTCAGTTAAAGCGACGCCGCGCCGAATCACAAAAACTTGCCCGGTCATTGACCAGAAATATGGTCCGGGCTCAAGTGGTTAAAAATTAACAAAACACAAAAGTGAGCCCAATTTTTGGGGATAATGTGAAAGATGATGTTACACTGAGTAAATAGATACCTTACATGTCACGCTTTACTATTGGAAACACTCCTGCAATGGGGCCAAAATGAATTCCGTGAATATCCCCATAGGCGACCTTTTTCTTTTTTTTCCAGGTTACCAGTTTATAGTTACAAAGAAGGTCTAGTGGTAAAAGTATTGCTCTCGCTCTAAGGCACGCGTCAATACCTCACATGTGTGGTTTGAACGATGTTTATATATGTGGGCGGGACTTGCGTAAGTCCCGCCCACATATGTAAAAATTATTTTTACTTTTTGCTATAATAAATATCCCCAAAAATATATATTCAAAAAACTAAAAAACCCCTCAGTTTAGGCCGATACGTATTCTACATCTTTTTGGTTCCAAAAAATCGCAAATAGCGTTTAGTGTTTGGTTTTTGCAAAAGTTATAGCGTCTACAATTTTTTTTTTTTTGTTGTTTGAACTAGTTATTGGGGCGATCAGCGATTTTTATCGGTACTGCGACATTATGGCGGACACATCGAACACTTTTTTGGAACCATTGGCATTTTTCTAGCGATCAGTGCTGTAAAAAATGCATTGCTTACTCAAAAAATGCCACTGGCAGGGAAGGGGTTAACACTAGGTGCGAGGGAGGGGTTAAATATGTTCCCTGGGTGTGTTCTAACTGTAGGGGGGGGGGTGGGACTGACATGTGTAAATGACAGATCGCTGTTCATGAAGGGGAACTCCAGACCCCCCCAAAAAAAAATAAGGTGGGTTCCCTCCAGGTGCATACCAGGCTCTTAGGCTTGGTCTGGAACATAAGGGGTTAAACCGGGGCCAAAAAAAATAGCGTGGGGCCCCCCCCAAGATCCAAACCAAGCCCTTATCCCAGGCACGCAGTCTGGTCAAACAGGAATGGGGGTGGGGACGAGCGAGCGCCCCCTCCCTCCTGAGCCATACCAGACCACATGCCCTCAACATGGGGGAGTGTGTGCTGTGGGGGAGGGGGGCACTGCCCCCCCACCCCAAAGCACTCTTGTCCCCATGTCGATAGGGACAAGAGCCTCTTCCCGACAACCCTGGCCGTTGGTTGTCGGGGTATGCGGGCGGAGGGCTTATCAGAATCTGAGAGACCCCTTTAATAAAGGGGTCCCCAGATTCCGGCCCCCACCCTATGTGAATGAGTATGGGGTACATTGTACCCCTACCCATTCACCTGGGGAAAAAAATAATACACCACACATGAATAAATTAATTTATTAGTCAGCAGGGGGTCTTCTGCCGGGGCCCCCCACCACCACCCCATTAGGCCCCGGGCTTCGCCATCTTCTGCCGGAACCCCCTTCACCAGTGAGGCTCCTGCCTTTGGGGGAGGGTCCCGGGCTACTACGACGGTTTCTGCGGGGGGGGTGCACTGGCACCCCACCCCCGTCTTCAGCGACGTAATTCACCGGGACCCCCTTCACCAGGGAGGCTCCTGCCTTTGGGGGAGGGTCCCGGGCTTCCACGACGGTTTCTGCGGGGGGGGGTGCACTGGCACCCCACCCCCGTCTTCAGCGACGTAATTCACCGGGACCCCCTTCACCAGGGAGGCTCCTGCCTTTGGGGGAGGGTCCCGGGCTTCCACGACGGTTTCTGCGGGGGGGGGGTGCACTGGCACCCCACCCCCGTCTTCAGCGACGTAATTCACCGGGACCCCCTTCACCAGGGAGGCTCCTGCCTTTGGGGGAGGGTCCCGGGCTTCCACGACGGTTTCTGCGGGGGGGGTGCACTGGCACCCCACCCCCGTCTTCAGCGACGTAATTCACCGGGACCCCCTTCACCAGGGAGGCTCCTGCCTTTGGGGGAGGGTCCCGGGCTTCCACGACGGTTTCTGCGGGGGGGGGGGTGCACTGGCACCCCACCCCCATCTTCAGCGACGTAATTCACCGGGACCCCCTTCACCAGGGAGGCTCCTGCCTTTGGGGGAGGGTCCCGGGCTTCCACGACGGTTTCTGCGGGGGGGGTGCACTGGCACCCCACCCCCGTCTTCAGCGACGTAATTCACCGGGACCCCCTTCACCAGGGAGGCTCCTGCCTTTGGGGGAGGGTCCCGGGCTTCCACGACGGTTTCTGCGGGGGGGGGGGTGCACTGGCACCCCACCCCCGTCTTCAGCGACGTAATTCACCGGGACCCCCTTCACCAGGGAGGCTCCTGCCTTTGGGGGAGGGTCCCGGGCTTCCACGACGGTTTCTGCGGGGGGGGTGCACTGGCACCCCACCCCCGTCTTCAGCGACGTAATTCACCGGGACCCCCTTCACCAGGGAGGCTCCTGCCTTTGCGGGCTTCTACGGTGTCTTCCGCCGGAGGGCGCCACTCTCCGGGCTTCTGCGATGCCTTCCGCTTCTGCCTGTCTCCTCCGCGGAGCACAGGGCTTGTCTCCGCTGTCTTCTTGCTTCTCTTCCATTGGATGTTGACACGACGAGGTCCGGCGCTGGAATGCCGTCTGAGCAGTGGGCATGGACTTATATAGGGCAATGCCACCATGTGACCTCAACCCATGTGACATCACATTCCCATCATGCCCAGGGAATGTGATGTCACATGGGTTGAGGTCACATGGTGGCATTACCCTATATAAGTCCATGCCCGCCGCTGACACGGCATGTCAGCGCGGAACCTCGTCGTGTCAACATCCAATGGAAGAGAAGGAAGAAGACAGCGGAGACAAGCCCTGTGCTCCCGGAGGAGACAGGCAGAAGAAAGAAGACGGAAGAAAGTCCTGGCTCCGCGGGGGAGCCAGACAGAAGAGGGAGCAGAGAAAAGACCGGGGAGTTGGCGCACCCCCGGCAGAATACCAGGAAGACCGGAACCCTGGCGGAAGGCACCGGAAAGACCGGGGGATAGGCGCCATCCCCCGGCAGAAGACCCCGAAGTCCGGATGCCCCTCCCTAATGAAAAAGAGCTTAAATGGGGTGGGGGCATCCGGCGGAAGGCTCCGGAGAGGACCGAGGGATGGCGCCCTCCCCCGGCAGAAATCACCGAAGCCCAGGGTCCCGGCGGAAGATCGGGAGAGAAGAAACCCCCCCTTGTAAGAGAGCTAAAGAAGAAAGGGGGGGCTCCGGAGCAGATTAATAAAATATTTTATTCTGTGTGGTGTTTTTTTTTTACTTTACATTTCCCCCATGTGAATGGGTAGAGGTACGATGTACCCCATACTCATTCACATAGGGTGGGGGGCCGGCATCTGGGGGCCCCCTTATTAAAGGGAGCTCGCAGATTCCGATTAGCCCCGCCCGCATACCCCGACAACCAATGGCAAGGGTTGTCGGGAAGAGGCTCTTGTCCCTATCGACATGGGGGCAAGAGTGCTGTGGGGTGGGGGGGCAGTGCCCCCCTCCCCCACAGCACACACTCCCCCATGTTGAGGGCATGCGGTCTGGTACGGCTCAGGAGGGGGGGGGCCGCTCGCTCGTCCCCGCCCCCATTCCTGTCCGGGCCAGACTGCATGCTTGGGATGAGGGCTTGGTTTGGATCTGGGGGGGACCCCCGCGCCGAATCGGCGCGGGTTTAACCCCTCACGTTCCGGACCAAGCCTAAGAGCCTAATGTAGCCCTGGAGGGGGACCCGCGCCGATTTCAAGTTTGAAATTTGGCGCGGAGTTCCCCTTCAGGGCTGAAAACAGCTCGGAGATTCCCGTGCGCCGCGTCACGCAGCGCATTCACGGGTACGCCGCTTGGTATTTACCAAGATTTTCACGGCGTACTGACAAGGCGCACGGGAATCCCTGACTTTTCTCTCTGCGCATGCCCAGTATGCAAATGAACCTCCCGAGGTTCAGGCGCACTGTGCAAGCGTACGGGGATCTGTTTTCAAAAAACACTTTCCCTTTCAATTCGGCCCGCCAAACACTTCAAAACACATGTCACTTCACTTCCCCTGCATCCCCCCACCTCCCCCCTTAATAAACTCCCGCCCGAACCCCCGCAATTTATAGTTTAATGTGCCGTGCGCCAGGTCTGTACTGGTGCACAATGCACCCTCTCCTGGGCACACGGAGCACATTAGTAACTAGGGAAATACACTACACTAGCAGCGTATTTCTTTAGTAAATGGCAAAACGGCTGCTACTCCTGCTTTTACTCCATGAGTCATGGAGTAAAGGCTTGGTAAATCAGGCCCTATGTTTTGGAAAGCCATTTAGTATGTTCTGAACATGCTCCCTCATACGTTTCCACATAGGACGTTTTGTGCGTCTTACATATTGTAGGGAGCATGGGCACTCCAGAACATAAACAACCCCTTCAGTTCGACACGTGATGAGATCATCAATTATGTATTCCTTTTTAGTCACATTGGAAATAAACTTTGAGCATTTTTGGCCCATGAAATGTGTTTGTTTGCAGGCAAAACACCTTTTGCAGGGGAAGAAACCTTTCCCCTGAAAGAATGTCAAACTGTTCCCCCTTTGCGGAGGGTCAGGGACATTTTTGGCCACCAAATCCCTTAGGGTGGGTGCTTTTCTATATACCACCCTGGGGTGCCTTCCAAAGGGTCAAATGATGCGGGTAAGGAGAAATTGCACTGATCCAGGAGGTGTACCTCAAACAAGCTAATGAAATAGTGAGTAAACTTGTCAATAAAGGCTATGACAGACAGTTCATTCAGGACCACATTAAGAAAATATATGAAACCCCTAGAAATACCCTTATCGAGGATAAACAAAGAAGAACGGTGACAACAAATGATTTACCTATAATTTAAAAATTTTCAGTACAGCATAAACAAGTAGAGGCAATATTTAAGAAACATTGGCCGATCCTTCAGGCGGATCGCCAATTACAGGGGACTCTCCCAAGGTACCCCAGGGTGGTATATAGAAAAGCACCCACCCTAAGGGATTTGGTGGCCAAAAATGTCCCTGACCCTCCGCAAAGGGGGAACAGTTTGACATTCTTTCAGGGGAAAGGTTTCTTCCCCTGCAAAAGGTGTTTTGCCTGCAAACACACAAATTTCATGGGCCAAAAATGCTCAAAGTTTATTTCCAATGTGACTAAAAAGGAATACATAATTGATGATCTCATCACGTGTCGAACTGAAGGGGTTGTTTATGTTCTGGAGTGCCCATGCTCCCTACAATATGTAGGACGCACAAAACGTCCTATGTGGAAACGTATGAGGGAGCATGTTCAGAACATACTAAATGGCTTTCCAAAACATAGTGTGTCACGTCACTTTGAAGCCTGTCACCAAAAAAACCCTAAGGGGATGAAATTTTGGGCTATCCAAAAATATAACCCCCATTGGCGAGGAAGTCATAAAGTGAGGGAACTCAGTAAATCCGAATCCCGCTGGATTTTTGAGATCAAATCCTTATCGCCTAACGGTTTAAATATTGATTTTGGTCTTAATTGTTTTATTTCTGATTTTTAATTTCGTCAAGTTCCTTACAGTTCATGAATTGCCAGTGGTCTTACTAATATTATGATTATGGGTAGTCAAAATGTTATTCATGTTTTAATATTCTGTAATTTTAATAGTATTTTAAGGTTTTTATGAATCTCAAGTCTATTTAGATTTTATTATTATATCCATTAATATTAGGGATGCACCGAAATGGAAATTTCAGAATCGAAACGAAACGAAACCGAAATAAGAAAAAAATTCAGACTGAAACCGAAAATTAAGTTTCTTTGTTTTTCCCCTATTTAATTTTTTTTTCAATAATTGTATGTATTACATGATGGCGTTTGATGGCACAGTGGCTGCGTTTAATGGCACAGTGGCTGCGTTTGATGGGCACAGTGGCGACGTGTGTTGGCACAGTGGCTGCATGTGATGGCACAGTGGCTGCGTGTGTTAGCACAGTGGCTGCATGTGATGGCACAGTGGCTGTGTTTGATGGGCACAGTGGATGTATGTGATGGCACAGTGAGGCTGCAATTAATGTTTTTTTTTGGTAGTCAGATAAGGCAAGCATGGCTCAATAACACACAAATGTTTTTTTAAAAAAAACGTTTGTGTGTTATTGAGCAATGCTTGCCTTATCTGACTACCAAAACAAAAATCAATTACAGTCTCACTGTGCTACTGTGAAAAAATGACAGATAATTTTTTTTTTTACCTGGTCACCTCAGTTAACCACTTGTCTCCGCCCCCCCCCCCCCCACCGGGAACGACCGATTTAACAGATTGAACACAGTATAGTTATAGTTACTAGTTAGTCCTAACAGGTTTTGTTTTACAGACAGATTGAACTTAGAGTGCTTGCTTACTGTAGTGGAGGACAAGGTTCCTCCTAGGCAGGCAGTGCGATTGCCTCAGTCTCTCAGCCTGATGCTCGACGAGTCGCGACACAGCTCCCTGCGTGCTCCGAGTCCTCCCCGCCTCCGGCCGATGACGTCACATGGCTCACGCCGCTGGATTAAACCAAGAGACTCCCCATAGGGGGAGTCCAAGCAGGAATAGGAGCTAGGAGGACAAGGTGGAGCGAGGTCAGCAGTCGGCACACAGTTTGTACAGTGCCACTGCCGCTGCTCGCGCTCGTGCAGGTCTGGTGGCCAGCATTCATTGTGAATGTGAACATTGCCTCCCCCCCTCTAGTAAAAAAATGGTATCACCCCATCTTTATATCGGCAATTCCTCATTTTAACTTTATTTCGGCAGGGAGCCAGAACTGCTATTTTCGGCCGATATGTATCGGCCACCGATAATCGGTGCATCCCTAATTAATACAATTGATCTTAAGATACTGATCTCTTATATATGGGCTTTGGGTAGCATTATCCTCTCTCTGTAGTGTGGGGAAGTACTATTTATTTTGACCACTAGAGGAATTAGATGTCAGCGATATGCTAACTCTATACATAGTCATTGTTGAGTTTTTGCCTAGTGGTGTTAGCTGTTAGGCGAATCACTTGTATAAGACCACCCAGGTAGGTTGTTAGGTTCAAATGACGGAGATAGAGATTTCATCAGTCTACGGGCCCCGGAGACATCAATTGACACAAGAAAAACTAGCATGCGTTGTGTGCAAATGACATCTGTTTTACTTGAGTTAGCCCCTCATATATATACAGATTTAGAAGGACAAAGGAGGAGTTTCTCAAGGGCATAGTGTAAATACAATAATACATTCAGGTTAATCATTTCCTATTAGATAGTATCTGTTGTATAAGTTCAGTTAATATATGGATGTGACCTAAGATCTTAAACAAACATTAGCAGAGGTGAAATTCCATTCATACATATCTAGGTGAAAGGTATAACTTCATGTAAAGCTTTTTTAAACCTTTCCTTTAAATTATAACATGGCAACCTGAATATAAAATGGAGGCGATCATGCTATGTTCTTCACAAATCCTCTCTTTGAGACATAATATGTCTCACAATTATATAATCCTTCTTCTATCATAATACATACTCAGATAAATCCTATTCGCAGCCACAGGATCAGATGTTCGGGATGCCTTAACAATTATGCACATTATAAGCTTATAACAAGCATATAGGAACAAAACAAAAAGAATAATCATAATGATGGTTATGGCAGCACTTTTTAACCATGTCAGTATTCCTACTCCAGAATTTAGGTTTGCAAAAGGATCCCATGTCTTGGCAATATTTCTAGATGTCTAGCTTCATCTTGTAACTTGCTTACTTCTTTATAGATATATATATATATATCTCAACATTATCAGTACCCTATTGTGGGGTCACTACCATATCTTCTCTACCTAGTATGACACCAAAGGGTCCACAGTACTACTTCACATCTATGTGGAGCAAAGATCTTCTTAAGGTGTATGTGGATACATATCTTTACTCATTCATATCACCCATCTTGGCATCATATGAATCTGCTAATCTGACAATCTGATAACACTCTATCTCTAGATAACCATCTAAAACTTCAATAATAGCATTTTATCTGTAAAACTTTCTGAGTTTTCATTTCTCTTGTGTCTGTCATGTGTATTATTCTGTTGTGGAGTGTTTAGAGGCTCCATAAATGCTCTTTATGTGTCCCAAATCTTCAGGATGATAAATACAGTTAGTTGTCAGCCAAATTGGCAGGAACACGATCAGGGCAGCCCAGAATAAGAGGCACAAGGCTTTCCCAGAAGTCGGTGGTGAAATAAGCAACGTCATCTTCTTCAGAGACTTTTTTCCACCTGCTTCACTCACTGTTCGAGGATTTGTATCACCTTCTTCACCTCCTTTATCCTTGGCTTGCTTCTTAGGTGTTTGGTTCACCTTCTTCACACGACTGGCATGGATCCAAGCCTGTTGTCCCTCTACCAGAATAGCTGTTCGGGTAACCGCGATCACTGTAGTCGGGGGTCCAAATGGATACTCTTCCTTCTTGGTACGCTTCAGTTGCTGGACCACTACGACATCTCCCACTTGAAAGGGATGAGTTGGTTTCTGTGAAGAAAAACGGAGAGGTGCGAGCAACATTCCTTTCAACTTGATCTAAAGTTTCAATAAGTTTTTTTTTTTACATATTCTTCCTGAATAAGATCTAGGTCCCCTTTCTAACATAAGTGGTTGTCTGGCCCATGGGGTGGGGAATGGTCTACCCATTAAGACTTCAAAAGGAGAGTATCCTGTCTTTTTAGAGGGTGTCATTCTTACCTCGGCTAGCACAGCTGGTAGGACCTTCTTCAATTTGCATACGTACCTCCAGTGGCCTTCCTGATCCCATCTTCAAGGGTTCTGTTCATCCTTTACACTATACCTGAGCTCTGGGGATGGTACGGAATATGAAACTTCCATTCTATTTTCAGTGTCTTTACTAGATCTTGACAAACTTTGGCCACAAATGCAGGGTCATTGTCTGAGTTGATCTGAAATGGGCATCCCCATCTGGGAATGATTTCCTGTGTGAGAATTCTTACTACTGTTTGTGCATCTTCCTTTGTTGTTACAAACACTTCTATCCATCTTGAGAACATGTCCACTATTACTAGCAAATATTCCTGTCTTTTACCTAGTTTGGGCATGTGTGTAAAATCAATTTGTAAATGAGTGAATGGTGTGGATGGATATATCAGATGTTCATGTTTTGCCTTGTGAGGGTTCCTGGGATTATTCCGAATGCATATGATGCATCTGGAAACATATGCCTTAACGAGAGAGGGAAGACCTGGAATGTAAAAATCCCTATCCAAAAGTTCACATGTGACCTTCCAACCTCTGTGACCTATGCCATGGTATTGTGAAATAAAAATGGGTGCGCTGGCTACAGGGATACATGGTCTCCCCTCTTGGCAGACAAGGCCAGTTTCTGGGCTTGTCTGCACACCTATTTTGTTCCATTGCTGGATGTCTTGGTCTGTGGCATATGCTTGGAGGTCATGCAATGTTTGATCTAGTAGTGGGATTTCAGGTGAGAGCAATGGCATTTGGATGTCTGCTGGCTGTGTGGATGCTGCTTCTCTAGCTGCTTTGTCAGCCAAGGCATTGCCTTTGGCTATGTCATTTTGTTGCCCTGTATGTGCCCTACAGTGTAGTACAGCTATGGACCTTGGCAACTGTATGGCTTCTAATAGATTTGTGACAAGTGTGGAATGTGAAATTGATTTACCATCCGCTGCTATGTAGCCCCTCCTTTCCCATATGACCCCAAAATCGTGCGACACGCCATGTGCGTATTTTGAGTCAGTGTAAATGTTTACATCTTGCCCTTCAAAAAGCTGACAAGCTCTGGTAAGCGCAATTAATTCAGCAGCCTGGGCTGACTGTAAAGGAACTGGATTTGCTTCTAGGATTTTATCAGGTAATTGCACAACAGCATACCCAGCATGGTATGTGTTGTCATTCGGCCTGGAACAGGAACCATCCACAAAGACATTCTGTGCATCTGGAAGAGCCACAGAAGACATGTCTGGCCTTGGGGATGTATCCTGATGTATGAGATCTATACATTTATGCTGTGGGACAACCTCATCCTGTTCTCCTTTTAACCCTAACAAAGCATTCAGAATTGGGGCGGGGCCAGAAGTAGGAGAGGTGTACTTTATTTCAAGCTGTGGGTTGGACAAAAGAATAACCTCATACCCACTCAGCCGTTGGGCTGACATATGTTGGGTATGGATATTCTTTAGTAAAATTGATACATTATGTGTAGTATGCAGGGTGGTGGGATGACCCAGAGAGAATGATGTAGCCATTTCCACCACCATCGCACAGGATGCTAGAGCTCTGAGACACGCCGGCATGCCCTGCACTGGCATAGGCACAACCCTTGGGGGAAAAAAATGCTAGGGCGCAGTTTGCCTCCCATGTTTTTGCGTCAGGACTCCTGTCATTGTTGTACAGTTGTCCCTAGCAAATAGGTGTAACCCTTTGCTATACTCAGAGGCCAAGACCAGGAGCTGTTATCATAGTTTTGAGGTATACAAAAGCATTATAAATGTCATACAATCTGGCATGTCAGTACCTGTGGTTTGTCTCAAAATGTTATCATAGTAGGAACAGTCAGGTATGCATTGGCGGCAGTCATCCCAATCATGCCAAGAAAGGACAGCATATCCTTCTTGGTCTGTGGGGGGGCTAGACCCACGGAGAGCCGCAGCTCGTGACTGACTTTCCTTTCACCTTTTGTGAGTACAAAACCAAAGTATACAACAGTTTCCTGACACCATTGAAGTTTATTTTTGGAAACTTTATGACCATTATCTGCCAACCAATGTAGCAGATCTAAACCATCCTCTTTGCAGGCTACCTGGCTTGGGTTACATATCAATCAACATATTGGAGTAGGACAGAACAATGGCAGGGAGTCCAGGACCGCAATGTGACCTGGGGCATAACTGAGTAGACTACAGGAGTCCACATAACCCTGGGGCATTCTACACCATGTCATCTGGCAAAAAAATGTTTTTAAAAAACAGAAAGCAAGGGTTGGCTGTGTCTCCTCATCCACAAGGACGCTAAAAATACATTTGTTAAATAAAACATAGAAAAATACTCTGCATCGGGTGGTATGGAGATAAAAGAGTGATTGGCACATCATGCACTTTAGGTGCACACCAGGTTATTTACAGCTCGAAGGTCTTGAACAAATCTATAACTGCCACCCTGCCTGATAATGGGCACTCACTGCTTTCTCTCTTATTACATCAAAACATCCCACTGCTTCTTTCTGTATTAAAGTTTCCTGAAATTGGTCAATCATCTTTGTTGTCCATTCAGATATCATCTGTTTGACCAACAAGGCGAACTGGGGCCTTAGATTATTCATATAGGTTTGAATAAACAAAGCTCCCACATCAGCCGTTTTAGCTAATCCAGCTTCTGTTGTCCAATTGTCATGAAATCTTTTCCAGAACTCAACTACAGTTTCTTCTGACTTTTGTTTGCATGCTATGGCAGTAGGAAGGGAATTTTTATTTTTAAATACATTCATCATTTCAGCCTCTAATTCTGTCCACATGGTATTAATACCTGCTACTGTGTTTAACCCATATGCTCCCGCATTTCCAGTGTCAATAGTATTTATGTTTGGAACATTTGCCCAGCTCCAGGAACTGGTGTGTCCTATAATGCCATCAATAATAAGGCGCATGTCTTCCTGTGTGTAATTTTTACCCTTACATGCCTTTTTTAAGTAAGTTAAAGTACCTCCTGCAGAGGCGGTGGGTTTGGGGCAATGTTTCACTATCCGATCTATGTCCTCAATGTCAATTACTTTTTTTAAAATTTCATTTCCAATCGTCATGAAAGGCATTTGAAGGTTAGTGTTACTATATACCGTTCCACTCTTTGTTTTAGGGGGGCTAAGTGTTTTACTTGTTCCAGCGTCTCCCTGTTCTTCCTCCTGCTCTTGGCCAGGTGGTGAAACTACCCCTCCTATAGCTCCCTGATCTTCTTCTGGTTCAGCTACCTCGACTCTGACTTCCTGTCTGTGCCTCTGTAGGTGCTGTCTATCTTGTTATGAAGTGTGGGGAAGAGTAGGGGGGGGGCAGCTGTTGTGGTTGTTGAGCAGGCGGGGCCTGCTGTTGTGGTTGTGGAGCAGGCGGGGCCTGCTGTTGTGGTTGTAGTGCTGGGGGGGCCTGCTGTTGTGGTTGTAGAGCTGGGGGGGCCTGCTGTTGTCTGATTGCATGATGTCCAGTCAGAAGATCAATATCTTCCTTTGTTAAACTCGGATAGATATGTACATATGAGGGTGGAGGGTGACTGACTATTGACAGGGGTGGGGCTCTTGGGTCAGGGACAACTCTCTTTTTATTAGCTTCTTCTCTATATTTCTGATCATAATCTTCCTTACTTAAACATTTGGTGGGCTTTTTCTGTTTTATATTTTCCCTTGGGAACCAATATGGGGCATATTTTAACCAATTCTCTGCTCCCTTTTCCATATAATCCATATCCCATTGAGGGTCCCCGGGGTACCAAGGGAAAGCTTTCTTATCTCCTAAACACAATCCTTTGGCCATATCTATGTGGAATTCTGTATTGCTACCTTTTTGGGGGAACGGGTCTACACTGTGTAAGGCTGTGGTCCATCCCGCTTAATTTGAAACCCATGGGAATATAAGTTCATAATTAGTACCACAAATTCTAGCTACAAAATCTGTACACATTTCTCCTGGGTTGGGAGGAGGGGGAGGACCTTCTTTACCTTGTTTCTGACCCATATTGAAAGTGGGAGACGACTGACTTACCACACAGTCTTCTGATCCACACAACAAATGATACTTATACTTCTAATAATACTTATACTTCTATGCGATAGAAAGAAAAAGCAAAGGTTTTTAGGCTGTTGGAATCTCTTTCCTCATTAACCACTTACTTTTCCTTCCCTAAAGGAATATCTATGCAGTACTGCTTATCTTTTGTGGGTTTCCCAAAAACCCTTCTATGGGTTTACCCAAAACCCTTCTATGTGGGTTTACCAAAAACCCTTCTATTAACCTCCTGGCGTGGTTCTTATCCCCTACTAATTTTATGGTTCTAAAAAAGCTTTAATCAGAGCTGAGGCAAGAATATTCAGTCAATAAAGACAAAAAAAAGACTCTTACCTCAGTTGATTTCAGCTTTTATCTCGGACGAAGCCCCCATTGCTGTTAGGCGAATCACTTGTATAAGACCACCCAGGTAGGTTGTTAGGTTCAAATGACGGAGATAGAGATTTCATCAGTCTACGGGCCCCGGAGACATCAATTGACACAAGAAAAACTAGCATGCGTTGTGTGCAAATGACATCTGTTTTACTTGAGTTAGCCCCTCATATATATACAGATTTAGAAGGACAAAGGAGGAGTTTCTCAAGGGCATAGTGTAAATACAATAATACATTCAGGTTAATCATTTCCTATTAGATAGTATCTGTTGTATAAGTTCAGTTAATATATGGATGTGACCTAAGATCTTAAACAAACATTAGCAGAGGTGAAATTCCATTCATACATATCTAGGTGAAAGGTATAACTTCATGTAAAGCTTTTTTAAACCTTTCCTTTAAATTATAACATGGCAACCTGAATATAAAATGGAGGCGATCATGCTATGTTCTTCACATTAGCGATGACAAAATTTTATATATATCTTTGATACATATGTTTTTAGAAAATTGCTCATTAAATTAAAGTTGTTCAATGTATTGTTTTAAATCTGCTTTGTTTGCCCCAATGATGTAACATCTAGGGCCTGATTTACCAAGCCTTTACTCCATGACTCATGGAGTAAAAGCAGGAGTAGCAGCCGTTTGGCCATTTACTAAAGAAATACGCTGCTAGTGCAGTGTATTTCCCTAGTTACTAATGTGCTCCGTGCGCCCAGGAGAGGGTGCATTGTGCACCAGTACAGACCTGGCGCACGGCACATTAAACTGTAAATTGCGGGGGTTCGGGCGGGAGTTTATTAGGGGGGGAGGTGGGGGGATGCAGGGGAAGTGAAGTGACATGTGTTTTAAAGTGTTTGGCGGGCCGAATTGAAAGGGAAAGTGTTTTTTGAAAACAGATCCCCGTACGCTTGCACAGTGCGCCTGAACCTCGGGAGGTTCATTTGCATACTGGGCATGCGCAGAGAGAAAAGTCAGGGATTCCCGTGCGCCTTGTCAGTACGCCGTGAAAATCTTGGTAAATACCAAGCGGCGTACCCGTGATTGCGCTGCGTGACGCGGCGCACGGGAATCTCCGAACTGTTTTCAGCCCTGAAGGGGAACTCGGCGCCAAATTTCAAACTTGAAATCGGCGCGGGTCCCCCTTCAGGGCTACATTAGGCTCTTAGGCTTGGTCCGGAACGTGAGGGGCTAAACCCGTGCCGATTCGGCGCGGGGGTCCCCCCCCGATCCAAACCAAGCCCTCATCCCAAGCATGCAGTCTGGCCCGGACAGGAATGGGGGAGGGGACGAGCGAGCGCCCCCCCCCTCCTGAGCCGTACCAGACCGCATGCCCTCAACATGGGGGAGTGTGTGCTGTGGGGGAGGGGGGCACTGCCCCCCCACCCCACAGCACTCTTGCCCCCATGTCGATAGGGACAAGAGCCTCTTCCCGACAACCCTTGCCATTGGTTGTCGGGGTATGCGGGCGGGGCTAATCGGAATCTGCGAGCTCCCTTTAATAAGGGGGCCCCCAGATTCCGGCCCCCCACCCTATGTGAATTGAGTATGGGGTACATCGTACCTCTACCCATTCACATGGGGGAAATGTAAAGTAAAATAAAACACCACACAGAATAAAATATTTTATTAATCTGCTCCGGAGCCCCCCCTTTC
The DNA here is from genome assembly GCF_905171775.1 of Rana temporaria. Taxonomy (NCBI): domain Eukaryota; kingdom Metazoa; phylum Chordata; class Amphibia; order Anura; family Ranidae; genus Rana; species Rana temporaria. The sequence goes on along the minus strand of NC_053495.1, from coordinate 111,047,861 downwards.
TTCTTTAGCTCTCTTAGAAGGGGGGGTTTCTTCTCTCCCGATCTTCCGCCGGGACCCTGGGCTTCGGTGATTTCTGCCGGGGGAGGGCGCCATCCCTCGGTCCTCTCCGGAGCCTTCCGCCGGATGCCCCCACCCCATTTAAGCTCTTTTTCATTAGGGAGGGGCATCCGGACTTCGGGGTCTTCTGCCGGGGGATGGCGCCTATCCCCCGGTCTTTCCGGTGCCTTCCGCCAGGGTTCCGGTCTTCCTGGTCTTCTGCCGGGGGTGCGCCAACTCCCAGGTCTTTTCTCTTCTGTCTTCTCTGCTCCCTCTTCTGCCTGGCTCCCCCGCGGAGCCAGGGCTTTCTTCCGTCTTCTTTCTTCTCTCTTCCTTCTTCTGCCTGTCTCCTCCGGGAGCCCAGGGCTTGTCTCCGCTGTCTTCTTCCTTCTCTTCCATTCGATGTTGACACGACGAGGTCCGGCGCTGGAATGCCGTCTGAGCAGTGGGCATGGACTTATATAGGGCAATGCCACCATGTGACCTCAACCCATGTGACATCACATTCCCATCATGCCCAGGGAATGTGATGTCACATGGGTTGAGGTCACATGGTGGCATTACCCTATATAAGTCCATGCCCGCCGCTGACACGGCATGTCAGCGCGGAACCTCGTCGTGTCAACATCGAATGGAAGAGAAGGAAGAAGACAGCGGAGACAAGCCCTGTGCTCCGCGGAGGAGACAGGCAGAAGAAGGAAGAGAGAAGAAAGAAGACGGAAGAAAGCCCTGGCTCCGCGGGGGAGCCAGGCAGAAGAGGGAGCAGAGAAGACAGAAGAGAAAAGACCTGGGAGTTGGCGCACCCCCGGCAGAAGACCAGGAAGACCGGAACCCTGGCGGAAGGCACCGGAAAGACCGGGGGATAGGCGCCATCCCCCGGCAGAAGACCCCGAAGTCCGGATGCCCCTCCCTAATGAAAAAGAGCTTAAATGGGGTGGGGGCATCCGGCGGAAGGCTCCGGAGAGGACCGAGGGATGGCGCCCTCCCCCGGCAGAAATCACCGAAGCCCAGGGTCCCGGCGGAAGATCGGGAGAGAAGAAACCCCCCCTTCTAAGAGAGCTAAAGAAGAAAGGGGGGGCTCCGGAGCAGATTAATAAAATATTTTATTCTGTGTGGTGTTTTTTTTACTTTACATTTCCCCCATGTGAATGGGTAGAGGTACGATGTACCCCATACTCATTCACATAGGGTGGGGGGCCGGAATCTGGGGACCCCTTTATTAAAGGGGTCTCAGATTCTGATAAGCTCTCCGCCCGCATACCCCGACAACCAACGGCCAGGGTTGTCGGGAAGAGGCTCTTGTCCCTATCGACATGGGGGCAAGAGTGCTTTGGGGTGGGGGGGCAGTGCCCCCCTCCCCCACAGCACACACTCCCCCATGTTGAGGGCATGTGGTCTGGTATGGCTCAGGAGGGAGGGGGGCGCTCGCTCGTCCCCACCCCCATTCCTGTCTGACCAGACTGCGTGCCTGGGATAAGTGCTTGGTTTGGATCTTGGGGGTGACCCCCACGCTATTTTTTTTTGCGCGGGTTTAACCCCTTATGTTCCAGACCAAGCCTAAGAGCCTGGTATGCACCTGGAGGGAACCCACCTTATTTTTTTTTTGGGGGGTCTGGAGTTCCCCTTCATGAACAGCGATCTGTCATTTACACATGTCAGTCCCCCCCCCTACAGTTAGAACACACCCAGGGAACATATTTAACCCCTCCCTCGCACCTAGTGTTAACCCCTTCCCTGCCAGTGGCATTTTTTGAGTAAGCAATGCATTTTTTACAGCACTGATCGCTAGAAAAATGCCAATGGTTCCAAAAAAGTGTTCGATGTGTCCGCCATAATGTCGCAGTACCGATACCCGCTGATCGCCCCAATAACTAGTTAAAACAACAAAAAAAAAAAATTTGTAGACGCTATAACTTTTGCAAAAACCAAACACTAAACGCTATTTGCGATTTTTTGGAACCAAAAAGATGTAGAATACGTATCGGCCTAAACTGAGGGGTTTTTTAGTTTTTTCAATATATATTTTTGGGGATATTTATTATAGCAAAAAGTAAAACTAATTTTTACATATGTGGGCGGGACTTACGCAAGTCCCGCCCACATATATAAACATCGTTCAAACCACACATGTGAGGTATTGACGCGTGCGTTAGAGCGAGAGCAATACTTTTACCACTAGACCTTCTTTGTAACTATAAACTGGTAACCTGGAAAAAAAAATAAAAGGTCGCCTATGGGGATATTCACGGAATTCATTTTGGCCCCATTGCAGGAGTGTTTCCAATAGTAAAGCGTGACATGTAAGGTTTCTATTTACTCAGTGTAACATCATCTTTCACATTATCCCCAAAAATTGGGCTCACTTTTGTGTTTTGTTAATTTTTAACCACTTGAGCCCGGACCATATTTCTGGTCAATGACCGGGCAAGTTTTTGTGATTCGGCACGGCGTCGCTTTAACTGACAATTGCGCAGTCGTGCGACGTGGCTCCCAAACAAAATTGGCAGCCTTTTTTTTCCCACAAATAGATTATTAAATGTGCGTGTTTACTTCTGTCTTTAACACCTCCCCTTCAGGCTGGAAAGCATCAGATCAGGGGAAACAAAAAAAAAAAAGCTCTCATTCCATTGCAGCTTGGTTCCTACATGTGTGATGAACTGAGCATGCTCAAACACTTAGAAAAAAAATATCCTTTCTTTTTAAAAGGTGAAAAACACTCATTGGATGCTCATAGAGCGTGGTTTGGATTAATTGCAGGTGTGCCCAATTACAAGCTCACCCAAACTAGAGACTGCAATTTGGTCATGTGATTTCAATTGCTTCATTACTAGCACTGTTATAAAAAGCTTGGATCGATCAGTCCTCAGCTGCCCTCAGAAGGGGCAGGCTGGCAGAAATGCTGTTGCTAAACACAAATGTGGTTTGCTGCATGGGTTTTGTTTTATTTTGCCAAAGGTTTTGGTTTATTTTTAAATGATGATCACTTTGATGTATTTGTCTATGTGGCCTTATTTTATGAAAAATGTGTAAAGCTATGGTTATTTAGAATTTTGAAATGTATTTTTGTTTGTTTGTCTTTTTTTGCTTTCCTTGTTTTGTTGACCAATAAAAATTACTTTAAAATTGTTAAGTTTGTCTTTTGTTACTTTTTCATGCTACATATGTTGACAGCTGCAGCTGAATTATGTGTGATTTTTGTCTAAGCTTCTTTCCTGGTGTGTAATCATGAAATGTTTGCCATGTTTATTCTCCCTGACTTTAAAGACAAAAACTGGTAAGTATTTTATTTATTCTGCAGTGGTCCTCAGCCCTCAAGTACCCCCGACAGGACATGTTTTGGGGATTTCTCTTATCAAGAATTGCTGTCCAGACTGTATTTTAAAGCACATGTGCAAGATGAAGGAAAACCTGCAAACATGGCCTGTGGGGGGGGTTTGCTATTGGTGGACAGGCTTGACGTGCTGATTTACAGCACTGTGCTTAAATCTAGCGCAAGGCAATCCTATTCAAATTGTGGGTGTTTGAGGGAAGCCAAGTGAGTGTTAGAACCCCTGCTTTGTGTTTTTTTATTTTTGTGTTGAGCTTTGTGTCCCTTTTCTTAAAATTGGCTTCACTTCCTGTCACACAGCTGAACAGGAAGTGAGGTTAAAACCCTACCAGTGTCTTTTCTTGGGGACACAGGTCAATCTTAACTAGTGTCCCCATTAAGCAAATTGCACTCCAGCACTGCTGTGTACACCCCAAATCATGGGTCTTCAAACTACGACCCTCCAGTTGTTCAGGAACTACAATTCCCATCATGCCTAGTCATGTCTGTGAATGTCAGTGCATTACAAGGCCTCATGGGATGTGTAGTTCTAAAACAGCTGGAGGGCCGTAGTTTGAGGATCCCTGCCCCAAATGATTATTTAGTTTGGGGTTTAGTAAAGGCAAAGCCACTCTGCAGTACAAGCATAGTTGCTGAAAATCAGAGAGGAAGCACTGATGGTTTTAACATCCAATCCTGTAGAAGCAAAGTTGTTTTGTTTTCTTTCTTCCTTGCTTTGCACTTGTAGTGCAAGTGGATTTGCCTTTAGTAAATGGACCCCAAAGTCCAAGATCCCTAATAATTTGGGGTGTACACAGCAAAATGCTAGAGTGCAATTTACATAATGGGAAACTATTTAGCTTGATCTGTGTCCCCAAGAAAAGATATTAGTAAGGTTTTACCCTCACTTCCTGTTTGGCTATGTGACAGGAAGTGAATGAATTAGAAAGGGTGAAGACACCTCACAAATGTTGTCACTATCAGGGGTGCAGACATCCCCAAAAAATGAGCAGATAATACTTATTTGCAAATTAATAATTTTTTTGTTAACATTGGGTGGGGTGCTCTAACGCACACATTCCTACATATTAGCAACGCTCTATCCTGGCCTATTGGCATGGTTATATTTTTTGGGGCTCTCAATAAAACTCTATGAAATTTGTGCTTAAACTAGAACCAGGGGCGGACTGACAACTCATGTGGCCCCTGGGCAATAGAAGATTATGGGGCCCCTCCTTCTGGCTTACAGATGACCACCACGCCAGGAGGTAGTGCAGAGGCGGGCAGCTAAAATCTTGGGATATTCACATTAAAAGCATGTCATTTTCGGACATATCAGGGACAGATCTAAAAAAAACACAGATTTTTACATACTGTCCCTGGTTTTACTGAGCCTGGCAACCCGGATGGGGCCCCCTAATGGCATGGGGCCCTTGGGCAGTGCCCGAGTGACTCAATGGTCAGTCCGCCCCTGACAAGAACTATAATCAACAAGTTTTATTTTCTTTAATTTTGGATAGAGTGAGGGAGTGTTATAGGCCCTGTCAGTTTATTTTGTATTATCTGTGTCCAATTGGGGAGATTTGCCTTCACTTCCTGCCCCATAGCCAAACAGGAAGTGAGAGAAAAACTATGCAAATTAACCACTTCCCGCCCAGCCTATGGCCGATTTACGTCCGGGAAGTGGTTACACAATCCTGACAGGACGTCCTGCAGGATTTCATGCCGCACGCGCCTGTGGGGGCACGCAGTGCGGCGATCGGTGATGCGGGGTGTCAGTCTGATCTCAGTAAAGAGTCTCTCACGGAGACGGAGACTCTTTACCACGTGATCAGCCGTGTCCAATCACGGCTGATCACGATGTAAACAGGAAGAGCCATCGATGGCTCTTCCTCACTCGCGTCTGACAGACGCGAGTATAGGAGAGCCGATCGGCGGCTCTCCTGACAGGGGGCGTTCGCGCTGATTGTTTATCAGCGCAGCCCCCCCTCGGATCACCACACTGGACCACCAGGGATGCCCACCCTGGACCACCAGGGTGTGCAAAAACAAAAAAAATATAGAACAAAAAAACAAAAAGCAATAAAAAATAAGAAAAAAGATGCCAATCAGTGCCCACAAATGGGCACTGACTGGGAAAATCAGTGCCACCCCACAGTGTCCATCAGTGCCACCCCACAGTGCCCATCCATGCACAGTGCCCACCTATCAGTGCCCACCTGTGCCACCCATAAGTATCCATCAGTGCCACCCATAAGTGCCGCCCATCTGTGCCGCCCATGAGTGCCCATCAGTGCCGCCTATGAGTGCCCATCAGTGCCGCATAGCAGCGCCGCCAATCAATGCCACCTCATCTGTGCCGTCAGTACTACCTCATCGATGTCCATCAGTGCCATCTCATCGGTGCCCATCAGTGCCGCCATATCAGTGCCCGTAATTGAAAGAGAAAAACTTATTTACAAAAAAATTAACCTAAAAAAATAAAAACTTTTTTTTTGTTTCAAAATTTGCAGTCTTTTTTTAGTTGTTGCGCAAAAAAAAAAAACGCAGAGGTGATCAAATAACAACAAAAGAAAGCTCTATTTGTGGGGAAAAAAGGACGCCAATTTTGTTTGGGTACAGTGTTGTATGACCGCGCAATTGCCATTCAAAGTGCGACAGTGTTGAAAGCTGAAAATTGGCTTGGCGGGAAGGTGCGTAAGTGCCTGGTATGGAAGTGGTTAAGGGAATCCAGTGCCCCCCCAGAACTAGTGTGTGGGTCCCCTGAAAATTACTGGGCGGGGTTATACAAAAACAGGGTGTGACCTTGACAGGAAGGGGCAGATATGTAGTCAGGCCTAGGGCAGAACCAAACCTAAATATACTACTGCATATTAGGGCTTATTTAGACCGGAACCGATTTACAGCGTGTTTTTATATTGTGGGAGGAAACCCACGCAGGCACAGGGAGAACATGCAAACTCCATGCAGATGCTGTCACGGGCGGGATTCGAACCAACGACTCTTTTGCTGCTAGGTCAAAGTGCTATACACTACACCACTGTGGTGAACGAACATGATTGCAGCTGAAAGCATGAGAACTTTTTTTTTTTTTTTCAATACCATGCTTTCCAGCCTTATTGACCCCGCCTCTCTCCATAAAGAGGACCTGTCACACACTAGTCCTATTACAAGGGATGTTTACATTCCTTGTAATAGGAAGAAAACTGATCATTTTTTTTTTTTTTTTTCATTTCAGTGTAAAACATTATAAAACTAAATAAAAATAAATAAGAAAACCCCAAAAAAAATTTTTAAAGCGCCCCGTCCCGACGAGCTCGCGCACAGAAGCAAACGCATACGCGAGTAGCGCCCGCATATGAAAACGGTATTCAAACCACACAAGTGAGGTATCGCCGCGATCGTTAGAGTGAGAGCAATAATTCTAGCCCTAGACCTACTCTGCAACTCAAAAAATGCAACCTGTAGAATTTTTTAAACGTCGCCTATCGAGATTTTTAAAGGGTAAAAGTTTGATGCCATGCCACGAGCGGGCGCAATTTTTAAGCGTGACATGTTGGGTATCATTTTACTCGGCGTAACATTATCTTTCACAATATATAAAAAAATTGGGCAAAATGTATTGTTGTCTTATTTTTTAATTCAAAAAAGTGATTTTTATCCAAAAAAAGTGCGCTTGTAAGACCGCTGCGCAAATACGGTGTGACAAAAAGTATTGCAATGACTGCCATTTTATTCCCTAGGATGTCTGCTAAAAAAAAATATATAATGTTTGGGGGTTCTGATTAATTTTCTAGCCAAAAAATTGTGATTTTCACATGAAGGAGAGAAGTGCCAGAATTAACCCGGTGGGCAAGTGGTTAAAGTACTCATGGCTATAAAGAATAGAGTCATTGCTCATTAAAAAAAAAAAAAAAAAAAGGGGGTCCCTCCAAATTAAATTACCAGGCCCTTCATGGATATTAAGGGGAACCCCGCCGTAAAAACCCCCCCAAAAAATGGCGTGGGGTCCCCCCAAATATCCATACCAGACCCTTCAGGTCTGGTGTGGATTTTAAGGGGAACTCCACCCCAAATTGAAAAAAAAATGGCGTGGAGTCCCCCTAAAAATCCACACCAGACCCTTATGCGAGCACGTTGACCTGGCCGGCCGCAGAAAAGAGGGGGGGACAGAGTGCGGCCCCCCCCTCTCCTGAACCGCACCAGGCCACATGCCCTCAACATGGGGAGGATGTCCCCATGTTGATGGGGACAAGGGTCTCATCCCCACAACCCTTGCCCGGTGGTTGTGGGGGTATGCGGGCGGGGGGCTTATCAGAATCTGGAAGACCCCTTTAACAAAGGGGACCCCCAGATCCTGGCCCCCCCCCTATGTGAAATGGTAATGGGGTACATTGTACCTCTACCATTTCACCCCAAAAAAAATGTCAAAGTGTTAAAAATGACAGTAGCCGGTTTTTGACAAATCTTTTAATAAAATCTTCTTTTCTTCTTTCCTTCGGGTTTCTTCCGCTGCTTCTTTCTTCTCGTCCACATCTTGCCCGACGTGTTCTTCTATCTTCTCCGTCCGTCCTTCAGCCTTCTGGTCCCGCATCTTGCCCGTTGTCTTGTCCTGTCTTCTTCTCCGTCCGCCTCCTCGTCCGCATCTTGGGTCTTCTGCGGTGTTCTTCTCGTCCCCGGACCCAGCGTTTGAATTTGATTTGGCCGCCGTTTTCCCGCTCCTGGGACCCGCCCCCCTCTGACGCCACAAGTAAACTCCTTAGAAGGTCATGTGCGTCAGAGGGGGGCGGGGTCACATGAGTGTGACACGGCGGGAACTTCTTCTCCGGGCGGCGCGATTGAAATTGAATTCCCCCGCTGTGTGACGCTCTGCGACCCCGCCCCCCTCTGACGCACATGACCTTCTAAGGAGTTTACTTGTGGCGTCAGAGGGGGGCGGGGTCACATGAGTGTGACACGGCGGGAACTTCTTCTCCGGGCGGCGCGATTGAAATTGAATTCCCCCGCTGTGTGACGCTCTGCGACCCCGCCCCCCTCTGACGCACATGACCTTCTAAGGAGTTTACTTGTGGCGTCAGAGGGGGGCGGGTCCCAGGAGCGGGAAAACGGCGGCCAAATCAAATTCAAACGCTGGGTCCGGGGACGAGAAGAACACCGCAGAAGACCCAAGATGCGGACGAGGAGGAGACAGGACAAGACAACGGGCAAGATGCGGGACCAGAAGGCTGAAGGACGGACGGAGAAGATAGAAGAACACGTCGGGCAAGATGTGGACGAGAAGAAAGAAGCAGCGGAAGAAACCCGAAGGAAAGAAGAAAAGAAGATTTTATTAAAAGATTTGTCAAAAACCGGCTACTGTCATTTTTAACACTTTGACATTTTTTTTGGGGTGAAATGGTAGAGGTACAATGTACCCCATTACCATTTCACACAGGGGGGGGGTCAGGATCTGGGGGTCCCCTTTGTTAAAGGGGTCTTCCAGATTCTGATAAACCTCCCGCCCGCATACCCCCACAACCACCGGGCAAGGGTTGTGGGGATGAGACCCTTGTCCCCATCAACATGGGGACATCCTCCCCATGTTGAGGGCATGTGGCCTGGTGCGGTTCAGGAGAGAGGGGGGGGCCGCACTCTGTCCCCCCCTCTTTTCTGCGGCCGGCCAGGTCAACGTGCTCGGATAAGGGTCTGGTGTGGATTTTTAGGGGGACTCCACGCCATTTTTTTTTTCAATTTGGGGTGGAGTTCCCCTTAAAATCCACACCAGACCTGAAGGGTCTGGAATGGATATTTGCCGGGAACCGCACGTCTTTTTTTTTTTTGGTTTTTACGGCGGGGTTCCCCTTAATATCCATTCCAGACCTGAAGGGCCTGGTAATTTAATTTGGGGGAACCCCTACACATTTTTTTGTTTGTTTTATGAATGAATCCCTTTAGAATTGTCAGAGCCGACAATTCATTATAGCCTCGTGTGAATTTTTAAATGACTTTTTTCCTTCTGAATGTCACTTTGTGCAGGGGGAGTTCTAAGTGCGGGAAAATGCGCTATTTCACATGCTGACATTACACCCCCCCTAGGTACGAAATTTAAAGGAATATTTCACTTTTATTGTTTCACTTTAAGAATTATTAATTTCACTGCTCCCGAAAAAACGGCCGTTTTAAAAAATAAAAAAAGCATTGATACATGTTCCCTGGGGCAGGACTGAGGTCCCCAAACACTTTTTAGGACAAAACTTGCAGATTAGCCTTTAAAATGAACACTTTTGATTTCTCCCATAGACTTCTATAGGGAGTTCGGCGCGGCTTTACATATTAGTTTCAATGCGCCGGCTGCTACGCTGGTTCATGCGCCCAATTAAGCCTCCACCCGGAGTACTAATTAACGCATGAACCAGCGCAGCGCACAGAGCATAGTAAATCAGGCCCCTAGTGTTCTCTCCCCGTCCGCTTGCTTCCTGTCACATGTCCTGCCTGAGCACTATAAAGTATAGCTGGCAACGCTCTATGGACATTACCCATGATTAAGTCACGTGGCAAGTGACGCAACGCGTGGGGGAGGAGCCTGCCGTACGAGACCTGTCTAAGTTCCCGAGTGAGGATCTCATTATTTCGTTACTGAGCGGCTTTTACAAACACGGGGAAAGCGGGAAAGCGTGAGTGTATCGGCGCACATCGCTATATTGGTATTGCATTGGAGTCTGGCAGTATTACACTATTGTGTGTTTCCTCTCTCCTCCATATCTTTCATATCCTGCCGTGATTGTGATCGTGTGATCATCAAGGATGTGTGGTCTGAAGCTTTTGCTGTGTATCTTAATCATCCAGGCTGTGTTAATCTGATTACACTGACACTCACTCTCTGCTGTCAAGTACTATACTGTTAACCCTTCAGTGATACCATTCTTTCATTACAGGGACAGTTATGTGACTAACCAGTTCTGCAAATGATGCTTTTTTAGTTTGTTTGTTTTATCACTTACCCTGTGTTGTGGTGTTATCAACACCAAGCTCTCCTTTTTACCAACCAGCACATCTTGAATGTATTTAATCACATTTGTTTGATTTTTTTATAGTAGGTATCACATCAATTAGTTGTTTTAGCGCATATGTTTATATATTTTTTCCACATTTGCCTTTGGTTGGGTACCTCTTTCACATGCTGCAGCTTTATACATTTAATTATTAATTGTGTGGTGTAATCTCGGATCTAGTAGCGCTGTAGTTATATTCTTTTATTCTGCAGTGTGTGTACCTAAAGCTACGTGAATACAATTGCTGTTGTTCTCTTATTAATACCACAGGCAGTGGACGATCAGCAAGTATTCTCACTTGGTGTACTGTGTCCTCTGCACAGTGTGCACGTAAAGCTACGTGAATACATTTGCTGGTGTACTCATATTAATACCACAGGCAGGGATCTGCAAGTATTTTCACTTGGTGTACTGTGTCCTCTGCACAGTGTGCACCTAAAGCTATGTCAATAGTTTTGCTGGTGTTCTCATATTAATACCACAGGCAGAGATCTGCTCATATTAATACCACAGGCAGGGATCTGCAAGTATTCTCACTTGGTGTACTGTGTCCTCAGCACAGTGTGCACCTAGAGCTACGTCAATAGATTTACTGGTGTTCTCATATTAATACCACAGGCAGGGATCTGCTCATATTAATACCACAGGCAGGGATCAGCAAGTATTCTCACTTGGTGTACTGTGTAGAGATGGCCTGCGGTTCGCCCGGCCGTCGTTTCGCGGTGAGCTTTGCTCGTTCTTGGTCCGCCAAACCGGCGGACATCTGGCGATGTTCGCGGCGGTCCGCAATGTTACATGGGTAAGAACTTTGACCTATGACACATCCATCAGGTGGTGCAGGACAGCCAATTGAGACATTTCAGCACATTGACATACCCCCTACCTTATAAACAGACCTGATCTGGCGGCCATCTTACATTCTGCTTTTTGTCAGTGTAGGGAGAGGGTGCTGTTTGGAGCAGGGACAGGCTGTATTCAATCAAATAGTTATCTAAAAGGTCCACAAAAGTCCTTTTAAGGACTGGTATAGGTGTGCTACTTGCTGTGCAGTATATAGGTGTCTAATACATTTATATACTTTTTGTGAGTGTAGGGAGAGGTTGGTGTTTCCAGCAGGGACAGGCTGTATTCAATCAAATAGCGATCTAAAAGGTCCACAAAAGTCCTTTTAAAGACTGGTATAGGTGTGCTACTTGCTGTGCAGTATATAGATGTCTATTACATTCATATACTTTTTGTCAGTGTAGGGTGATAAGGATACCCAAGAGCTTTGGGGGGATGGCAGTCCCAGACATTGTCAAGTATTATTAAGCAGCCCACCTGACAAAATTGGTAGATTGGTGTAGGCATGGGTATTATAAACGCTGGGTTGATATAGAGCAACAGATTAGTCCAATACCACTACGCAGAGCTCCTTGGTGCTACAATGTATTACCAAGTAAGTTGAAGAAACACCCTATAATCGGTCCATCGCTGCTAATTGCGGCTAAGGTCTGCCGAAATCCAAAGTTTTCAACGAGCCAATCCCCCTTGTTTCCTATAATGGGGAACCCAGGTTTTATACCAGGAACAGAAGGAGGAGTATTTGATAAACTAAAAGAAAAGGGTACGGTGCAGGTCTCACATTTCTTGCAAACAGAAACCTGGCCATCTATTGATGCCTTAAAGCGGGAGTTCACCCGAAATTTTTTTTTTAACATTAGATTGATGCTCGTTTTGTTAAGGGGAATCAGGTAGTTTTTTTAAAATCGAAGCAGTACTTACCGTTTTAGAGAGCGATCTTCTCCGCCGTTTCCGGGTATGGTCTTCAGGACTGGGCGTTCCTATTTGATTGACAGGCTTCCGACGGTCGCATACATCGCGTCACGAGCAGCCGAAAGAAGCCGAACGTCGGTGTGGCTCTATACGGCGCCTGCGCACCGAAGTTCGGCTACTTTCGGAAAATCGTGACGTGATGTATGCGACCATCGGAAGCCTGTCAATCAAATAGGAACGCCCAGTCCCGCAGCCCATACCCGGAAGCGGCGGAGAAGATCGCTCTCTAAAACGGTAAGTACTGCTTCGATTTTAAAAAAACTACCCGATTCCCCTTGACAAAATGAGCATCAATCTAATGTTAAAAATTAACTTTTCAGGTGAACCTCCACTTTAATGAAACCAGGGGGAATCTTTGAATTAAGTTTTTGGCAAGCGCTACAAGTAAATCACTTCCTGAGATCTTTGGGACAGCCATCTAATTTTCGGCGACAGTTAACAAAATTTGAGGCCTACTGCGATGATGAGGAACCAATATTACGAGTGGTTTCTAAGATGTATAGATTGCTGAATTCCCCTCAGGGGGATTTTGTGATGCCGGGAATTAGTAAGTGGGAGAGAGACCTGGGGAGTAATTTTTCGCCAACTCAGCGTAAACATATTATCCACTTGGCATTGAATTCATCAGTATGTACGCGAACACAGGAATCCAATTACAAACTTCTAACCTAATGGTACTACACACCAGTAAAGATGCATAAATTTTCTACAGAAAATTCAGAGTGCTGTTGGAGATGTCGACTGGAGCAAGGAACCTTGCTGCATATATTCTGGTTTTGTGTAAAAGTAAGACAATACTGGCTTGAAGTCCAGAGAATCTCCCAAAAACTTACAGAGTTCCATATACCAAATGATCCGGATTTTTTCTTGCTCCATAGCTCACTGATCCTGGTGCGAACGTATAAAAAAATCGGTGCTATGTCACTTGATAAATGCTGCTAAAAGTGGAATAACCTTACAGTGGAGAGACACTAGAACACCCTCCATCACGAGATGGCTTAATAGAGTTCGAGAGATAGGAGCTATAGAAGATCTGGTTCTTTCAGCCCGAAATAAAAGAGAACAGTATGTTAAAACATGGACAGGATGGAATCTATTCATGTACTCTGAAGAGGGGAAGAGAATGTTTGCCAAGGAGAGTATGGAGTGAGGAGTCCTCCCTGGGGGGAGTGTGTATAGGAGTGTGAGTAATAAAAATAAGAAGATAGTACCACCATCTCTTGAGTAAAGGGTTAGTGGGGGGGGGGGGGGGGGTAGAGGGGTTGGGAGGGTTTTTTTTTCTGTTTTTCTTTGGGAAGGGGAGGGGAGGGGAGGGAAAGGTAGGGTATATAAGGACAAGGGAACAGAGAGGTTTTAGGTGCATGAGAACAATAAATTTCATTTAGAGATTTGGATAAGAAGGTTTAAGAAGTTTTGTTCACTAGTATAATACCATGGGAAAGGAGGGATATGGACATGTCTTTCTTGGTTGCTTTGTGTTTTTCTTTGTTTAGAGCGACAATGTGTATATGACTTTGTACTTCTTTCTTTTGTTATGACAATTCCTCCTTGTTTCCTTGGATACAAAAATAAAAATAAATGATATGAAAAAAAAAAAATTCAGGTGTTCTGAACGCCTGTGGGCTAATTTTTTGGGCCTGTACTGGCCGACACTTTTTTCTGTATCCGGTGAATGCCTAATGTACCACCAGCCACAGAATACAAGGTTGTTTGCTGTCAGGTGAACACCTGTGGCCGTGGGCTAAATTTTGGGGCCTGTAATGGCCGACACTTACTTCTGTATCCGTTGAATGCCTGATGTACCACCAGCCACAGAATACAAAGTTGTTTGCTGTCCAGGGGAATGCCTGTGGGCTAATTTTTGGGGCCTGTAATGGCCGACACTTACTTCTGTATCCGTTGAATGCCTAATGTACCACCAGCCACAGAATACAAAGTTGTTTGCTGTCTGGTGAATGCCTGTGGGCTAATTTTTGGGGCATGTAATGGGCGGCACTTACTTCTGTATCCGGTGAATGCCTTTTGTACCACCAGCCACGGCATACAAAGTTGTTTGCTGTCAGGTGAACGCCTGTGGCCGTGGGCTAATACTATATGTACTCTCAAAGTACCTGAGCTATATTGCCTCTCATATGCAATTAATATTTGTTTCTACTAATACTATATTTATTCTCAAAGTACCTGAACTATATTGCCTCTCATACATTTCTTTTAGTTGCCATTACAACTAGTGTAATTATATGTGTATCCTCAAAGTACCTGAGCTACACTATCTCTCGTATGCAATTAATACTTGTTACTACAAATACAATTTACTACGTTCTTGACAGAAGTATAAAATACTTATAGGCCTTGTTCTAATTGTTGAACATGTTCGCTCTAACTTTTCTATGCTAGGGGTTGATGCTATTTCATAGCATCTCCCCTAGTGGCCTAAATACATCTCTACATGCTAAGGTTGATATTATGTAGAGAACCCCCAAACTCCTGTTGCTAGGAGTGATGCCTGGGGTCCCTTACTGATAATCACCTGCATGTAGTGGTGTATTGGCATATTGACCTTGAACTAATTTTAAACGCTAAGCCTTGGTCGCATGTTGTAATGCGTCCATGCTTAGTAGCTCAACACCTTTCTTTATGTGACACAGAGATGATGTATAGATCCCAAAACTCCTGTTGCGAGCAGTGACGCATGGGGCCTAATACTGAGTTGTCGCATAGAGAATCGCATTGAATTCCTTGCCAACCGCAGTTGTGGTTCACTCCGTTCACCAGTGCTGTTACAATGCCTAATGTACCACCAGCCACAGAATACAAGGTTGTTTGCTGTCAGGTAAACGCCTGTGGGCTAATTTTTGGGGCCTGTAATGGCCGACACTTACTTCTGTACCAGTGAATAGCTTAATGTACCTCCAGCCACAGAATACAAACTTGTTTGCTGTCAGGTGAACGCCTGTCGGCTAATTTTTGGGGCTTGAAATGGCCGGCACTTACTTATTTATCCGGTTTTTCACTTAATACTTCTGGTAGGTCAGTGTCCATGTTGTGGGACTATTTGTGCACAGCTAGTAAGTATTTTGTGGCTGCAAATATGACCTGCAGGTTTTTAATATTCGGATGTGGAATATGGGGTACAGCGCTCATAAAATTGAAAATAGATTCTAATAGTGAACAGATCAATATTGAAAACCGTGATAACTAATAAATATTGAAAACTGCAATATCACAAAAATTTAAAATGTAAATGAAACAATCTATATATAACTTTGAAAACACCAATGGTGAACACAAAATCTCAAAATAGAAAAATGAATAGAAAAAAGAAGAATTCACACTAAGGGCCAGATTCTGAAAGGACTTACGACGGCGCAGCGCCATGTACGCCGTCGTAAGTCCTAATCCGACCCGTCGTATCTATGCGCCTGATTCTTAGAATTAGTTACGCATAGATATCCATTAGATCCGACAGGCATAAGTCTCTTACGCCGTCGGATCTTAAAGCGGAGTTCCGGACACAATTTCACTTTTTAAATATAAATACCCCTGTAATACACAAGCTTAATGTATTCTAGTAAAGTTAGTCTGTAAACTAAGGTCAGTTTTGTTAGGTTGTTACAGCATTTAGACACTTTATAAAATAGAAATTGACTGGGGCCATCTTAAGTGTGTGCATCATGAAGCCAGACTGTATGACTTCCTGGATTTCAGCCTTGCAAATCTCGCACATGCTCAGTGCTGCACAAGCAGTGTCAGATCAGGTTTCAGCACCTGTGCTGTCTAAGTCACATGATTCTTTGAGACTGGGGAATGCACAGACTCCTGGAAAGTTACACCCACTACATTCCCAGGAGTCTGTGCGGTGTAAGTTAGGAAGCATTAAGCACCTAGGTGCAGGAAGTGGGAAGATTAACTATTCTGCCTAGCAGCAACACTTTGAAGGCATTTTAAAAAAAAAAAAAAAAAAATTTGTAAAGGACTAATGACATTTTTTTAAAACTACTGATGTAATGTTATATTTATGGGTGGAACTCCACTTTAGCTGCATTTTTTTGTTGACCGCTAGGTGGCGCTTCCGTCGAATTCTGCGTCGAGTATGCAAATTAGCTAGATTCGCGAATTCCCAAACGTACGCGTGGCCGACACAGTAAGTTACGACGTTTACGTTAGGCTTTTCCCGGCGTATAGTTGCCCCCGCTATATGAGGCATAAGTGCGGCGTAACAATGTTAAGTATGGCCGTCGTTCCCGCGTTGAAATTTGAAAAAGTTACGTCGTTTGCGTAAGTCGTCCGTGAATGGGGCTGGACGTCATTAACGTTCACGTCGAAACCAATGACGTCCCTGCGGCGTACTTTGGAGCAATGCACACAGGGAAATTCCACGGATGGCGCATGCGCTATTCCGCAAAAACGTCAATCACGTCGGGTCACAGTAGTTTTACATAAAACACGCCCCCCTGATCCAAATTTGAATTAGGCGGGCTTACGCCGGCCGATGTACGCTACGCCACCGCAACTTACAGAGCAAGTGCTTTGAGAATACAGCACTTGCCCGTCTAAGTTGCGAAGGCGTAACGTAAATCGGATACGTTACGCCCAGGCAAAGATACACCGCTGACTAAGAATCTGGCCCTAAGTGTGATAAGTGAAAAACCGTGTGGAACCAATCCACATGGAAAAATAGTCCCAAAAGAGTTATTCAAATGATCATCCATATGCTGGATAAAGGGATAGAGTAAACTTCATCCACCAGAGAAGACACCCGGAAGTAGTGTTGTAGTCTCCTTACCCTGTTTAGATGACCACTATGACGGTGGTCTCAGCAAACATGGGGATTTTAGGTCTCCCTCCGGACCCTCTGTGGTGTATCTGAAGTGCTGTCTGCTTGTCTCAAACGATCAAAGAAAGAAAAAAAGACCATAGCATAGCATTTTTCTTTCTTTGATCGTTTGAGACAAGCAGACAGCACTTCAGATACACCACAGAGGGTCCGGAGGGAGACCTAAAATCCCCATGTTTGCTGAGACCACCATCATAGTGGTCATCTAAACAGGGTAAGGAGACTACAACACTACTTCCGGGTGTCATCTCTGGTGGATGAAGTTTATTCTATCCCTTTATCCAGCATATGGATGACAGGTGCGGATCCGGGGGGCAACAGGGAAATTGCCACCCCCGAGAAATTTGTGTTAGTTGCGGAATTCCCGGGCACCGCAGAGTCTGAGCTGGCGGTAGTTGTGGAATTCGTGGGCTCCGGCGAGTCTGAGCGGGCGGTAGTTGCAGAATTCGCAGGCGCTGGGGAGTCTGAGCGGGTGTTTGTTGCGGAATTCGCCGGCGCCGGAGAGTCTGAGCGGGTGGCGAGTGAGAGTTAGAGAGTGGGAGGTCAGCTGGTTGGCTCTGTGGGTGTGAGGGCAGCTGGCCAATCAACAAGCCGGCGGCCGGGGGGGGGGGAAGCAGAGAGATGACATCATCTTACCGCCCTGCGCCGCCTTGCATCCCTGCAGTAACTTCCGCCCTCACTGTGCAGGCAGCAGAGAGATTAAATCATCTCTCTGCTGCCTGACACTGACAAGCAAAACACCACCTTAGCAAGTGACAATCCGCAAGGTGTGGCAGGTGAGGTGGCAAGTGACAATCTGGTGGCAGGCAAGTGACATTCCGCAACTTGTGGCAGGTGACGTGGCAAGTGACAATCCGCAACTTGTGGCAGGTGGCGTGGCAAGTGACAATCTGCAACATGTGGCAGGTAATGTGGCAAGTGACAATCCGCAACTTGTGGCAGGTGACGTGGCAAGTGACAATCTGCATCTGGTGGCAGGCAAGTGACATTCTGCAACTTGTGGCAGGTGGCATGGCAAGTGACAATCTGCAACATGTGGCAGATAACGTGACAAGTGACAATCCGCAACTTGTGGCAGGTGACGTGGCAAATGACAATCCGCAACATGTGGCAGGCGATGTGGCAAGTGACAATCTGCATCTGGGGGCAGGTGGCATGGCAAGCGACAATCTGCAACATGTGGCAGTAGGGTGACCACATTTCCAAACTGCCATTCAGGGACACCCCCCCTAAAAAAATATATGTTTTTTTACATTTTTTTTTGCGTATTTTGGGGGCAGGGGCGTATCATGAAATCAGCGGGCCCGTGTACAAGATCAAAAGAGGGCCCTAGGCCCCATCAAATGCTGCCACTGTGCCCCATCTAATGCCACCACTTGTGCCTCATCAAATGCAGCCATTTGTACCCCATCAAATGCAGCCACTTGTGCCCCATCAAATGCAGTCACTTGTGCCCGTCAAATGCCACCACTGTGCCCCATCTAATGCCGCCACTGTTCCCATCATATGCCGCCACTGTTCCCATCAAATGCAATCACTTGTGCCCCATCAAATGCAATCACTTGTGCCCCATCAGATGCAATCACTTGTGCCCCATCAGATGCCACCACTGTGCCCTATCTAATGCTACCACTGTGCCCCATCATATGCAATCACTTGTGCCATCATATGCAATCACTTGTGCCATCAAATGCAATCACTTGTGCCATCAAATGCAATCACTCGTGCCATCAAATGCAGTCACTGTGCCCCATCTAATGCCGCCACTGTTCCCATCAAATGCCGCCACTGTTCCCATCAAATGCCGCCACTGTTCCCCATCAAATGCAGCCACTGTTCCCCATCAAATGCCACTACTGTGCCCCATCAAATGCTGCCAGTGTGTCCAGCAATTGTTGCTACTGTGCCCCATCAGATGCTGCCAGTGTGCCCATGAATTGTCGCTACTGTGCCCCCATCAGATGCTGCCAGTGTGTCCATGAATTGTCGCTACTGTGCCCATCAGATGCTGCCAGTGTGCCCATGAAATGTTACTACTGTGCCCCATCAGATGCTGCTAGTGTGCCCATGAATTGTCGCTACTTTGCCCATCAGATGCTGCCAGTGTGCCCATGAAATGTTACTACTGTGCCCCATCAGATGCTGCCAGTGTGCCCATGAATTGTCGCTACTGTGCCCCCATCAGATGCTGCCAGTGTGCCCATGAATTGTCGCTACTGTGCCCCCATCAGATGCTGCCAGTGTGCCCATGAATTGTCGCTACTGTGCCCCATCAGATTCTGCCAGTGTGCCTATCAATTGCCGCTACTGTGCCCATCAGATCAGATGCTGCCAGTGTGCCGATTAATTGTCACTACTGTGCCCCATCAAATGCTGCCAGTGTGCCCATGAATTGTCGCTACTGTGCCCCCATCAGATGCTGCCAGTGTGCCCATGAATTGACGCTACAGTGCCCAATCAAATGCTGCCAGTGTGCCCATGAATTGTCACTACTGTGCCCCATCAGATGCTGCCAGCCAGTGTCAATTGCCCCTATTTGCTCACCTTTTAAGATGATGATAATATGAATGAAGTCTGCATCTGTTGGTGGTGGGGCAGGGGGGCAGTCTTCAGCCAGCGCCGGGCGAT
Source organism: Rana temporaria (assembly GCF_905171775.1). Classification (NCBI taxonomy): domain Eukaryota; kingdom Metazoa; phylum Chordata; class Amphibia; order Anura; family Ranidae; genus Rana; species Rana temporaria. The sequence goes on along the minus strand of NC_053495.1, from coordinate 111,028,207 downwards.
CTTCTCTAACTCAGACAGTCAGGCCGCTCGGGCGGGAGGAGGAGGAGCCAGGCCTGAAATTTACAACAGTGCACTGAGTTGCCCACTTGCCCTGCGGCAGCGGGAGGTCGCGGGACGGACGGTGGTGGCCTGCGCTGGGCTGGGCAGTGGGCTGGAGCTTGGAGCAGTGGAGGCGGAGCGTGGTGGAAGAGGTCAGAGCTCGGAGGGCTCGGTCTGCGCCGCGGTAGTGCTGCTGAGCTGGTCTCTCGAAAGAACCGCGGCTGAAGGAGGAGAGGAGGAGGAGGTGGGGGCGGAGTCTGAGCCTCAGAGAGAGAAAGAGAGCTGGGCACGGTGACGTCACTGGTTGCTACACGCCAAGCGGGGCGGCCTTAGCAACCAGTGACTTAGAATTATGTAATTACAGCGGCAGTTAGTGTGGCAGCCGGCAGGCAGTCAAATGTGTTTGATACTTTGATTCCGGGATACTCTATTGTCCCGGATTGAAGGCTCCCGGGACACGGGACAAAATTTTAAATTACGGGACGATCCCGGGCAAACCGGGACACGTGGCCACCCTATGTGGCAGGTGACGTGGCAAGTGACAATCTGCATCTGGTGGCAGGCAAGTGACATTCTGCAACCTGTGGCAGGTGATGTGACAATCTGCAACGTGTATAAACAAAAGAAAAAAGTGCGCTACTATCAAACATCAAAGAAAAAAAATGCATATAAAAAGTGAATTAAATTGGTAAAAATAGCAATAAATTCAAAAGTCCCATGAAAAATGTTCACAGGCAGTGCAAACAAATGGTGAATAAGTCCTATCCGGGAAACATCAGAAAAAGCTAGTTCTCAGAGCGCACTTTTTTCTTTTGTTTATATATGTTGTTTGGAGCCCAATATTAGGCTCCTTTGTATTGGAGTGCAGCACTTCACATTTAAGTATCATTTAAAATTTTTAAATAATTGTTTAAACTAGCATTATCACGTATTTGGGGATAGCGCGGATTGCCTGTGCCTTTTAAAATCTGCAACGTGTGGTAGGTGACATGGCAAGTGACAATCCGCAACGTGTGGCAAGTGACAATCCGCAACGTGTGGCAGGTGACGTGGCAAGTGACAATCCGCGACATGTGGCAGGTGATGTGGCAAGTGACAAGCTGCATCTGGTGGCACACTTGGGGCTCCCACTGATTCTACATTATGGTGAGTTGAACCATTTCATTTTATATTACAATGTAATAATAGAAATAATGCATTTCAATCATCCTGACACCAAAACAACATGGTGCCGTTATCATTGAAGTGCTAATACCAGCCATTTCCCTGATAAATTTCCCCCAAAAAAATATTTTCTGGTAGTGCCCCTCCCGAGACTAGACTCTGGATCCGCCTCTGATGGATGATCATTTGAATAACTCTTTTGGGACTATTTTTTCATATGGTTTGGTTCCACACGGTTTTTCACACTTAGGCCTCGTACACACGACAGAGTTTCTCGGCAGAATTCGGCGAGAAACTCGGTCAGAGCCGGATTCTGCCGAGAAACTGTCGTCTGTACACTTTCGGCCCGTTGGAGCCGCCGAGGAACTCGTCGAGAAAATAGAGAACATGTTCTCTATTTTCTCGTTGTTCTATGGGAGCTCTCGGCCCGCCGAGCTCCTCGGCGGCTTCAGGGCTGAACTCGACGAGGAACTCGACGTGTTTGGCATGTCGAGTTCCTCGGCCGTGTGTACGAGGCCTTAGTGTGAATTCTTCCTTTTTCTATTCATTTTTCTATTTTGAGATTTTGTGTTCACCATTGGTGTTTTCAAAGTTATGTATAGATTGTTTCATTTACATTTTTAATTTTTGTGATATTACAGTTTTCAATATTTATTAGTTATCACGGTTTTCAATATTGATCTGTACACACGGTCGTTTTTTGTGATGAAAAAAAAAACGTTGTTTTTTATCATGAAAAAAAACCAACGTTTTTCAAACCTTATTTTAAAAAACGACATTGCCTACACACCATCGTTTTTTCAAAAAGCTCTAGCAAAGCGCGGCTACGTACGACGGCACTACGACCTACGACGGCACTATAAAGGGCCATTTCCATGCGGAAGACGGCCTCTTTTGCTGATATCGTGTTGCTGCGTGTTAGTAAAAGTTTGGTGAGAGACGATTTGCGCTTTTCAGTCTTCGTGCTTTAAATTTTGTTTTCTGTCGTACAGTTTGTGCTTTTGGGTTCGTATCTGTCTTACAGTGCTTGTATTCAGGTCGTATCTGTTTTGGCAGTGCGTTCTTGTCTGCACGTTCCTGTTTTGCAGGTCGTTCTTCAGAGGCCTTTCTGTTCTTCAGGGCGTTTTTTTAAGTCCGATCTGATTTGACGACCGTTTTCTAGCCATGTTCTCGTCGCCGAGATCGTGCTGTGCTTGCTGTTGGGATTTGTGCTGTATCCCGGCTCCGGTCCATGAACAGGGTGAGGAGGAGTTTGTGGGCCAATAACTGGTTTCTTCGCAGGGACCAGTTCTCTCATATGCCTCTGCTGCGGGAGATCCAAGAAAACAACCCTGATGATTTCAGGAATTTTCTGAGGATGTCTGACCCCAAATTTCAGCAGCTTTTGGCTTCGGTGTCGCCATATATCACCAGGCAGGACACTGTTATGCGGGAAGCCATCACTGCTGAGCAGCGGCTAGTTGATACGTTGTGGTACCTTGCAACAGGGAGAAGTCTGCAGGACTTGAAGTTCTCGACGGGCATCTCCCCCCAGGTTCTGGGCCTCATAATCCCCGATACCTGTTCTGCAGGAGGACTATGTTAAGGTAAGTGGTGTTCTTTCAATGCACAAACTATGTATTTATTGCATGCCTTATTTTTATTTTTTTCAAACAGTCCCTAATTAACCTGTTTGTAATATGCTGTGAATGTTCCCTTTGTCTCCATGCATGCTGTTTTTTTTGGGCCTACATGCATCTTTTCTATAGCCAACCTCTCCAGCATTCTATTTTGTGGCCAAACACATCTAGCCTAGTCCCTATATCCCCCTTTATTTTTGGCCTCCATTGTAGTGCTGCATTTTGTGTGTCCCTATATCCCCCTTTATTTTTGGCCTCCATTGTTGTGCTGCATTTTGTGTGTCCCTATATCGCCCTTTATTTTTGGCCTCCATTGTAGTGCTGCATTTTGTGTGTCCCTATATCCCCCTTTATTTTTGGCCTCCATTGTAGTGCTGCATTTTGGGTGTCCCTATATCCCCCTTTATTTTTGGCCTCCATTGCAGTCCACGCCCAACCCCCCCCCCCTCATTTTTTTATTTTTTTTAACTGTATAATTCACATAGATTTTTTTTTTTGGGTGTGGTTTTTGAGGTCACCAACTCATCTCGGGCCCCCCCCCCATAAGCTTTTATTTTTTGCCATCAGAGGTGGTGATTAATCTGCTTAGTGATCCCTTATTATTTCTGTCTCTTAAAATAATACTTGAAATTAATGATCTCCTTTTTTTAGGATCCCAGAATGTTTTGTGATATTCTGTTAGCAATGTTTGTTTGATTTAATTGTATTTTTATTTTTCTCTACAGTTCCCCACCACGCCACAGGAATGGCAGGCTGAAGCGGACTTCTCGCAGCGTTGGGACTTTCCGAACTGCGGAGGAGCCATTGATGTCAAGCACGTCCGCATCGTGCCACCACCCCATTCCGGATCCCATTATTTTAATTACAAGGGGTTCCACAGCGTCGTGCTGATGGCGGTGGTGTCTGCCAATTATGAGTTTTTGTACCTGGATGTTGGGAAAAATGGCTGGATGTCGGACAGCGGGGTCTTTGCTCAGACCGAGTTCACCCAACAGCTTCAGTCGGAGGACCTTGGCTTGCCACCTGCGAAGGAGAACGAAGAGGGGCTGCCCTTCGTATTTGTCGCAGATGAGGCGTTTGGCTTGGGTCCCCACCTCATGAGGCCATTTCCCCAAGGCACCCTCACCCCTGAGAGGAGGGTTTTTAATTATAGGCTGGCCAGAGCCAGACGGGTGGTTGAGAATGCATTTGGCATCATGGCCATCCGATTTTGTTTATTTTTGACCGCCATAAACATGGCAGAATACAAGTGGAACCATATCATCCTATGTTGCTGTATTTTGTATAACTTTCTCAAAAGACATTCTTCAACCTATTTAACAGTATTGCCTGATGAGGCAGTTGATGTTGCTCTTGAGGCGGCTTGTGAGGCTAGCCATACAGGCTTGGCCCCCCAAAGCGCAGGTGCAGTGCGGCAAGCATATGTCGATTATTTTATGGGGAGGGGGACCATTCCAATGCCAGATCTTGGCTGAATAAAATCTTTTCTTTTCTGCAAGAAACAGTCTAATTTGTTTGTTAATTTACAAATGTTTCATTTTTGTGTATTGTAGCTTTTTCCTAGGTTATCATAGTGCCATGTGTTTTGGATGTACTAAATACCCATCATTGGCAATGTTACCACCAGAAATCGACATGAGTTCTTTTATTAGTCAGCATTGATATAAGAACAAGCCACACATTTTTGATGTTACAAATATATTTATTTTTTAACATAGATAAAATCAAGGTTTTTTAAAAAAAAAATCTGGTCATTTACAAATATACAATCAAGGTTTTTAATTTATTTATTTTTTTCTGGTCATTTACAAATATACAATCAAGGTTTTTATTTTATTTTGTTCTGGTCATTTACAAATATACAATCAAGGTTTTTAATTTTTTTTTCTGGTCATATACAAATATACAATCAAGGTTTTAAAAAAAAATTCTGGTCATTTACAAATATACAATCAAGGTTTTTTTTTTCTGGTCATTTACAAATATACAATCAAGGTTTTAATTTTTTTTCTGGTCATTTACAAATATACAATAAAGGTTTTAAAGTTTTTTTTCTGGTCATTTACAAATATAAAATCAAGGTAATTTTTTTTTTTAAACATAAACAAACAAAAATAAAACCTTCTAAAAAAACGTTTTAAACCCTCCCCAGAACATTGATTACATTTTTGAGCTGTAGTTCCACCCTTTTTGATTTCTCACGAATCTCTCTTGATGCAAGATGGATGTCTTCGATCTGTGCCCTGCACGACAACACTTCTGCAATCAAGAGCTGGGCACTATATGTGTCAAGTCCCTTACCAGCATGACTTGCTCCTGAAATGTGGGACCAAATCATGTATTAAAATTATGTAGGCCTACATCTAGATTACCTGAAGCTGTGGTATATGATACTTTACCGGATGTGGTGGCAGGTTCCCCTTCGTCAACATCCCTCGGGGGTGTGGCTTGTGTGTTTTCGTCCTCCTGCCTTGCTGCTTCATTGTGCCCTACGAGATTGAAGAAAAGGTAAACATGATTTTAAAAGATTAGAGGCCTGAAAGAGAAATAAAAAACATTGTTTTTACAAATGATGGGACTATTGTTGGTTTTAACAACCCTTCTAAGCAGAACACAGGATTGTAGGCATTCCCAAAGCACTTTAAATTCTTTGGAGCTTTGGTCTAGTTTTCTACATGGAAGCTAACCAAGTATCCACTGGATCCCCTCACCTCTGTGTGACACCCTAAATAGGTTGTTCTTGTGGCCAACAATTGTGCTACTGAGTCCACATGTGTAACCAACTGCTGAGCAGACTCTCCTTTTTCTGTATATTGAGTTATTATTTAATATTAAAATCTAGTTAGGAACACATCTACATAAATTCCACAATTGATGTCACCTAAAACCCAGTCGTAGGAGTCGTCGTTCGTTCGATCTGGAATAATAAAAAGACAATCTTTTTGTCTGATACAGTGTTTCAACTCCCATTTGCCCATGCGAACTAGACATGATGCCATTTCTCACAAAGATCGACTTTTATTATTTAAAGTCATCGAATGAACGACGACTCCGGCGACCAGTTATTGTGCCCACAAACGTAAAAAACATACAGTACAACCTGAAAAAAAAAACACATGCCACAAAGAACAAACCAAAATAATGATTACACAGGAAAATTACTTACTTCTTCTAATGACTCTTTTTTTATCCTCTCCAGTTGCTCGGGCTCTCTCAACTTCAGGTCTGACCACCTTTTTCTGAGTTGTTCTTTACTCCTGCGTTCCCCAAATTTCTCCTGGAGCCTCCTGACCACTTTCTGCATTATTGCGGCCTTCGCTTTGTTGGGATGCCTGTGAGGGCCATGTTTGGCATCATAGTCCTCCCTCCTTAAGATGCTGACCATCTCAACCATTTCCTGGAAGGACATGTTTGAGGCCTTGTACCTCCGCCTGGTTCTTCTGGGTGCTTGGGCCTGGCCTGCCTCCTGGCTCGAGTTAGCCATATTGGTCTGCATGTCCTGCATCTCCTCCATAATTCTTCCTCATAAAACGATAGATAAGGGGCGGGGAAAGGACGAGACCGAACGTCAGGGGTTGGGTAACGTGCGGAGCGTCACGCGTGCGTAACTGTATTTTTGACGTTATTAGTGAACAGTGGATGAGTTTGTGGGCTAGATATGGTGTTAAAGCTTATTAGTAGTAGTGGCTTGACTGACATTAGGTTTTTTATTTAAATTTTAACTTGCAGAAATAATGGAGGCATTCAAAGACACAGATTTCCTGACAGAATTTATACAAAGATGGAAGGAACTTCCTGTACTGTGGCAAACTAAAAACAAACTAAATAAAAACAAAGATGCCAGGAAGAAAGCAAAGGAGACCCAGCTTGCATTTGTAAAGACAAATGCCCCCAACGCCACAACCGACACTGTAAAACAAAAAATAAATTCCATTAGGGGCACCTACAGGACCCAACGGGTACAAGTCCTGGCCTCAATGCGATCTGCAGTTCCTGGACGACCACATTGAGTCCAGGCCATCCCTGTCTACCCTTCCCCCAAGAGATCGCTCCCGTCTTCCCTGCAGTCAAACCTCCAGTCTTCCCTGCAAGCAAGAGCAGGCAACCTCGGGAGAAGAGCAAGAGTTCCTGGAGGACCCCGATTGTGACCCATGGAGCCAGGTATTGCATTTTGCAAACAATTTTGGGGAATCAAAGTATAATAATGATGTCAAATTTATGTTACTAGTGTTCCAAATTTAAAAGGATTGAACAAAAAGTGTTGAACATATCAATAGACAGTAGTGGCAAAACATGATGGGGACAAGATAGAAAAATGCAGGGGGCAGAATGATTGTGTGTAATTTTCAGGTACGCCATTAGGGGGGTACACACAATACACCTGGAAGGGGCCCCGGTTGTCAAACACCCTTTTTGGTAATAATCATTTTGTCCAATAAAAAAAAAAATTAACTACATTTCTATTTTGGGTAAAGGCCCCCCGTTTCTCTATTTCAGCCGGCAGCAACCCCCCCAGCTCCAGGGGGCCCATGTCTGAAACTGTGTAAGGAGCCCCATAATTATGGATGGCGGCCCTGTGTGTGATATATATTAGCATTCAATTTGCATATGTCATGGTTTTAAAAATGTGTGTGATTAATGAAGACAACAAATAAACTATGCTCATCTATTCCAACTTTGGCAAAAAAATTAAAGACTCATATCTCCTATCCTCGACCATATCTCCTCTTACTTCCTTTTTGGGGGACCCCAGATTCCACTTGGCCTTTACCAACAGACCCCTGTTCACGTTATGGATAGACAATAATCTTACCACACTAAATTCTCTTCAATCCAAATGGGTCTTTAAATCCTTTCATACTTTACAGAAAGAATATAACCTCCCCCCCATAGAATACATGAACTACCAACTAATTAAATCCTTCTACTCACGACATTTTTCACTTTCTTCACACTCTACTAATACTTTATTTGAAATAATTTGTCTAACATCCTCCAGAGACAAGGGAATGATTTCCAGACTATATCACTACCTTAGCAACCTTAATTTACAGGAGAAATCTAACCCGATGCTCCGTTGGGAGAAAGATCTTGATTGTTCCTTTTCAGCAGACTCATGGTACTCCATGTCTGAAAACCTTCAAAAATGTAATAAAGCAATCTCATTTAGAGATACTCCAGTAAAGCTCTTTTCTAGGTGGTACCTCACACCCTCCAAATTACATTAATTTTACCCCTCAATATCTCCCAATTGTTTTAGAGGTTGCTCAGAACAAGGCACGTTATTACATACATTTTGGAGCTGCCCTTTTCTAGACCAAATATGGCGTGAGGCAACATATAGATTTGAGTCATCCTATGGTCATAAAATCTCTCTTACTCCACAAATCTGTCTTTTGTATGCAACGATTCCAGATATACCAACTTCACACATGAGATTATTCCATTCCCTATGCAGCTCGATCCAATGGATGATCGCCCTTAATTGGAAATCTAATACTATCCTTTGGTCACAAGTATTGGAGAGAATGGAAGTTTATACGATTTCTGAGAAAATATATCATACCTTAAATGACAACCTCCATATTTCCATATTTCCAACTCTAAATGGTCGAATTGGAACGTACCATAATACTCAATATTCTTCTCCTCTCCCTTCCCCTTTTCTTTACCATCACTACCCATACCACTTAAAGCGGGGGTTCACCCTATCGACGAAAAAAAAACATATTTTTTTTCTTTTACCATAAAATCAGGCATTGTAGCGCGAGCTACAGTATGCCTGTCCCGAATTTTTTACCCCCGTACTCACCTTGTACGCGTAGATCGAAGATACCGGGGAATGGGCGTGCCTATGGAGACGGAGGATGATTGACGGCCGGCTCTGGCGCGTCACGCTTCTCCGGAAATAGGCTTGGCTCTTCACGACGCGTGCGCATAGCCTGTGCGCAGGCGCCGTGAAGAGCCGAGACCTACTCCGGCTGTCTTCGGGGAGAGTGACGTGCCAGGGCCGGCCGTCAATCATCCTCCCTCTCCATAGGCACGCCCATTCCCTGCGGGAGCCGAAATCTACGATGTCCGATTACAAGGTGAGTCCGGGGTTAAAAAAATCGGGACAGGCATACTGTAGCTCGCGCTACAATGCCTGTCTCGATGGTAAAATCGTGTCGGGGGGGGGGTGAACTACCGCTTTAAGATATTACTAGATTGCAATACATTTAAATACTGCTACCTGTTTATTATTACCTTTACTGTAGTATAACGATGATTACTTTGTCTGAATGATATACTATGCACTATTCTACTGACTTTCTATTATTGATTACATTGTCATTATATTTGTGCAACCTTTCATTATTATTACAATAAAAGTTTGTAAACAAATAAACTATGTCCCTTTTTTTATACACAGACAGAGCAAAGCCAGGAGGAGGCAGGCCCCACAAGGAGCCAGGGGGAGGCAGGATCCACAGGGAGTCAGGGGGAGGCAGGCCCCACAGGGAGCCAGGGGGAGGCAGGCCCCACAGGGAGCCAGGGGGAGGCAGGTCCAACTGCAAGGCAGGAGGTGGCAGAACCCACTGGGAGCCAGAAGGTGGCTGGCCCCAGTGGGAGACAGGAGGCACGCCGGCGTGATACAATCTCCCGGATCCCTCCTCTCCGCAATCCCACGAATAGGGCCAGAAGGCTGGAGACCCAGGCCCTGCTTCGCGAAGCAACTGCGGCCATCCGAGAGCCACCCACAGAAGAAGAGGGTTTTGCAGCGCTCATCGTAGCCAAGCTCCAGAATCTGGAGCGGGGCCAGCGTGTGCGCTGTGAAACCCTCATCTTTAAGGCCATAAACATGGCCACACTGGGGCAGCTCGATGACAACATCGACATTGTGCGGATTGCTCCTCCTGTACTTGCTGCTCCTCCTGCTCCTTCTCCTGCTCCTCCTCTTCCTGAGCCTGCTCTGGCTCCTGGCACAACCTCGGCTCCAGGAACCCAGCCCCCGAGGACTTGGTCTGCAGGGAAGACTGCAGGGACGAAGACTACCAAGTCCAAGCGATGAGATGGTGCCCCTAATGGAATTTTTTTGGGGCTCACAGCCTTGATTGTTGGCTTGGTGGACCCTTGTCTTCATAAATGCAAGCACGCTCTCAAGTGCTGCCTTCCTTGGCTTCTTTGTTTTTATTAAGTTTTGATTTTTGTTTGCCAGCAGTGTTTAATTTTTTTTTTTTTTATTAGACCAGAATAAATGTTTTTTTTCTTTTGTGTGCAAAATTTGTCCATGTGTATTCTTTTGAAAATAGAGAGATCGTTAGTGAGTAGGCAGACACATTTCAAAAACAAACATTTTTACATTAACAAGGGACAACAACCTCCTTGTGGGTAAATTCAAATAAATAATGATGTTGTTGTGGTCACTTCACACACTCCAAAATCAACCAAAAAATATAAAAATTAGCTAAAATATTACCAAATTAATTCCCACAAAAAAAATAGCTACATAACAAGATTTAAAATATATATTTTGTTTTTTGGAGATGGAGATCTGCCTAAAAAACACAACACAAAACAAAACAAAACATTATATAGCAATAAATAATAAAGTAAAAAGCTTGTCATAACTATGTAACAAGATCAGCCGCCACAAATGAGGATTTTAGTGTAACATTTAAAAGCATTGTGTAATGCAGCGCATTCTTTTCTTCTATAATTTGAAACCTAACGAATGTGCTTACTCCATTCTGAACAGTAGTTTTACCAGAACGAGCGCTCCCGTCTCCTAACTTGCTTCTGAGCATGCGCAGGTTTAAAACGTCATTTTGAAAAACGACATAAAAAATTGAAGCATGTTCAAATTTTTTTTTTGTCGTTTTTCAGAAGACATAAAACTATTTGCCCACACAGGATCATTTTAAATGACGTTTTTAAAAATTGTTTTTTTTTCATCACAAAAAACGACCGTGTGTACGCGGCATGAGAATCTATTTTCAATTTTATGAGCGCTATACCCCATATTCCACATGTTTTATTAATTTTTGTATCACAAATTTTCGGTACTGGCAGCTATTTCATATATTATTTAATTTATTTCATTATTATTATTCACATGTTTATCTAGCGCAGTGTTTTCCATTTGGATTTTTTTATTGAGGTTTTTAATATTCGCCTGCCATTAAAGTCAATGGGGCCGGCCGCGAACTTGCGGTTCGCCGACATTTGCAAAAGTTTGCGTTTGCGAACCGCCCCGTCGGATGTTCGTCCATCACTAGTACTGTGTCCTCTGCACAGTGTGCGCCTAAAGCTACGTGAATACAATTGCTGGTGTTCTCAGATTAATACCACAGGCAGGGATCAGCAAGTATTGTCAGTACTTGTGCAGCTACATCTCCCTACAGGCCATTAGTATGTCTGGAGAGCAACAAGGAAAGGCAGAGAGTCACGAGTCGATAAAAGAGGGCAAGCAGGCTCTGCCTCTAGAGGCAACAGTGCTGGTCGTGGACACGGTGCATCCTCATCAGCACGTGGCCGTGGGACACGCTCGTGCTTTTTATTCAGCAGCTGACTGTGTGGAGCCGCAACATGTCGAAGACTTGGTTGAGTGGATGACCAAGCATTTTGAAGGCTCAGGTGATGGTACACAGCTAGAGGAAGGCAGTAACGTGAGCCCAGAGAGAGGAGGTGCCCAAGAAGGACAGCAATCTGGCAGTGATGTTCCCCCAGCTGCAGCATACTGCCAGGTTTTCTACAGTGATGAGGAGGGAGGGGATGATGAGGTCACTGACTCTACGTGGGTGCCTGATAGGAGAGAGGAGGAGGAGGATGCACATCTCCAACAAGGCAGGATGCCCTCCAGGGGCCAGCTTAAGGGTAGCACACCGACTGCATCACAACGCAGAGCTCCGCATGTGCAGGGCGCTGCTGTCTCTCCGCGTTATTCCAAAAGTTCTTTGGTGTGGGCCTATTTTAAAAAGAGTGCATCAGATCGCACCACTGCTATTTGCAACATATGCTGCAAGCATATCTCTCGTGGCCAAAACATCACCCGCTTGGGCACCACATGCTTGACCAGACATATGTCGACCTGCCATGCAGTTCGTTGGCAAGCGTACATAAAAGACCCACACCAAAGAACAAAGTGGACCTCTCCTTGCTCCTCATCAGCTGGGATCTTCAACCCCACTATACCCTCTGTCCTCTCTGAAGCCTGCACTGATAGGACTGAAGGTATAGAATTAGGTGTGTCACAGCCAAGTAATTGCGGCAATCTACTATTGATACACCCTCGTCAGATTGTACCAGGCAAATTTCCCTGCCCCAGCTGCTGCAGCGCCAAAAGAAGTTCTCTCCCAGCCATCCACATGCCCAGCAATTGAATGCTAGCTTAGCTAAATTGCTAGCACTTCAACTGCTGCCTTTTCAGTTAGTAGATTCTGCCCCCTTCTGTGATTTTGTGGAATGTGCGGTACCTCAGTGGCAGGTTCCCAAACGCCACTTTTTCTCACGTAAGGCGATCTCGGCTCTCTACCGGCATGTGAAAGGCAATGTTCATGCCTCGCTGGACAGGGCGGTCAGTGGTAAGATGCATTTTACCACTGACTCATGGTCCAGCAGGCATGGACAGGGACATTACCTATCTTTCACTGCGCATTGGGTGACTTTGCTGGCAGCTGGGAAGGATGCAGGACAAGGTACACTAGTGTTGGAGGTTGTTCCGCCACCATGCCTCCAAAATGCTACTACTGGTTGTGACACACCTCTCTCCTCCACCCCTCCTCCTCTTCTTCTTCCTCTGTGGCCTCTTCCTGTGCTGATGTGTCCTCGAAACCAGCGGTGCTCCGTAGGCGTTCAAGGGGCTACGCAGGTAAGCAGGCAAAGAGATGCCATGCAGTGCTTGAGCTGGTGTGATTGGGGGACAGGAGCCACACTGGGGCAGAGGTTCTGTCAGCTCTGCAGGGGCAGGCTCAGAGGTGGTTGACGCCATGCCAGCTTAAGCCAGGAATGGTGGTTTGCGACAATAGCATCAACCTCCTCTTTGCCCTGTGACAGGGACAACTGAACCATGTGCCCTGTTTTGCCGATATCCGTAACTTGGTGGTGCAGCGGTTCTTGGGCAGGTACCCAGGCTTACAGGATGTCCTGAAGCAGTCCAGGAAACACTGTGTGCATTTCCGACGGTCATATAATGCCAGTGCTCGACTGGCAGACCTCCAAAAGGAATACAACCTGCCCAAGAATCGCCAGGTGGAACTCTACATTTGCCATGCTGCAGCGGCTGCACTCGCAGGAGAGGGCCATCAATGAGTATCTGTGCCAATATGGCAGCAGGACAGGGTCAGGGTAGCTTGTTTTTTTTTCCCCATGCCAGTGAGCCATGATCAGGGATGCATGCACTGTCCTGTCACCATTTGAGGAGGCCACGAGGATGGTGAGCAGTGACAGTGCATGCATCAGTGACACTGTCCCTCTTATCCACCTGTTGGAGCACACGCTGCATGGAATAATGGACAGGGCCCATGAGGCAGAACAGAGGGAGGAAGAGGAGGACTTTCTTACCTCTCAAGCCCCCCCCTTTATACAGACAGTGTTCCTTCTTGCCTGCCTATCACACAGAAAGAGGACAAGGAGGAGGAGGAGGAGGATTGTGTCAGCATGGAGTTGGAGCATAGCACTCAGCATCAGCAGCAGTCTTCAAGGGATCAATTACAGTCCCAAGAAACCCATGGACATGTACGTGGCTGGGATGAGGTGGCTTTGGATCCTGTCGTCCTCAGTGACCCAGAGGACTCTGCATCGAATGCCTCAGCAAACCTACGCTGTATGGCCTCCCTGATCCTGCAAAGCCTGCGGAAGGATCCTCGTATTTGTGCTATCAAGGAGAGGGATCATTACTGGCTGGCAACCCTCCTTGATCCACGTTACAAGGGTAAGGTTGCGGACCTTATCTTGCCAGCGCAGAGGGAGCAGAAGATGAAACATCTTCGGGAGGCCTTGCAGAAAGGTCTGTGCAATGAGTTCCCAGAGACTGGGAGGTTACAAAATCCTGGTCCTGGACAACGTGTTGCTGAGGCTTCGGTCAGTCACAGAAGGAGCAGTGGAGAAGGTGGCCGTCTGACCGATGCGTTCAGACAATTTTTTAGTCCGCAGCCCCAAGGTATGACCGGTTACAGCAACCATCGCCAGCGTCTGTTTTACATGGTGCGGGAATACCTAGGGGCAAGATCAGACCTGGACACCTTTCCCACCAAAAATCCTTACTGGGTCTTGAGGATGGATCACTGGCCAGAGCTTGCACAGTACGCAATTGAGCTACTGGCCTGTCCTGCATCCAGTGTTCTTTCGGAACGCACATTCAGTGCTGCTGGAGGCTTTGTAACCGATCACAGGGTGCGCCTCTCCAACGACTCGGTCGATCGACTGACCTTCATAAAAATGAATCAGGCTTGGATCACCACCAGCTACCAAGCACCCGATGCTGATGTAACTGAATAATTTATTTTTAAATGTCAGATCTCTTCAAGACTGCCTATGCTGATGCTGAGTGACTATCCTGTTATGCTGAGTGACTATGCTTTTCCTCCTCAATGATCATGCTGATAGCTTGTAAGAAAATGTTTGGTTCTGCACACCGCCACCAGTGTCTAAGGCCCAATTTTTCTGCCCCTGTTTAACAGGGGCGTGTAATTACAATTTTTGATGCAATACTTTGCAGCGGGCTCATTCCTGCGCTCCAACTAGAGTATCTGTGAGGGGTTGCAGTGTTGTGGCACCAGCACCAGTGCCTAAGGCCCAATTTTCTGCCCCTGTTTAACAGGGGTTGTGTAATTACAATTTTTGATGCAATACTTTGCAGCAGGCTCATTCCTGTGCTCCAACTAGAGTATCTGTGAGGGGTTGCAGTGTTGTGGCACCAGCACCACCACCAACAAAGGCCCAATTGTTCTGCCCCTGTTCAACAGGGGAATGTAATTACAATTCTTGATCTTTTTTTTTTATAATTACTTTTTTCCTTTATTATAACAAATCTCATTTTCCAATCAATGTAAAAAAAGAAACAATAAACAGAAACAGACAAAAACAATGCATACAATTTCTCCCTATAAAATCCTTTTAACATATACCCCTTGTTCCCCTTTCCCCTTGGATTGCTCTTGATCTATGCTCCTGTTTTACCCTTTTCATTCTATTTTATAGGGCTGCAACTAACGATTATTTTCAGAATCGATTAGTTGGGCGATTATTGTTTCGATTAATCGGATAATAGCCTTAGAATTTTTTTTTTTTGCATTTTTAAAAAAAAATTTGGGCCAATTTGTTGTTGGGCAGATTACAAAACACAATTTGCTGCAAAAACACATTACATGCTTTTCTGCAGCTTCTCCATTGAAGTATATTGAACCAAAAAAAACTAAATAGCACCGTTTTGTGTTAAAAAGTCCTTGCCCTTTCCAAATATGCAGCAGCTGGAAAAAAAAGCATGGATGTGAACGTGTCCCATAGGAAAACATGTAAATGAACTGTAGTGTTTCTGCAAAAAGCACCAAAATGGTGTGAACCCAAGCCTGAGATGTTTAGTAACATAATGGGGTTAAAAAAACAAAAATAAGTACAAAAAGAGCAAACAATCGCTACTGTAAGGGGTTAATTTTTTTACTGTGGGACAGTGAAAGTAATATTTACAGTAGTGATTTGCTTTTTTGTAGTATAAAGGGCTCATTTTAGTTTTTTTAACCCCATTATGTTACTGGCCGATTAATCGATTATGAAAATTGTAATTGATTAAATTTATAATCGATTAGTTGTCGATTAATCGATTAGTTGTTTCGGCCCTATTATTATATTTTTATTTTTTTAAAAGTAGCTTAACAACTTAAGCCCCGGACCTTTAGGCAGCTAAATGCCCAGGCCAGGTTTTGCGATTCGGCACTGCGTCGATTTAACAGACAATTGCGCGGTTGTGCGACGTGGCTCCCAAACAAAATTGGCGTCCTTTTTTTCCCACAAATAGAGCTTTCTTTTGGTGGTATTTGATCACCTATGCGGTTTTTATTTTTTGCGCTATAAACAAAAATAGAGCGACAATTTTGAAAAAAATTCTATATTTTTTACTTTTTGCTTTAATAAATATCCCCCAAAAACATATATAAAAATATTTTTTTCCTCAGTTTAGGCCGATACGTATTCTTCTACCTATTTTTGGTAAAAAAAAAAAATCGCAATAGGCGTTTATCGATTGGTTTGCGCAAAATTTATAGCGTTTACAAAATGGGGGATAGTTTTATTGCATTTTTATTATTTTTTTTTTTTTTACTACTAATGGCGGCGATCAGCGATTTTTTTTTTCGTGACTGCGACATTATGGTGGACACTTCGGACAATTTTGACACATTTTTGGGACCATTGTCATTTTCACAGCAAAAAATGCATTTAAAATGACAGTTGCAGTTTGGGAGTTAACCACAGGGGGCGCTGTAGGAGTTAGTGTTCACTTAGTGTGTGTTTACAACTGTAGGGGGGTGTGGCTGTAGGACTGACGTCATCGATTGAGTCTCCCTATATAAGGGATCACTCGATCGATCGATGCAGCGCCATAGTGAAGCACGGGGAAGCCGTGTTTACATACGGCTCTCCCCGTTCTTCAGCTCCGGGGAGCGATTGCGCCGTCGTCCCGTATCGCTTCCCGAGGGAACCCGACCGCCACATGTAGCGGGGGGGGGGTCCCGATCTGACCCCCCACCCGCTAGAAGGCAAGGATGTACATGTACGCCCATTTGCCTGTACGTGCCATTCTGTGGACGTACATATACATGCGGCGGTTGGGAAGTGGTTAATAATGCCCTATATTAAACATATTCTGCGCCTATCCTGCACAGATCCCCCTAAAAGAGAGACGAGGAGAGAAAAAAAAAGGAATTTCTCTTCTCTCTCCCCCTTCCTCCCCCCCAGGCAAGTAACAATTCTTGATCTAATATCTCTCAGCAGGGCCCATTCCTGTGCCCACCAAGAGTAACTGTGAGGGCTTACAGTGTTGTGGCACCAGCACCAGTGCCTAAGGCCCAATTTTTCTGCCCCTGTTCAACAGGGGCATGTAATTACAATTATTGATCTAATATTTCACAGCAGGGCCCATTCCTGTGCCCACCAAGAGTAACAGTGAGTGCTTACAGTGTTGTGGTAACACCAACACCTAGGGCCCAAATTTATGCAGAGTATATACGGCAGGCCCCTACTTTCAAACATTAAACTTACAAATGACTCCTACTTGCAAACAGAAGGAGACAACAGGAAGTGAGAGGAAATCTACCCCTAGGAAGGGAAATTCTCTTCTGTAAGAGGTGTCTCCTGTCCACTGATGCTTTATCACCAATCCTTGTTTCACACAAAAAAACGAATTTTCAAAAAATCATTTGTCATTGGGACAGAAAGTTGAATTGCAATCTTCTGAACAGGTGCACACAGCCAGCAAAACAAATGTTACAGGGGTGATAACCCTTCTCTATGTTTTCAGAAAAGCTTAAAAATAGATTTTATGGCTGGAGCTACCAAAGAAGTGCCAGTTCAAAATTACAAACAGATTCTACTTAACAACAAACCTACAGTCCCTGTCTTGTTTGCACCGCCTGTATACTGCTGTTCAAAGTATATAGGGTGTAATGGTTCGAGGACCAGCTTGATCGCAGGACACAGGCTTTTTAAATCAAAACTGAGGTTTATTAAACTTAAATGGCTTAGCAGCAGCAGAAACAAAAGAAATAACAGTCTCACCGACTTGTACAGCTCAGAACTGCTATTGCAGTTAAACAGTCCTTGCAGGTAAGTCCTTCAGTAGCAGGCTTTCAGGCAGGACACTGCCAAGTCCTTTCACAGCTTTGCTTAGCTTCCACAGCTTTCCTTGTCCACCATTCACCATGCATTGGACACTCCTACACTCCTTCACTCTCATCTGCACTTCCTGTCTGCTTTAAACTACTTCCTTAGACAGGTGCATTTACCCTTTCCATTCCCTTAAAGGCACCACAGTTCAAACAGAGGGGAAATATAACCCAGCCACGGCGTCCTGTACATATCCCCCCCCCTGTGCCCCAACGCCAAGGAGGTGGAGGCAACAGTGGAGCTCAAACAATGGACTCGGGAGAGGGCATCTGCATTTTGATGCAGTCTCCCGGGCCTATGCTCCACTACAAACCTAAATTCTTGGAGCGCCAGGAACCAACGTGTAATCCTGGCATTAGTCCCTTTACCTTGCCTCATCCATGTTAAAGGGGCATGATCAGAAATGAGCCTAAACTTCCTCCCCAAGAGGTAATACCTGAGGGACTCCAAAGCCCACTTAATGGCCAGACACTCTCTTTCAATTATAGCGTAGTTTTTCTCTGCTGGTGTCAACTTTCTACTGAGGAAGACTACTGGGTGTTCCTCACCACGAACAACCTGTGACAATACAGCTCCCAATCCTACATCGGAAGCATCAGTTTGGACAACAAACTCTTCTGAAAAATTGGGCGCTATCAAGACAGGGTGTTGGCACAGTGCTGACTTGAGCTCCAAAAAAGCCTTCTTAGCGTCTGCATTCCACTCCACCATGACCGATTTCCGACCCTTAGTCAGATCGGTCAATGGATCCGCCAATGTGGCAAAGTTGGGTACGAACCTCCTGTAGTATCCCACCATGCCCAGGAATGCACGTACCTGCTTTTTTGTGAGGGGGCAGGGCCAACTCTTTATAGCCTCTACCTTGCTGACCTGAGGTTTCACCACCCCTCTACCCACGATATAGCCCAGGTATTTCACCTCCTCCATTCCCAAAGCACATTTTTCAGGGTTTATTGTAAACCCCTCCTTCCAGAGAGAGTCCAGTACTGCCTGGACTTTGGGCAAGTGTGACTCCCAGTCTTTGCTAAAAATGACTATGTCGTCCAAGTACACTGAGGCATACTCTCGATGAGGTCGTAAAATCCTATCCATTGCTCGCTGGAACGTGGCTGGAGCAGTTTGCAGTCCAAAAGGCAATCGTTTGTACTGAAAACTCGCCTCTGGGGTAGAAAAAGCAGTTTTCTCCTTAGCAGCTCTAGTTAATGGGATTTGCCAATACCCCTTGGTAAGGTCTAATGTTGTGATATACCTGGCTGGACCTAGTCTCTCAATAAGTTCATCTACCCGGGGCATGGGGTAGGCATCAAACCGTGAAACCTCATTACGTTTCCAGAAATCATTGCAGAATCGCAGAGTCCCGTTGGGCTTTGGTACCAACACAATCAGGCTCGACCACTCACTCTGCGATTCCTCAATGATCTCCAGGTCTAGCATCTTCTTTACTTCCTCTGAAACGGCCTTCCTTTGAGCCTCTGGGATGCGGTAGGGCCTGACAAAAACTTCTCTTTATTTCTCTGCAAGAACTCCTTTGCCTGCTGACTTTGGTATTTAGATAGGGTATTTGCTACTTGGACACTCTCCACCCCAACCTGTGGCTCAAGTCTTGCACTAGCCAGGGAGGTCACCGGTTCCCTGTCTGTCCAGGGCTTTAACAAGTTGACATGATATATCTGATACGGTTTCCTCTTGCCTGGCTGGTGGACTCTATAATTGACCTCTCCCACAACTTCAAAGGGTCCTTGCCACCTGGCTAAGAACTTACTTTCCACAGTGGGAATTAGCACCGATACTCGATCCCCCACTTGGAAGTGCTTTATTTTAGCAGCCCTGTTATAGACCCGTCGTTGAGCCTCCTGGGCCTTTTGCAAATGCTCTTTGACTAGCGGCATCACGGTTTGGATCCTTTCCTGCATTTGGGAGACATATTCCAGGACACTCTTATGCTGAACAGGTTCACTTTCCCATTCCTCTTTAACTACGTCAAGAAGTCCGCGAGGTCTCCGCCCAAATACCAACTCAAAGGGCAAAAACCCCGTGGAGGCCTGGGGCACTTCCCGGATAGCAAACAGGAGAGCTGGTAACAGGCAGTCTCAATCTTTCCCATCCCTTTGTACCACTTTCTTGAGCATAGACTTAAGGGTCTTATTAAAGCGTTCCACCAACCCGTCCGTTTGGGGATGGTAGACCGATGTGCGTAGCTGTTTAAACCGGAACAGCTTGCACACATCGGCCATAACCCTTGACATAAACGGGGTACCCTGGTCTGAGTATTTCCTTGGGAAACCAGTCCGTGTAAACATCTGGAATAATTCCCGGGCAATGGCCTTTGAGGAGGTATTCCGCAGGGGTAGCGCCTCAGGATATCGGGTGGCATAGTCAAGAATCACCAATATGTAGAAGTGACCTCGAGCTGACTTTACCAAGGGACCCACTATATCCATGGCTATCCTCTCGAATGGGACCTCAATTATGGGCAGAGGGACCAAAGGGCTCCGAAAATGAGTCACCGGAGCGGTCAACTGACAGGTGGGACAAGAGGCACAGTATCTCTTTACCTCTGCTTTCAGACCTGGCCAGTAAAACCGGTCGGTGATCCGTGCCTCCGTTTTTTCAACTCCCAGGTGTCCCCCTAACACATTGTCATGGGCCAGGTCCAGAACCTTTCGTCTATATTGTTGGGGTACCAACAATTGCTCTACCACATTTTCTCTCTCCTTGGTAACCCGATACAGAAATTCATTATATATTGCAAAGTGTGGCCAACTCTCATTCGCACCTGGCTCTTGGGGAACCCCATTTACTACTACAACTTGTTCCCGTGCATGGGCCAAAGTGGGGTCCGGCATCTGAGCAGTCCCAAATGCCCCCTGGGGAACACCCAAATCTGGCAGCGCAGGGGTAGAGGCCACTTCCTCATCCTCTTCCCCCAGCATTACCTGAAGTGGGAAAGGCTCCTCCCCCTTAGTGTTTTGGTAGGTCTGTGGACCACATATCTTGACATCCTCAATAGTATCAACACTACTTTCATCACCATTAACCCAATCATTAGTATTTTCCTCATCTGGGTCCACATTAACGTTTGGCAGTTCAGGGTTATCCCTCTCAGCAGCAGGAACAGGGGGGCTAGTTTCTCCCCAGTCTCTGAATTGTTCTCCTTGTTCCCACAGTTTTGTAAACAATGGACAGTCTCGTCCTATTATAACATCATGCACCAAGTTCTTTACCACCCCCACCTCTTGAGTAACAGTGCCACATGCTGAGGAGATAGACAACATGATGAGCGTGTACTCTCTAGTGTCCCTGTGAATGCATACCACCCGTAAAGTTTTTCTTACCGGACCGATCTTCCCAATCACTCTAGGATGAACCAGGGTTACCATGCTTCCAGAGTCCAACAAAGCCCGGGCAGGGAGGTGGTTCACTTGGACTTCACACTCAAACTTTTCCTCATCCAGGTCGAGGTGTGTGGTGCACACTTTACGGGCACAAAAAGACCCCCTCCGAAGAACCCCACATTCCATGGGCTCCTCTTGCAGTGGGCAGTGTGCCCGGGTATGACCTCAGGAATGACATCGCCAACATTGTACATCCCCTCCTCTCCAAACAGGAACAGAACGCTGAGGAGGTACCGGGAGTGACTCTTGGCCTTCCGGGGTGTTTGTCCCAGGGCTCCTTGGAACATCCTTTCGAAGGGCAGCAGTTGGTCGAACAGGCCGTGGCAGACTAGGCCCTATGTGCTTGGTAGGTCCGAGCAGGTCCTCCACCACTGTATATCGTTCTACCATCTCAACAAGGAGGTTTGCTGTTTTGGGGTCTCCATGGCTGACCCACCGTTGGAGGTCATCTGGCAGGGACCTCAGGTATCGGTCCAGCACGACCCGCTCCACGATTTGGGGGCCAGACAACACCTCAGGCTGCAGCCATTTTTTTACTAGTTGCACCAGGTCATGCATTTGAGACCGGGGTGGCCGATCTGGACGATATTTCCATTGGTGTACACGTTGGGCCCGAACGGCCGTAGTCACCCCCAGACGAGCCAGAATTTCTGCCTTTAGCTTTTGATAGTCTTTAGCATCATCTGGTGGCAGGTCAAAGTAGGTTTTTGAGGATCTTCAGTGAGAAAAGGAGCAATGAGGCCGGCCCACTGGTCCTGAGACCATCCTTCTCTCTCCGCTGTCCTCTCAAACGTAGCAGGAAATGCCTCTACATCATCGCTCAGGGACAATTTCTGTAGAAAATGGCTTGCCCTCACAGTCACCTGGTTGCCAGGGGCAACAGCCGCTGGCTCCTGAACCTGAGACAGCTGCTGCACCGCTTCCTTTAAGGCAGTCATCTGAGCCTGCATAACCCCTTGCTGGGCTGTTAACTGGGCCACCAACAGGCGAGTATTTTCTTGCTGCAGAGCCAGCGCCTCTTTGTGGTAAGTTTGCGCTTGTATGTTAGCCAGGGTCAGCTGTTTAATTAGCTCCTCCATTGCTTCAACTTTCAATGTTTGTGCAGCTTTAACCCAGGACACAAATTCAATATACTGTCCCTTTAAATGTCAGTTCAATATAAAGTCCAATGCAAAAGAAAAAAAAACTTTTTTTTTTTTTTTTTTTCTCTTCTTATACCTGTTATTCTGTCCTGCCCGCATTCGAGCACCAATGTAATGTTTGGGGGACCAGCTTGATCGCAGGACACAGGCTTTTTAAATCAAAACTGAGGTTTATTAAACTTAAATGGCTTAGCAGCAGCAAAAACAAAAGAAATAACAGTCTCACCGACTTGTACAGCTTAGAACTGCTATCGCAGTTAAACAGTCCTTGCAGGTAAGTCCTTCAGTAGCAGGCTTTCAGGCAGGACACTGCCAAGTCATTTCACAGCTTTGCTTAGCTTCCACAGCTTTCCTTGTCCACCATTCACCATGCATTGGACACCCCTACACTCCTTCACTTTCACCTGCACTTCCTGTCTGCTTTAAACTACTTCCTTAGACAGGTGCATTTACCCTTTCCATTCCCTTAAAGGCACCACAGTCCAAACAGAGGGGAAATATAACGTCCTTCCAGGACCCAGCCACGGCGTCCTGTACAAGGGCCAAATGGGCTGGTAATGACCTGGGGGAGGGGGGCAGGGAAACCCATGCAATTTTTCTCAATGATTTTCATCCATATTGCATAGACCAGACATTACATTAAAGCTGTAAGCAGTTTTAAATTACTTATTTCTTATAGTAATCTCATTTTGTGCAGGGACAGTTCTAAACACGTGCCACTTTACAGGCATACTATAGACACCTAGCAGGTACGATATTTAAAGGAATTTTTCAATTTCTTTTTTTTTACTTTAAGCATCATTAAAATCACTGCTCCAGAAAAAACGACAGTTTTTAAAACTTTTTTTTACATTGATACATGTTCCCTGGGGCAAGACCCGGGTTCTCAAACCCGTTTTATGACAATAACTTGCATATTAGGCTTTAAAATTAGCACTTTTGAATTCGAACGTTCGAGTCCCATAGACTTAAATGGGGTTCTAAATGTTCGCGCAAACGTTCGGTCCGTTCGAAGGTTCTGGTGCGAACCGAACGGGGGGGTGTTCGGCTCATCCCTAATCAGTAATAGAAAAGCTATATTCTGCTGTGAGCTTTACGTGCACAATGTGGCCAAACTACACTACACTGACTTAAAGCGTATGTTCCATTACAAAAAAAAAAAAAATTAAAAGTCAGCAGCTACTAACACTGTAGCTGCTGACTTCTAATAAGGACACCTACCTGTCCTAGCCGCCAGCGATGTCGGCCCCCGCTGAGGCCGATCCTCGATCCTAGCAGCTCCAAGCGCCGCCATTCACAGTAAGGGAAACAGGCTGTGAAGCCGTACGGCTTCACTGCCCGTTTCCTACTGCGCATGCGCAAGCAGCGCGATGCTTTGTGAATGGGCCGGCTGCTTTCTGGGACACACACAGTTCCCAGAATGCAGCGCGCCCCATTCAGAAGAAGACACCCAGTGTAGGAGGAGGAATAGAATCCACCGCGGAGGATGAAGAGGCAGATTCGGCACTTCCGCATAGCAACAGCTATTTAGGGTGAGTAAAAACTTTTTTTTTTTTTTTTTTTTTTTAGATTTTTGGTGGAATTTTTTTTTTCAGGTGGAACCTCCACTTTAAGAAACTGCAGGTTAGCTCAATCAACTGCTTGTATTATCAGTAAAAGAAAAGCAATAGTCTGCAGTGAGCTTTACGTGCACACTGTGGCCAGACTACACTACACCGACTTAAGAAACTGCAGGTTAGCTCAATCAACTGCTTGTATTATCAGTAATAGAAAAGCAATAGTCTGCAGTAGGGCCGAAACAACTAATCGATTAATCGACAACTAATCGATTATGAAATTAATCGATTACAATTTTCATAATCGATTAATCGGCCAGTAACATAATGGGGTTAAAAAAACTAAAATTAGCCCTTTATAGTACAAAAAAGCAAATCGCTACTGTAAATATTACTTTCACTGTCCCACAGTAAAAAAATGAACCCCTTACAGTAGAGATTTTTTGCTCTTTTTGTACTTATTTTTTTTTTTTTAACCCCATTATCTTACTAAACATCTCAGGCCTGGGTTCACATCATTTTGGTGCTTTTTGCAGAAACACTACAGTTCATTTACATGTTTTCCTATGGGACACGTTCACATCCATGCTTTTTTTTTTTAGCTGCTGCATATTTGGAAAGGGCAAGGACTTTTTAACACAAAACGGTGCTATTTAGTTTTTTTTGGTTCAATATACTTCAATGGAGAAGCTGCAGAAAAGCATGTAATGTGTTTTTGCGGCAAATTGTGTTTTGTAATCTGCCCAACAACAAATTGGCCCAATTTTTTTTTTTAAATGCAAATTTTTTTTTTTCTAAGGCTATTATACGATTAATCGAAAAATAATCGTCCAACTTATCGATTATGAAAATAATCGTTAGTTGCAGCCATAGTCTGCAGTGAGCTTTATGTGCACACTGTGGCCAGACTACACTACACT
This sequence comes from Rana temporaria, assembly GCF_905171775.1. Taxonomy (NCBI): domain Eukaryota; kingdom Metazoa; phylum Chordata; class Amphibia; order Anura; family Ranidae; genus Rana; species Rana temporaria. The sequence continues at coordinate 111,003,513 of NC_053495.1, read as the reverse complement.
GACCTAATATACTGCAGCGAGAATAACTGGAACACTCTGAAGTGATATCTAGCTAAACTGAATACAGTGGCCCAGATTCACAAAGCACTTGCGCCGACGTATAACAAGTTACGCCGACGTAAGTGCAAATGTGCGCCGTCGTATCTGTGCGCCGGACCCACAAACCAAGATGTGCCTAAAAACAGGCTTCACCCCGCCGACGTAACTTGCCTACGCCGGCGTAGGGTGGGCGCACATTTAGGCTGGATGCATGGTGGCGTTCCAATTGATCAGCCATTCAAATATGCAAATTAGGGAAATACGGCGATTCACGAACGTACGTGCGCCCGACGCAGTGCGCGTAAGTTATACGTCCGGCGTAAAGTTATTCCCCATAAAGGAGGTGCAACCCAGCAGCAGACATGCAAAGGTCTGCACCAGGGAACACAAGCCGGCTTATTTTACTTATTTTACGTTGGACGTGTGTCTGGCTGGGCGTAGGTTACGTTCACGCCGTAGGCAGCGATCCGGCGTAGTTTAGGCAGTTTTTCCGACGTGGTTGTGAGCATGCGCACAGGGATGTGTCCACATCACGGCGCATGCGCAGTTCGTGATACGTATCTGTCTGGTGCTCGGCCCATCATTTGCATTGGGTCACGCCTCATTTGCATGGGTCACGCCCACTTCCACCTACGCCGGCTTACGCCTTCGAAACCCACACCACGCTGGCGCAGCGTTGGGAGCACTTCCATGCTTGCCTCTCTGCGCTGCGTTGGCGTAGCGCACAGTGGTTAACCTACGGCGACATAATGTGCGCCCGCTCTCTGTGAATCTGGGCCTGTGTGTATGTGTGTGTGTGTATATATATATATATATATATATATATATATATATATATACACACACATACATATACACACACACAGAAAAATGTGTATAGAAGAGAAGGGGAAAAATTTGTTGTGATTGGCCAAGCATGCGGGTCATAGTGCATGATTGCGCCGGGCGGTAGGGATGAGCCGAACCCGGGTTCGGTTCGCACCAGAACGTTCGAACAGACCGTGGGTTCGCGCGAACATTTAGAACCCCATTAAAGTCTATGGGACTCGAACGTTCGAATTCAAAAACGGTCATTTTAAAGACCAATATTCAATGTTGGAAAACGTCTTTCAGAACCCCAGGGAACATGTATCAATGGAAAAAAAAGTTTTAAAAACGTCCGTTTTTTCCGGAGCAGCAATTTTAATGATGCTTAAAGTGAAAAAAAAAAATGAAAAATTCCTTTAAATATCACACCTGCTGTGTGTCTATAGTAGTGGCACGTGTTTGGAAATGTCCCTGCACAACATAAAATTATTATAAGAACAAAGTAATTTAATACTGCTTGCGCAAGTGCTGTGTGGCAACAATATCTCGATTATTTTAGGGGTGGTGGGGGGGTCATTATTTTTTTGTGAAAGCAAAATTGTAGAAAAAAGGGCACCCCTCAAACATACTGTAATTGGAGCGCAACAAAGAGCCACGTGCAAAGTATTGCATCAAAAATTGTTATTAGGCGCCCCTGTTACACAGGGGCACAAAAATGTGTCCTTAGGCACAACACAACACTGCAACCCCTCCCAATATCTGTAATTGTAGCGCAACAAGGAGCCACGTGCAAAGGATTGCATCAAAATTTTTTATTAGACGCCCCTGTTACACAGGGGCACAAAAATTGTGCCTTAGGCCACGTGCAAAGTATTGGGTCAAAAATTGTTATTAGACGCCCCTGTTAGACAGGGGCACAAAAATTAGGCCTTAGGCACAACACAACACTGCAACCCCTCCCAATAACTGTAATTGGAGCGCAACAAGGAGCCACGTGCAAAGTATTGCATCAAAAATTGTTATTAGACGCCCCTGTTACACAGGGGCACAAAAATTGTGCCTTAGGCCACGTGCAAAGTATTGCATCAAAAATTGTTATTAGACGCCCCTGTTAGGCCCGGTACACACGGGCAAACATGTACGATGAAACCGGTCCGTCGGACCGTTTTCACCGTACATGTCTGCCAAAGGGCTTCTGTACGATGGCTGTACTAACCATCGTACAGAAGTCCGCGCGTAAACAATACGCGGGGCGTGTCCGCGTCGTCGCCGCGACGATGACGCGGCGATGACGCGGACGACGTGGGCGGGCCTGCCATTTAAAGGCTTCCACGCATGCGTCGAAGTCATTCGACGCATGCGAGGGACGGCGGGCGCTCGGACATGTACGGTAGGTCTGTACTGACGACCGTACATGTCCGAGGGGGCAGGATTCCAGAGGACGGTTTTAAAACACGTCCAGGAATATTTGTCTGCTGGGAAAAGGCCCGGCGGGCAAATGTTTGCTGGAATTCGGCCCGCTCGCGCCTACACACGACCGAACATGTATGCTGAAACTGGTCCGCGGACCAGTTTCAGCATACATGTTTAGTCGTGTGTACGGGGCCTCACACAGGGGCACACAAATGTGTCCGTAGGCACAACACAACACTGCAACCCCTCCCAATATCTGTAATTGGAGCGCAACAAGGAGCCACGTGCAAAGTATTGCATCAAAAATTGTTATCAGACGCCCCTGTTAAACAGGGGCAGAAAAATTAGGCCTTAGGCACTGGTAGCGGAGCACAGAAAAACAAAATTTCTTACTAGCTATCAGCAAGAAAAGTGAGGAGGAGAAGGATATTCCATCAGCAGCATAACAGGACAGTCACTCAGCATCAGCAGTCTCAAAGGGATCTGACACTTCAACAAAAAATTATTATTCCGTAACATCAGCATCAGGTGCTTGGTAGCTGGTGTTGATCCAAGCCTGATTCATTTTGATGAAGGTCAGTCGATCAACAGAGTCGGTGGAGAGGCGCACCCTGTGATCGGTCACAAAGCCTCCAGCAGCACTGAATGTGCGTTCTGAAAGAACACTGGATGCAGGGCAAGCCAGTAGCTCAATTGCGTACTGTGCAAGCTCTGGCCAGTGATCCATCCTCAAGACCCAGTAAGCCAGAGGATTTTCCGTGGGGAAGGTGTCCAAGTCGGATCTTGCCGCTAGGTATTCCCGGACCATGTAAACCAGACGCTGGCGATGGTTGCTGGAACCGCTCAGACCTTGGGGCTGTGGACTAAAAAATGTTTTGACTGCATCGGTCAGACGGCCACCTTCTCCACCGCTCCTTCTCTGACTCACCGAAGCCTCAGCAAGACGTTGTCCAGGGCCAGGTTTTGGTAATCCCCCCGGTTCTGGGAACACATTGCACAGACCCTTCTGCAAGGCCTCCTGCAGAAGTTTCATCTTCTGCTCCCTCTGCGATGGCAACATATGGTCCGCTACCTTACTCTTGTAACGTGGAGCAAGATGAGTTGCCAGCCAGTAATGATCCCTCTCCTTGATAGCACGTACACGAGGATTCTTACGCAGGCTTTGCAGGATCAGGGAGGCCATGCAGCGTAGGTTTGCAGAGGCATTCGGGGCAGAGTCCTCTGGGTCACTGAGGACGACAGGATCCGCAGCCACCTCATCCCAGCCACGTAAAAGTCCACGTGTTCCTTGGGACTGTAAATGATCCCTTGAAGACTGCTGCTGTTGATGCTGAGTGCTAGGCTCCACCTCCATGCTGCTGATACAATCATCCTCCTCCTCCTCCTTATCATCCTCCTCCTCCTCTTCCTGTGTTCTAGGTGGGTAAGCAGGAACAGTGTCTGGATAAAGGGGGCCTTGAGAGGTAAGGAAGTCCTCCTCTTCCTCCCTCTGTTCTGCCTCAAGGGCCCTGTCCATTATTCCACGTAGGGTGTTCTCCAACATGTGAATAAGCGGGACAGTCTCACTGATGCATGCACTGTCACTGCTCACCATCCTCGTGGCCTCCTCAAATGGTGACAGGACAGTGCATGCATCCCTGATCAAGGCCCACTGGCGTGGTGAAAAAAAACAAGCTCCCCTGAGCCAGTTCTGCTGCCATATTGGCACAGTTATTCATTGATGGCCCTCTGCTGCGCGTGCAGCCGCTGCAGCATGGCCAACGTAGAGTTTCATCTGGTGGGCATGTCACAGATTAGGCGGTTCTTGGGCAGGTTGTATTCCCTCTGGAGGTCTGTCAGCCGAGCAGTGGCATTATATGACCTCCGGAAATGCACACAGACTTTCCTGGCCTGCTTCAGGACATCCTGTAAGCCCGGGTACCTGCCCAAGAACCGCTGCACCACCAAATTGAGAACATGGGCAAAACAGGGCACATGGGTGAGTTTTCCCTGTTGCAGGGCAGAGAGGAGGTTGGTGCCATTATCGCTGACCACCATTCCAGGCTTCAGCTGGCGTGGCGTCAACCACCTCTGAGCCTGCCCCTGCAGAGCTGAAAGAACCTCTTCCCCAGTGTGGCTCCTGTCTCCCAAGCACACCAGCTCTAGCACCGCATGGCATCTCTTGGCCTACATTCCTGCGTAGCCCCTCGTACGCCTACGGAGCACGGCTGGTTCTGAGGAAACATCACCACAGGAAGAGGCCACAGAGGAAGAAGAAGAGGAGGGGGTGGAGGAGAGAGGTGTGTCACAACCAGTAGTAGTGTTTTGGAGGCGTGGTGGCGGAACAACCTCCAAAACTACTGTACCTTGCCCTGCGTCCTTCCCAGCTGCCAGCAGAGTCACCCAATGGGCCGTAAAAGACAGGTAACGTCCCTGTCCATGCCTGCTGGACCATGAGTCAGCGGTAAGATGCACCTTACCACTGACCGCCCTGTCCAGCGAGGAATGAACATTGCCTTCCACATGCCGGTAGAGAGCCGGAATCGCCTTCCGTGAGAAAAAGTGGCGTTTGGGTACTTGCCACTGAGGTACTGCACATTCCACAAACTCACGGAAGGGGGCAGAATCTAACAGCTGAAAAGGTAACAGTTGAAGTGCTAGCAATTTTGCTAAGCTAGCATTCAACCGCTGGGCATGAGGATGGATTGGAGTGTACTTCTTTCGGCGCTGCAGCAGCTGGGGCAGCGAAATTTGTCAGGTACTATCAGTAGATTGCCCGCATGTACTACCACTACTAGGTTGTGACACACCTATTTCTACAACATCAGGCTTCAGAGAGGACTGGGGGTCTACTGGGGTTGGAGGTCACAGAAGGGCAAGGGGAGGTCCGCTTTGGTCTTTGGTGTGGGTCTTTCTGGTATGCTTGCCAACGAGCTGCATGGCAGGTCGACATATGTCTGGACAAGCATGTGGTGCCCAAGCGGGTGATGTTTTGGTCACGCGAGATATGCTTGAGACATATGTTGCAAACAGCAAAGGTACGATCTGATGGACATGTTTCAAAAAAGCCCACACCAAAGAACTTTTGCTGTACCGTTGAGACACAGCAGTGCCACGTAATGCAGTTGGTGTGCTGCCCTTAAGCTGACGCCTGGAGGGCATCCTGCCTCTTTAGAGATGTGCCTGTGCCTCGTCCTCCTCCTCCTCCTCTTCCTCTCTCCTATCAGGCACCCAGGTAGAGTCAGTGACCTCATCATCCCCTCCCTCCTCATGATCACTTTCGAAAACCTGGCAGTATGCTCCAGCTGGGGGAACATCACTCCCAGATTGTTGTCACTCTCGGCCACCCCCTCTCCCTGGGCTCACATCAATGCCTTCCTCTATCTGTGTTCCGTCATCGGAGTCTTCAAAACGCTGCGCATCTTCATGCAGCATGTACCCAACACTGTGTTGAAACAGTTCGGGGGACTCCTCAGGAGGACATGGTGGGACTAGGGAAGGATTGTGTGAAGCCATTGTGCAGAGGGAAGAGGACGCCTTGGCAGCTGCTTTGCCAGACAAACTATGATCAGTCTGTGTGAGAGAGGATGAGGAGGATGAGGACGGCTTGGTCATCCACTCCACTAATTTCTCTGCATGTTGAGGCTCAACACAGCAAGCTCCCGAAAAGGACGAGCGGCCACGGCCACGTGCTGAAGAGGATGCACCACATCCACCACCAGCGTTACCTCTAGATGCAGAGCCTGCTTGCCCTCGTGACTCTCTGCCTCTCTTTGTCCTTCCAGACATATTTATGCGTTCAGGTGCTATGTAACAGCACACACGCAGTGACACCAACTGCGTTTAGGTGGTATTAAACTGCACACGCGCAGTAAAAGCGACTGCGTTCAGGTGCTATGTAACAGCGCACACGCAGTGACACCAACTGCGTTCAGGTGGTATGTAACAGCACACACACAGTGAAAACAACTGCGTTCAGGTAGTATGTAACAGCACACACGCAGTGACACCAACTGCGTTCAGGTGCTATGTAACAGCACACACGCAGTGACACCAACTGCGTTTAGGTGGTATTAAACTGCACACGCGCAGTAAGAGCGACTGCGTTCAGGTGCTATGTAACAGCACACACGCAGTGACACCAACTGCGTTTAGGTGGTATTAAACTGCACACACACAGTAAGAGCGACTGCGTTCAGGTGCTATGTAACAGCACACACGCAGTGACACCAACTGCGTTGAGGTGGTAACAGCACCCACGCAGTGAAAACAACTGCGTTCAGGTAGTATGTAACAGCACACACGCAGTGACACCAACTGCGTTCAGGTGCTATGTAACAGCACACACGCAGTGACACCAACTGCGTTCAGGTAGTATGTAACAGCACACACGCAGTGACACCAACTGCGTTTAGGTGGTATTAAACTGCACACGCGCAGTAAGAGCGACTGCGTTCAGGTGCTATGTAACAGCACACACGCAGTGACACCAACTGCGTTTAGGTGGTATTAAACTGCACACACACAGTAAGAGCGACTGCGTTCAGGTGCTATGTAACAGCACACACGCAGTGACACCAACTGCGTTGAGGTGGTAACAGCACCCACGCAGTGAAAACAACTGCGTTCAGGTAGAATGTAACAGCACACACGCAGTGACACCAACTGCGTTTAGGTGGTATTAAACTGCACACGCGCAGTAAGAGCGACTGCGTTCAGGTGCTATGTAACAGCACACACGCAGTGACACCAACTGCGTTTAGGTGGTATTAAACTGCACACACACAGTAAGAGCGACTGCGTTCAGGTGCTATGTAACAGCACACACGCAGTGACACCAACTGCGTTGAGGTGGTAACAGCACCCACGCAGTGAAAACAACTGCGTTCAGGTAGTATGTAACAGCACACACGCAGTGACACCAACTGCGTTCAGGTGCTATGTAACAGCACACACGCAGTGACACCAACTGCGTTCAGGTAGTATGTAACAGCACACACGCAGTGACACCAACTGCGTTTAGGTGGTATTAAACTGCACACGCGCAGTAAGAGCGACTGCGTTCAGGTGCTATGTAACAGCACACACGCAGTGACACCAACTGCGTTTAGGTGGTATTAAACTGCACACACACAGTAAGAGCGACTGCGTTCAGGTGCTATGTAACAGCACACACGCAGTGACACCAACTGCGTTGAGGTGGTAACAGCACCCACGCAGTGAAAACAACTGCGTTCAGGTAGTATGTAACAGCACACACGCAGTGACACCAACTGCGTTCAGGTGCTATGTAACAGCACACACGCAGTGACACCAACTGCGTTCAGGTAGTATGTAACAGCACACACGCAGTGACACCAACTGCGTTCAGGTAGTATGTAACAGCACACACGCAGTGACACCAACTGCGTTCAGGTAGTATGTAACAGCACACACACGCAGTGACACCAACTGCGTTCAGGTGCTATGTAACAGCACACACGCAGTGACACCAACTGCGTTCAGGTGGTATGTAACAGCACACATGCAGTGACACCAACTGCGTTTAGGTGGTATTAAACTGCACACGCGCAGTAAGAGCGACTGCGGTCAGGTGCTATGTAACAGCACACACGCAGTGACACCAACTGCATTCAGGTGGTATGTAACAGCACACACGCAGTGACAACTGCGTTTAGGTGGTATTAAACTGCACACGTGCAGTAGGAGCGACTGCGTTCAGGTGCTATGTAACAGCACACACGCAGTGACACCAACTGCATTTAGGTGGTATTAAACAGCACACGGGCAGTAGGAGCGACTGCGTTCAGGTGCTATGTAACAGCACACACGCAATGACACCAACTGTGTTTAGGTGGTATTAAACAGCACACGCGCAGTAGGAGCGACTGCGTTCAGGTGCTATGTAACAGCACACACGCAGTGACACCAACTGCGTTTAGGTGCTATTAAACAGCACACGCGCAGTAAGAGCGACTGCGTTTCTGTGCAATTCAATAGCCCACTTGCATTAACAGCGACTGTGTTTCTGTGCAAATAAATAACACACGTGCAGTAACAGGTAATGCGTGTATGTGCAATTACCTAGCACACGTTGACTAACACAAAGTACTATGTTTAAGCTAAACCCTAATGCAGGCAATACAACACGTTAGAGCACTGCATGAAGAACAATCTCCTGCCTGACAAATACTAATAGCAGATCTAGCTGAGCTATACAGTTTATAAATATATTAACAACTCCTAGGGATGTGAATATATTCTCTACAAACTGTAGATTTAGCTATACTGACTAGCCTTCCTGCTCTATCTATCTATCTATCTGGTAGAAAAGACACTGTGGGCCAGATCCACAAAAGGGATACGACGGCGTATCTGCTGATACGCCATCTTATCCCTGTTTCTAACTATGCGGCTGATTCATAGAATCAGTTACGCATAGCTAGTCCTAAGATCCGACAGATGTAATGGACTTACACTGTCGGATCTTAGGATGCAGTACCGCGGCGGCCGCCGCTGGGGGCATTTCTCGTCGAAATCCAGCGTCGGGTATGCAAATTAGCACTTACGGAGATCCACAAAGCTTTTTCCCTTCGTTAAGTCTCCGTAAGTGTTAGTTTGCCGTCGCAAAGCTAGGGCTACTTTTACAAAGTGTAAAGTTAGTACACCATGTAAAAGTATACCTGTCTTTCCCGCGTCGCTGTCAAATTTCTTTTTAAATATTTTTTTTTCCGCCGCATCTCTTTTTTACCCGTCGCGATTCACAAAACTCGGCGCAACGTAACGTAACGCAAAGCACATCGGGAAAATAGCATCGGGAGCATGTGCAGTACGTCCGGCGCGGGAGCGCGTCTAATTTAAATGGGACTCGCCCCATTTGAATTGGCCCGTCTTGCGCCGGACGGATTTAAGTTACACCGCTGCAAATTTCCAGGTAAGTGCTTTGTGGATCGGGCACTAACTTGTGTAATTTGCGGCGGTGTAACTTAAATCACAAAAGTTACGTTGCGCCCGCTGGTTGTGGATCTGGCCCAGTGTCTCTATCTATCTCTCTCTCTCTAACTGTCTGACCGCTCCTCTCTGTAACAAAGCCGGAACACACTACACGAGGCTGCCTTGCAGGCTGCCTTTTATAGTGTGGGGCGTGTACTAAACCCCGAGCCATAATTGGCCAAAGCCAGCCTGGCTTTGGCCAATTATGGCTCTTCGTTTTTTGCGCGCTGTGATTGGCCAAGCATGCGGGACATACAGCATGCTTGGCCAATCATCAGCGCTCAACACCGCAGTGAATTATGGGACGTTTTGCGTCATTCGAATTTGGCGAGAACGACCTGTTTTGTTCGAGTTTCGATGAACGATCGAACGACCGCTGTTCGAGTCGAACATACGTTCGAATGGAATGCGAAGCTCATCCCTACCCACAACCCTCAGATCAATTGGATCAAGAGGGAAGTTCTGTTCACCTCTCCATATTGCCAACAGCATTGCCTCATTCCTGAACCTAGAGACACTACCAGTTGCTTGACAGTCCACCCTGTATCTACCACTAACCAGAATGTACCCCAGGCATACCAAGAATTCCTGGATGTCTTTGATAAAAGAAAAGCCGATGTCCTACCACCACATCGGCCATATGACTGTCCGATAGAATTACTTGCAGGGGCCAAGATTCCATTTGGACGAATATTCCCTCTCTCTGAAATGGAATTAGGAACAATACATCGATGAAAACTTGGCTAAAGGCTTCATCCGAGCCTCCTCCTCTCCTGCAGGTGCCGGCATTTTCTTTGTGGAAAAGAAAAACAAGACTTTAATGCCGGGTACACACGAGAGGATTTATCCGCGGAAACGGTCCTCCGGACCGTATCCGCGGATAAATCCTCTGGCGGATTTTGATCTCCTGGTTGTACTAACCAGGAGATCAAAATCCCCGCGTAATTCCGTCCGCGGTGACGTGTCGCGCCGTCGCCGTGATGATGACGCGGCGACGTGCGCGACGCTGTCATATAAGGATATCCACGCATGCGTCGAATCATTACGACGCATGCGAGGGATGTGTTCGGACGGATCGATCCGGTGAGTCTGTACAGACCACCGGATCGATCCGCTGGAGCCGATTCCAGCGGATAGATTTCTTAGCATGCTAAGAAATTTTTATCCGCTGGATATCGGTCGGCCCGAAAAAAATCCGCAGAAAAAGATCTGCTGGGTTGTACACACCAGCGGATCTATCCGCTGGAACTGATCCGCAGATCAATTCCAGCGGATAGATCCTCTCGTGTGTACGGGGCCTAAGACCATGTGTGGACTATAGGGAGCTAAATAAAATCACCATAAAAAAACGTTACCCACTGCCACTAGTTCCTGAACTTTTCCAGAGATTCAGTACGGCCCAAGTATTTACCAAACTCAAACTCCGGGGTGCCTATAACCTTGTTCGTATTCGTGAGGGTGATGAATGGAAGACAGCATTCAGAACGAGATTCGGACACTTCGAGTATCTCGTGATGCCCTTTGGGCTCTGTAACGCTGCGCAAAGTTTCAGCACTTTGTAAATGACATTTTCCGGGAATATCTTGACTACTTCGTCATCATCTATCTGGATGACATCCTCATATTTTCGGATACTCTGGAGCTTCACCGGACACATGTAAAAACAGTGCTGCTCACACTCATGCCCTGTACACACGATCACTTTTTGTCTTGAAAAAAAATGTAATTTTTCATCATGAAAAAAAAAACGAAATTTTTCCAACTTCATCATTAACCACTTCCATACAGGGCACTTATACACCTTCCCGCCCAGACCAATTTTTAGCTTTCAGCGCTGTTGCACTTTGAATGACAATTGCGCGGTCATGCTACAAAAAAAAAAAATTGACTGAAAATTTTGAAAAAAAACGTTTTTTTTTGTTTCTGTTATAAAACATTGTAAATAAGTACGTTTTCTCCTTCACTGATGGGCACTGATGGTACTGCACTGACGGGCACTGATAAGGCGGCACTGGACACCGATGAGATGGCACTGATGTGGTGGCATTGATGGGCACTAATATGCGGCACTGATGGGCGGCACGGATGGGCACTGATAGGCGGCACGGATAGGTGACATGGATGGGCTTGGATAGGCGGCACGGATGGGTACGGATAGGTGGCACAGATGGGCACAGATAGGCGGCACGGCTGGGCACGAATAGGCGGCACGGCTGGGCACGGATAGGCGGCACGGACGGGCACAGATAGGCGGCACGGACGGGCACAGATAGGCGGCACGGACGGGCACAGATAGGCGGCACGGACGGGCACAGATAGGCGGCACGGACGGGCACAGATAGGCGGCATGGATGGGCATAGATGGGCAATATTGTATGTGTTGTACTAATGGATGCCAATCAGTGCCAAACAATGCCTGCCAGTGATGCATCCATTGGGGCACTGATTGGCATCCATTTTTTGTGTCCTTTTCATCCCTGGTGGTCTAGGGTGGCATCATTTTTTTTTTATCCCTGGTGGTCTAGTGGCCATCCCTGGTGGTCCAGTGGGCATCCTCGGGGGGGGCTGTGCTGATAATCGATCAGCACAAACCCCCCCCTGTCACAGGAGCAGCCAATCGGCTCTCCTCTACTCGTGTCTGACAGATTTACATTGTGATCACCCGTGATTGGACGCGGCTGATCACGTGGTAAAGAGTCTCCGTGAGAGACTCTTTACCTTGATCGGTGTTGCGGGGTGTCAGACTGACACCCTGCAACAACGATCGCCGCGATGCGCACCCCCGGGGGCACGCAGCGGCTTAGAATCCTGAGGACGTCATATGACGTCCAGTCAGGATTCTACAACCACTTTGCCGACGTCAATATGTAATTGGCGGGGGCAAGTGGTTAAAAATTATGTTGCCCACACACCATCGTTTTTTGAAAAATGATGAACAAAGCGACAGCACTCTAAAGGGGAAGTTCTATTCGCCTTGAGGCTGCTTTTAGCTAGTTACTTGTTAGTAAAAGACGATTCATGCTTTTTTGTCTGTTACAGCGTGATAAATGTGCTTACTCCATTATGAATGGTAGTTTTACCTCCCGTCTCCTAACTTGCTTCTGGGCATGTGCGGGTTTAAAACTTAGTTTTTGCCCACACACGATCATTTTTTATGACACAAAAAATGACATTTTGAAAAATGACATAAAAAATTGAAGCATGTTCGAAAAAAAATGTGGTCGTTTTTCAGAAGACGGAAAACGATGTTTAGCCCACACACGATCATTTTAAATGACATTTTTAAAAAGGTCATTTTATTTCATCACAAAAAGTGATCGTGTGTACGCGGCAAAAGAAAACACGGACTTTACATGAAAGTGGAAGAGTGTGCCTTTGAAAAAAAATCAATACAATTCCTAGGACTGATCATCTCCACTGGCAGTATAGCTATGGATCCACAGAAAGTGCAGGCAATCCTGGATTGGCCAACTCCATTGGATAAGAAAGGGGTGCAAAGGTTTGTGGGCTTTGCAAACTTCTATAGAAGATTTATAAGGAACTTTTCTTCCATCATCTCACCCATAACCCAGGTAACCCGCTTACATATGCGCTTCCAGTGGCCCTCCGAAGCCCAAACTGCTTTCGAGAGACTGAAGTCATTGTTTACCTCTGCACCCATTCTTCAACATCCTGATCCTGCCTTGCCATACATCTTGGAGGTCGATGCCTCAGAAGTAGCCACAGGGGCAGTCCTTTCACAGCGCCAGGGACCTAAGTCTTTGCTTCACCCTGTGGCCTTCTCCTCACAAAAAATTAGCCAGCCCGAGAGAAACTATGATGTAGGTGATCGCGAACTCTTGGCCATTAAAACAGCCTTAGAGGAGTGGAGATACCTTCTTGAGGAGTCTGCTCACCCCATAATGATATATACAGATCACAGGAACCTCGAATACCTCCGCACTGCCAAACGCCTGAGACCCCGTCAAGCTCGCTGGGCTCTGTTCTTTTCAAGGTTTAACTTCCACATTACCTACCGCCCTGGCTCCAAGAACGGAAAGGCTGATGCCTTATCCCGAATGTTCCCCGATACTTCAGAAGAGACAATATCTAGCACAATCCTGTTACCTCAGAACTTTTTTTTATCCAACCCGATCTAAGATCTTCCCTTGAACAGGCTTCCCTCCAATGCCAGGAACCAGAAGCATCCTCTCTAAGGCCTTGTACACACAAGCAGACATGTCCGATGAAAATGGTCCGCGGACCGTTTTCATCGGACATGTCTGCTGGGAGCATTTGGTCTGATGTGTGTACACACCATCAGATCAAATTCCCCACGGACAGAAAATGCAGTTCAATGCTTCCACGCATGTGTCGAATCACTTTGACGCATGCAGGGGATTTCGGTCTGATGGTTAGGTGTACTAAGCATGCTAAGAAACTTTTGTCTGCTGGAAACCTGTCCGCTAGGCCGGAAAAATGTCCGCTAGGCCCTACACACGGTCGGCCATGTCCACGGAAACTGGTCCGCGGACCAGTTTCAGCGGACATGTTCGGTCGTGTGTACGAGGCCCCAGAAACCATGGGGGGTATCTCTGGCATCAGGACAAGATCTTTGTTCCGAAACAAGCCCGAATTTAGGTCCTAAAGACATTGCATGACCACCAACTCGCTGGCCACTTCAGAGTGCGGAAAACTACAGACCTTATCCAACGATCCTTCTGGTGGCCTACCTTGAAATCTGACTGCAAGGAGTTTGTTAACTCCTGTACTACTTGCCAGCAAAATAAAGGGTCCAACGTCAAGTCTTGGTGTCTGTTACGTCCACTGCCAGTGCCAGAACAACCATGGAGAAATATATCTAAATGGCGCACTTCTTGCCCATGGCACAAACTCCTTCTGCCGCAGAGACGGCCACAATTTTAATAAGGGAGATAGTCAGACTTCATGGCCTTCCTGAAAGCATTGTGTCTGATAGAGGGGTACAATTTACCTCCCGATTCTGGAGAGAGCTCTGCAAAGCACTATCAATTGAAGTATGCCTGTCCTCAGCCTATCACCTCCAAAGCAACGGTCAAACTGAAAGGACTAACCAGACCTTAGAACAATACTTGCGTTGCTTCTGCTTCTTCTCCCAGGGCAACTGGATCTCTCTACTCCCATTGTTTGCTTACAACAATTCAGTACACTCAACCACCAATCAATCTCCGTTTTGGGCCATTTATGGTTTCCATCCTTCATTTCTACCTAACATCATTCCGGAAGCCTCAGTCCCAGCAGTTCAAGACAGGATAAGTTCCATTCAGGCTAATTATCAAACTCTCCGGCTAACCATGCAGAAAGCCCAAGAGGACTACAAGAAACAATATGACAAGAAGAGGGGAGAGAGTTCTAGTTTTGAGGTTGGAGATAAGGTCTGGCTCTCTTCAGCAAATCTCAGGCTCCCTTGTCCCTCCCGGAAATTGGGTCCAAGATTTATCGGTCCATTTGAAATTAAACGAAAAATCAACCCAGTAGCGTTTAAACTGTTACTACCAAGTTCGAATAAAGTGCATCCTGTGTTTCACGTATCTCTTCTTAAATCTGTTGTCTCTAGTCCTTTTCCAGGAAGAGAAAAAGACCCTCTGCCTCCAATCTCAGTGGGAGATGAAACCGAATTTGAGGTAGAATCCATCCTGGACTGTCGCAAGAGAGAGGTAGGACTATTCAGTTTCTTTTTAAATGGAAGGGTTACTCAGCAGAAGAGAATTCCTGGGAACCTGCAGGCAATATACATGCTACTAGACTTCTCCAGAGATTTCATGCCCGATACCCTGAAAGATGGGCCCGGTTGGGCATCCAGAGGCTGCCCCTTGGGGGGGGCACTGTCAGGGGAATGGCCGTGGAATTACTGGCAATCACTGTCTGACCCAAATTGCTGGATTGTCGTCAGTTTCATGTGTTCCTGTGTTTGTTTACCTTGTAACTCCTGGCTTGACCTGTGCTTTTGGCTTGACCTGTGATCCCGATTATCTCCTTGCTCTGACCTTGGCTTGGCTGACTATTCTTCGATCCACTGCCCACTGTTTATGACCCAGCTTGCTCCTGTTTGCTCTTGGACTGTCTCCCGGTATATGAGCTCTGGCCTGGCTGCGAACCCTGCTCCTGGTTTACCCTGAAAACGCCTACCCTGGATTTCTTGCACGGCTGCTGACATCACTACCCAGCGCACCCCAGCCTGTTGCAGCACTATTGGTAACCCGTGCACCTTTGGGCACCGTATCCCCTGTATCACTCCCAGGGGATCGCTGCACTTAGCCGCAAGGGGCGCCCTCTCTGCCACTCGGCCTCACATCAGAGACTTGACACAGGAGCACAATATATGTGCAATACCATATCTATTAATCTGATATTCAATCAACATATTAAAAAACATAAAAAATATATAAAAAACCTATGATGGGACTATAGTGCTCCTAAAATACACAATATTAAATTCATTAAGAACATAAGTGTATATAGGGGAAATAAAAAACATCATAAAAAATATATTAAATAGTAACTTTTCTTAACATTTTTATAAAAAAAACGTTTTTCTTATAAAAAGTACTGTACAAATTCTGAAAATCCTTAATAAAAACTCTTTAAAATACTCATAGTATAGACCAATTAGAAATAAAAAGGGTCGTGCACGTGAAGCACGCACGTCTGAGGGAGGAGCAGCCTGCGCTACGGATCTGACCCAGCTACGGCTGCGGGGGATGGAGGGACCTGGACCCGGCGGTGCTCCAGCGACGGCGGACGCGTTGCAGAGAGGGAGTCCACCGAGCGGTTAGCCCGTCCACCCCACAGACTACATCAGCCCCCGCCGCTCTCCGGGAATCCCTCATCCTCCGGCCCCCCTCGCACCCCCTCGGCAGCAGGTGAAGCAAAGCATGGAGGAATAGCAGGGAGGCTTCCATCCGTGGCGTGCCTGTCGGCTGCCCGCCCCCCCTCCTTGCATGGAGTGACCCCAGGATATCTCGGCACCAGGTGGAAAAAAAAAATATAATAAGAAGATCGGCAAATAGGTAATATTAACCCTTTTCTCACTGTTACAAGACTGTATTGTAGCAATGTGTGGATCCTGAGACCTAGCCCTAACAGCGAGGACAGGGTAAGAAAGCGGAGCCCACCTACTTTATTTACAATATTCCATGTGTTATAAGGTGTCTTGCAAAAATTCCATTTCTTTTCTCTTCATATCTACCTAATGAGTTCAAGCATCTATGGTCTACAAGGTCTCAGCTCCGTATGCAGTGGCGGCTGGTGCTCAAATTTGCGGGGGGGCGCAAACGAAAAAAAAAAAATTGCAGCCTCACTGTGCCCATCACATGCAGCCACTGTGCCATCAAACGCAGCCACTGTGCCATGCCACCAAATGCAGCCACTGTGCCATCAATTGTCACCACTGTGCCATGCCATCAAACAGCAACTGTGCCATCAATTGTCACCACTGTGCCATGCCATCAAACGCAGCCACTGTGCCATCAATTGTCACCACTGTGCCATGCCATCAAACGCAGCCACTGTGCCATCAATTGTCACCACTGTGCCATGCCATCAAACGCAACCACTGTGCCATCAATTGTCACCACTGTGCCATGCCATCAAACGCAGCCACTGTGCCATCAATTGTCACCACTGTGCCATGCAACACAGCAACTGTGCCATCAATTGTCACCACTGTGCCATGCCATCAAACGCAGCCACTGTGCCATCAATTGTCACCACTGTGCCATACCATCAAACACAGTCACTTTGCCATCAATTGTCACCACTGTGCCATGCCATCAAACGCAGCCACTGTGCCCCTCAACTGTTGCCACTGTGCCAATTGTCACCACTGTGCCCTTTAATTGTCACCACTGTGCCCCATGATGCCACTGTGCCCATTGTCACCACTGTGCCCCATGATGCCACTGTGCCCATTGTCACCACTGTGCCCCATGATGCCACTGTGCCCATTGTCACCACTGTGCCCCATGATGCCACTGTGCCCCATGATGCCACTGTGCCAATTGTCACCTCTGTGCCCTTTGTCACCACTGTGCCCCATGATGTCACTGTGCACCTTTCCCTGTAAAAAGCACTTACCTGAGGATTCCATGTGCTCCCTCGATGTCTTCTGCCGCTGTGGTGAAGCTTCAGCCAATCAGGTTCCTGATAACCAGAATCCGGGAACCTGATTGGCTGAAACGGCCGTTTGTCTTATACAATGAGCGCAGATTGCCTGCGCTCAGAGTATAGACAGCTGAGAGCCGGAGAAAAGCCTATCAGAGCCGCTGGCTTTGATAGGCAGTTCCCCTCAGCCAACCAGCTGCCGCTATTCGGGTAACCGGCGTCCCGCATCCGGTTATCTGAATAGACCAGGCAGCGCTGGCAACCAACAATAACATACATTTGTGCATTTATGCACGAATGTGTGTTATTTGCGAGAGGGGGTGGCGCTGCAGCGCCCTCTATAGACGGCCGCCAGAACTGCGGCTAAAATGTCAAAATGACATTTTAGCCGAATAAAAGTTCTTAAAGGGCCCGTTTTTTTTTTTTTTTTTTTTGTGACTGTGGGAGGGGGGCGGCGCCCGTGCGTCCCTATGGACGGGCCGCCACTGTCCGTATGTTGTGGACATTGATACTGACACTGACCAAGGGGGATAAGTGGAAAAGCATCAGATACCCCAGAGTCACTGTACCTACCTCCGTAAATTATAGGTAAATCACGGAGGGGGTTTTGTATTGGAGCACAGTTGGCAAACATCAGAGGCCTACACCCAATACGCCTCATTTTATTAATTTAGTCTGACTACTAACTAAAAATAACAAAAAAGGAAAAGTTAAATTGCTACACTCAAGGAGCTAAAGCATATACGGTCTATAAGTTCTTAGACCATACACGCTGTTGAAATAGCCCCTGAGGACTAGGTGGAAAAGTACCAGTCACATAAGAGACACTATACCTACCTCCGCAGATCTCTGCTAAATCACTGGGGGTCTGGACCGGAGCATTAGTGGCAACATCAGAGATGTCGCCACCTCCTCGGGCCTAACCTAGATTATCTGCCGGGTGTATTAGATTGCCCCAAAAGCATTAAAAACCCGAGAGCAGAGGACAATAGCAGGGCACAGCGTGTAGCAGCCCCACTTTACTTAAAGTTTCTACCTACCCCAAAGGGGGAGAAAAAAAAAATATATACAAAAAGGAGGTGGAAATACAGCTCCCCCCCCCGGTTCGTCGCTGCTCAAAGATTGCTAGGTCCTTCACAGTGGAAAATTCCCAAAGAAGGTCTCTAACTCAAACGGGGGTGGTAACACCTTTAAATCAGAGGGTACGCAATCCTCCTCTCATGCACACACCCTAACGTACTGGGTAATTCATCGAAACCTCTAAAAATCTCTGGAAATACCCGGTGCAAAACATTTTTTCTTCTTCTTTTTTTTTTTTTTTTTTTATTATTAGAGGCAATCAACACCCCCCTAGTATTCGCAATTAGCTCCTCAGTAAGCTATAAAAACTACCGTTAAAAGGGAAAAAAAAAAAAGGGGGGGGGAGGCTTGCCCCTACCTGCTCAAACTGGGGAAACGCATCAGAACGACAAAGAAATATAATATGAACAGGTCAACAAGGGGGGCTGCCCCGAAAATCCCTAAAGAGATCTCTTCTACCAGTACGATCAGACACTACATAACCCCGGACGGGAGCTCTAAGAGCCCAGGCCCGATAAAAAAACTGGAAAAAACTGGGACAAATAAAAAGGGAGTGGGGGGGGCGGCAACCCCAATTGCTGACATTTCAATAGAATCTGAACACGTAGCTAACCAAATGGACGACCCTAGCCTGGACTCCCATGTCCCCACCATGGGAGAAATGGAGGCTATGTTAAAGAGGTTGGAGAACGTAATAAGAGAGGAAATCAGCACATTAAGAACAGACTTATTTCACATGTTAGAACGAGTAGAGGAAGTCGAGAAAAAGATAGAAAAGCAGGACCTTGATCTTATTGAATTAAAAAATCAACATTTGTCTTTGAAACAAAACCAGAGGTGGCTGCAATACCGATTAGAAGACCAAGAGAACCGCAACAGAAGGCAAAATTTAAGAATACGATCTATCAAGGAGGAGAAGGGTGAAGACTTGAGAAAAATTCTTAATGATCTGTTCCTCCCCCTCCTCGAAAATGGCTCGGAAGGTCCCCTCAAATTAGAACGGGTCCATCGTGTGGGGAAGATCAGGGAGGGAGGAGGTAATTGGCACAGGGATATTATTGCTAGGTTCAGACATTTCGAACATAAAGAGGAGATCTGGCTAAAACTGAGAAGAAAGCCTCCTTTATCCTATGCCGGGATGGAGATCCAGATCTTCATGGACTTGGCCTGGGAAACCCTGGCCAGAAGAAGACACCAAAAACCCTTACTGGAACAGATGCGCCTACTTAATATAAATTACCAATGGGGATTCCCGGCCTGTTTGATAGGCCACAAAGAAGGGGTGTCAGCAAAATTAATATTTCCCGAGGACCTGGTAGGGTTCTGCCGCAAATTGGATATGCCTGCTGTGGACTTACCCGGATGGGTTGAATAGCTAGTAGAAAACAGCATGGCCCTCGGGGCGGTCCCGAGAGATGCAATTCGGAGTTGCGGGGGGGAGTGAGGGGGAGGGAGGGGGGGACTAGAGAGGGGAATAGGGAGGGCAGATCCGTTACCCCACCCATATAAGATCAAGCCCCCGGAAAACTCCTGGGGAAAATGGGCGGGAGGAGCGCGGAGGTGCTTCACCTCATCCATAAGAACCGACGGGTAGGGGGTACCAAGGATCCCTACGGTTCAGAGGCGATGTATCGGCCTGGGCGGGGGGGGGAGGTGTAGAGGAGGGCGGGTGGGTTTGGAAGGGGAGAAGGAATCTCCTTCTTCAAAACAGGGAGGGAATAGGGAATATGGCTCCCAAGGAATCTCTTGGAAAGTTCAGTAGAAAATGATGTAGTTATAGAAAATGACAGAAGTAAAATTTTTATCTTACAATGTAAAGGGATTAAATTCAGCCGTTAAAAGACTTAAGGTCCTCGCAGAGATTGAACAACTCAGAGCGGATGTTGTCTTTATTCAGGAATCCCACTTAACCATAGACGCGAATATTAAGCTTTACTCCCCTGCATACCCCACTTGGTTTTACGGGGATTCCATCTCAAAACGCGCTAGGGGCGTGGCAATTGGGTTCACAAGGGGGCTCGGGTTCACCCTTGAGGCAAGGATGACAGACCCAGAAGGGAGATTTATATTTCTTAGGGTAAGGATTGATAATATCGTCTATACTTTAGCAAATATCTACGCCCCAAATGTACACCAAACCCAATACTTAGGGAAAATTCTGGGAAAATTGAATGATTTCGCTGAGGGATTCATAATCCTGATGGGTGATTTAAATTTCGTCTTTGATCCGAAAGAAGATAGTACGTTCCGTGGGAAGGAGACAAAAAATGTGCATTTACAAAGAATTAAACAAAAGATTCATGACCGTCAACTAGTGGATGTCTGGCGGATTTTTCATCCAAATGAACATGATTACACGTTTTTCTCTCCTCCCCACGGAACATACTCCAGAATTGACTACATCCTGGCGGATCATAGGCTGCTGGACTCTATAACGGAGACGGACATAGGAATCATGACTGTGTCAGATCATGCTCCAATCTCTATGAAAATTAAATTATCTATACAAAAGAGACAGCGGCCGTTGTGGCGCCTGGATGATAGCCTGATTCGCGACGAAGGAGGGGCAAGTAGGGTGGAGGCGGAATTAAAACAATTTTTTCTCATCAATGATACAGAAGGGATTACCAGCGCAACCCTTTGGGAGACGCACAAAGCTTACATTAGAGGAATTCTAATTGCGGAGGGCGTTAAAAAAAAAAAAGAGAGGAAAAGTAAAGCAAATACCCTGATTAAAGATATATAGTCCCTAGAACGTAAACACAAAGCGCAGGGATCAAAAGAGACTTACCACAATTTAATTATAAAAAGAGATGCTCTCAAGGAGATCATGGAACAGGAAGCGAGGAATAAACTAAACTGTATTTCCAAAGAGAGATACCTATGGGGTAACAAACCAAGCAAGCTCCTAGCTAAAATGGCTCAAAAAAAGAAAGCTAGGAATTACATCGAAAAAATTTAAAGGAAAGACGGGAACATGGTTTACGCAACCAGAGAAATTGCGGATACATTTAAAAAATATTATGAGGAACTATACACATTAAAACATCCAGGGTGGCAGGCAGGGGAAAGGGAGGGAAAGACCCGAGATTTCCTTGACAGGGCAGGACTTCCTAGATTAGAGGAGATGGAAAGTTTGAATATGGACCGCCCCATAACTGAAGAAGAAATAAAAATAGCTCTAAATACCATCACTGGCGGAAAAAGCCCGGGGCCGGATGGGTTTTCCTCCCTGTACTATAAGAGATATAGCAACATTTTGATACCGAGGATGTGCAAATACTTTAATGGGCTAGGGTCTGAATTTGAAACCAGCAGCGAAGCTATTGCGGCTGTGGTCGCAATAATTCTGAAAGAAGGGAAAGATAGCTCTCTCTGTTCAGGATACAGACCTATCTCTCTGTTAAATACAGATATTAAGCTTTTTGCAAAAATTCTTGCGGGGCGCCTGAAAGGGGTCATGCACTCCTTGGTACACCCCGACCAGGTAGGTTTTGTGCCCAACAGAGAGGGCAAAGACAACAGTCTAAGGGCAATTCTCCTGCTACAGACCATAAGGCAGAATGAGCCCCCAGGACTATTCCTGTCAGTTGATGCTGAAAAAGCTTTTGACAGGGTAGACTGGGGGCTCATGATGGAGACTCTTAATGCCATGGGAATAGGAAACAGGATGTCCCGCTGGATTAAAGCACTTTATCATCATCCCACTGCAAAAATAAAAATTAATGGTACGCTATCTGACCCCTTCGAGATGAAAAATGGGACAAGACAAGGGTGTCCCTTGTCCCCCCTCCTCTTCATCCTATCTTTAGAGCCTCTGTTGGCTACTATACGTAACGACCCCGACATTAACGGAGTTAGAGTAGAAGGGGAGGAACATAAATTATCGGCTTTTGCCGATGATATTTTGTTCTACTTAACCAACCCGGCCAATTCTATTCCAAAGCTCTCTAAAGTTTTGCAACAATATGGCGCCATTTCAAACTTTAAAATCAACGTAACCAAATCTGAAATTCTGAATATTAATTTAAATAAAAAGGAGGTATGTCGTGTCAAGGAAATCTGTGCCTTCCCCTGGACCAAAGAACTAAAGTACCTAGGTATCAAACTGGCTAACACAGAGCAGAAGATGTATAAAATAAATTATGTTCCCTTACTAAATGAGATCAAGAGCGAATTAAAAAGAACGGTTAATAAACCTATATCATGGATCGGACGCATTAATATGCTGAAGATGGTTGTAGTCCCAAAAATTCTTTATAAATTTTTATTAGTTCCTATAGCTCTCCCTCAGCAATTTTTGAGAATCCTTAATGCCTTGTTACTAAACTATGTCTGGAAAAATAAGAAGCACAGAATATCCCTTTCCACCCTAAAGCAGGGTAAGCCACTCGGCGGCCTGGCAGTTCCGGACATTAAAAGTTATTATAAGGCGGCGGTCTTAGCGCGCGCGGTAGAATGGGCACGGGATAGGACTGACAAAAGGTGGGTGCAAATTGAGAAAGCACTAACAAGTAAATAATTGAATAATATTATCTGGATCCCCGCACAACACAGAGCACTAGATCACAAAATACATGATTTAACACGGGACACTTTAAGAATGTGGGACAGGACCCAGACACAATTAGAAGGGAAATTTAATTCCCCATTAATGAATCTAAAAGAAAATCCTTATTTTGCACCAGGGGGAAATAAAATTGGAGGGAATTGGATTAAGGTAGACACTGTTCACTTAGGGGATATCATTAAAGATGGAGAGATAATGACCTATGAAGATTTGAGATCCAAAACGGACTATTGGAATCTGGATAGGTGGCATTATTCCCAGTTGCATCACTTTGTGCGGCACCTCCCCCGCCCATTACGGACGGAGGCGGAGCTAACCCCACTTGAGAAGATTTGCAAATCTAAGAAATAAAAAGGGTCAGTAATCACTAATAAAACAGTTTGGACCAGATTCTCAGTGGAGATACGACGGCGTATCTCCAGATACGCCGTCGTATCTCTGCGTTGTGCCATTGTATCTATGCGCCTGATTCTTAGAATCAGTTACGCATAGATATCTATTAGATCCGACAGGCGTAAGTCTCTTACGCCGTCGGATCGTAACTGCATATTTACGTTGGCCGCTAGGGGCGTGTACGCTGATTTACGCGTCAAAATATGTAAATCAGCTAGATACGCGAATTCACGAACGTACGCCCGGCCGACGCAGTAAAGTTACGCCGCTTATGTTAGGCTTTTCCCGGCGTATATTTACCCCTGCTATATGGTGGCGTAAGTGTGGCGTACCAATGTTAAGTATGGCCGTCGTTCCCGCGCCGAAATTTGAAAATTTGACGTTGTTTGCGTAACTCGTCCGTGAATGGGGCTGGACGTAATTTACGTTAACATCAAAACCAATACGTCCTTGCGGCGTATTAGGAGCAATGCACACTGGGAGATTTCCACGGACGGCGCATGCACCGTTTGTGAAAAACTTCAATCACGTCGGGTCACAGAACATTTACATAAAACACGCCCCCCTGTTCCAAATTTGAATTAGGCGGGCTTACGCCGGCCAATTTACGATACGCCGCCGCAACTTATGGAGCAAGTGCTTTGAGAATACAGCACTTGCCCGTCTAAGTTGCGGAGGCGTAATGTACATCGGATACGTTACGCCGCCGCAAAGATACGCGGATCTACCTGAATCTGGCTCTTTATGTCCAAATCAACATTTAACCCTTTCAACAATAATGTATCCACCAAGAAGATCCACTGATCTCATGTTTAGATAACTCCCTTACTAGATTTGAACCTCTCCAATAAGGTTTTATATGGTCAATACCCCAAAATTTTAGCCCAGAAGGGTCCTGGTTATGGTGAATTTTAAAATGTAATGGCACGTTATGATCTTTAAAACCGACATCCCGGAAGTGACACCTACGCTCCACCGTTAGCTCATCCCTTACCAGGAAGTGATTGCGGTGGCTGCAAAGAGACACATGCTGTTTTCTTCAGATGGCGGAATATGGTGATAGCACCCTCTTGGGTCACACATTTTGTTTGTTGACATATATATTGTGTACATAGTTAGTATAAAGGGGTCTTTTGATGTATTGGGAGTTTGTCTTAAAAAAAACAGGATTACGCCATGTGCAACTATTCTTGTGTTTTATGACAAATGTTAGAGCCCCTGTACCATTGGATCTCTATGGATGGTGAGGATTCAGAACAAACTGGTTGAGGAACGCTGGCCCAGATTCACAAAAGAGATTCACAAAAGAGATACGACGGCGTTTCTCTGAAACGCCGTCTGTGACGGTATTAGAATGATATCCCCGTCAAAGTCTTCCCTTCTTCCCATAAAGATAATCACCCAATATTCCACAAGGGGGAATATTCCTGGAGTCGCCCCAATAAGCCACACATGCCAAGCTTACTGCTGGAACAACAGTCCAAGACATTAAAGCAACAATGAGATCTCCACCCCCCCTAATCACACACTAAGGCTAATTACTAAAACATTCCAGACAGGTCGGCACCGACCGATAATTATCATGTCGAATCACTGCACATTCCTTAAACAGCATAACAACAAACCACCTTCACACACTTGAGTTTCCTAGGCAGACGTTTCGTCCCTGCATGCAGCTTGACACCTATTAACACCTCTGAGCATCAAAAAGGTTTTAGACAGTGTTATCACACAATTAAAGGCCTTTCAAAAGCTAGCCTTATTTAACATATGAACAGTCTTCACAGAGAGATGAGTCACACATGAAAACACCTGTTACCTCTAACCCACAGCATTAAATTAGCAGGGAGAATTAACTGAAGCATATATAGGCAATTGCATCACACCGTCGTATCTCTCAGAGTATCTATGCGACTGATTCATAGAATCAGTTACGCATAGATAGCCCTTAGATCCAACAGGTGTAATTGTTTTACACTGTCGGATCTTAGGATGCAATACTGTGGCCGCCGCTGGGTGGAGTTCGCCTCGTATTCCAGCGTTGGGTATGCAAATGAGGTTTTACGGCGATCCACAACGGTTTTTCGCGTTCGGTACGTCGTCGCTAGTCTAGTTTCCCGTCGCAATTTTAGGCGTCGTTTTCCCTGCCCTAACTTTACACAGCCCACTTATGTGCTGTATAAAGTATGGACGTCGTTCCCGCGTCGAAATTAAAAAAAAAAAATTCCTACGTAAGACGTCCGGGAATACGAAAGTACGCTACGCACGTCGCCGTTCGAAAAAATGACGTCACTTCGCGCAAAGCACGGCGGGAATTTCAAAACGGAGCATGCGCAGAAGGTCCGGCGCGGGAGCACTCCTAATTTAAATGGCACACGCCCCTTTGAATTACGCGGGCTTACGCCGGAGGCCGCCGCCGTAAGTTTTCATGCAAGTGCTTGGTGAATCAGGCACTTGCGATGAAAACTTGCGGCGGTGCAACGTATCTGCGATACGTTACGCCGCCGCAGTTCTATGTGAATCTGGGCCACTGATCTTAAGGCTATCTCATTAGAGGTCTCTGGTGAGTTTGACCCCCTGGGGGAGTGTGCTTCACGAGGTGGAATTTGGAAGTTTTTCTGGTGGAAGGTGCACACTAAGACAATCGTTTACTATCAGCTATGACATTTTGAACTGTTCCTACTGTCATCACTACACAAAAGACTTTTAGTTGTGGTGTTTTGCCTCGTTCTTTCATTTTTAAGATTAGCGCTGTTTTAGTATCCGAATGATCCAGTAATATGACTGTTTTATTTTTACTACTGTTTTATATTTTGCAATAATTTTAAATAGCTGCTTAGTACTACTCTGATATTCTGCAAAGGATATTTGAAGGTTTATATATTAGTGGGTATACTGCTGGAGAGCTGTAGAACTAATTTGGCGCCGAGTGGTGTATTGCAGGCTGTTATTATACACCCTATTAATACACACACACACACACACACACACACACACACACACACATATATATATATATATATATATATATATATATATATATATATATATATATATATATATATAATATACATATACACACACACTGCATCCAGTGTAGCCTATATTTGACTGCAGGCCAAGATTGACTGTATATATATATATATATATATATATATATATATATATTGCATCCAGTGTAGACTATATGTGACTGCAGGCCATTCCTGGTGTACTATTTCTAATATACTTCAGGCGGTGTACACAGTACACAATACAGTGCATCCCTAGTGCAGTTGCTATTACGTTTCTGGTGGTGTACACGGTACACACAACAGTGCATACATAGTTACAATTAGACTTCTGGTAGTGTACACAATACTGTGCACCCCTAGTGCAGTTGCTACTACTTTTCTGGTGGTGTACACAATACAGTGCACCCATAGTTGCTATTAGACTTCTGGTGGTGTACACAATACCGTGCACCCATAGTGCAGTTGTTACTACTTTTCTGGTGGTGTACACCCATAGCTGCTATTAGACTTCTGGTGGTGTACACAATACCATGCACCCATAGTTTAGTTGCTACTACTTTTCTGGTGGTGTACACAGTACATAATACAGTGCACCCATAGTTGCTATTACACGTCTGGTGGTGTACACAATACTGTGCACCCCTAGTGCAGTTGCTACTACTTTTCTGGTGGTGTACACAGTACACAATACAGTGTGCCACCAAGGAGAGGCAGACGCACACAGGCCACTAAAAGAGGTCAAGCAGGCTCTGTGTCTACAATCAACAGTGCTGGTCATGGACACGGTGCATCCTCTGCACGTGGCCTTGGGGCACGCTTGTCTTTTTTTCTGCAGCTGGCCGTGTAATTGGGCCACAACATGCAGAAGAGTTGGTGGAATGGATAACAAAGCCGTCCTCATCCTCCTCATCCTCTGTCACCCAGGCTCAAAGTAGTTTGCCTACCAATACAGCTGTCAAAGCAGTCAACAGTCTCTCCTTCCCTAGCCCCACCATCATGCACAGAGGAGTCCCCCGAACTATTCAACCACAGTGTCGGGTACATGCTGCTGGAGGATGCTCTGATGATGGTACCCAGGTTGAGAAAGGGAGTAACGTAAGCCTAGAGAGAGGGGGTGCCCAAGAAGGACAAGAAACTGTCAGTCCTGTTCCCCCAGTGGCAGCATACTGCCAAGTTTGCTTCAGTAGAGAAAAGGATTGCCGCTCTAAAAGCTTCTGAACCTTCACAGGAAAAATGTCCCACTCTACTAGGAGCTAACAGGTGCTGGCTCTGCACAAGTTTGATGAGGAAAAATATCCTGGATGGCCGCACTCTGTGAAAAAAGGCATCTTTATTGTATAAAATAAAATAAAATACAGTGTACAGCAGTCGAATCATATGGAGAAACAGGGGCAAATAGCTAATGCGTGTCACATCAATCGATGCTTAGTCATAGCTAAATAAACAGGACCCAAGCGTGTGTATAAGAGGAAATGGGGGTTTCGTTTCTCGCTGGAGAATGAGTGGAGACTGCAGCGTCGCTGAAGAATGGATCATCGTTGGACATCGAGAGACGGGATTACATCGCTGGAATTTTTTTTTTTTAAATAAAGTTCTTGTCCAGCTATGTCTAAAGGGGGCTTCTAGATTGATAAGACCCCCGCCTGCAGACCCCCACAAACACCGGGCAAGGGTTGTGGGGATGAGGCCCTTGTCCCCATCAACATGGGGACATCCTCCCCATGTTGAGGGCATGTGGCCTGGTATGGTTCAGGAGGGGGAGCCGCTCTCTCATCCCCCCCCCTCTTTTCCTGCGGCCGGCCAGGTTGTGTGCTCGGATAAGGGTCTGGTATGGATTTTTGGGGGAACCCCACGCTATTTAAAAAATAATGCAGTTATTTTTCAATGACTTAGACTGTATTTACGGACCCGACAATTCATGAATAGACACAGTAGTTTTAAATTACTTTTTTCCTTTAGAAATTACATTTTGTGCAGGGACAGTTCTAAACACGGGAAACATGCGCTACTTTACAGGCATACTACACACACCCCTAGGTACAACATTTTAAGGAATATTTCACTTTTATTGTTTTACTTTAAGCATTATTAAAATCACTGCTCCCGAAAGAAATGACAGTTTTTAAAACTTTTTTTCCATTGATACAGGACCCAGGTCCCCAAATACTTTTTATATATAATATATATATATATATATATATATATATATATATATATATATATATATATATATATACTGTATATATATATATATATATATTGTAATAGTGAGAGTCCCTGTCATTATGGAAAGGGAGCAAAAACAGATACAGAGGGGCAGATCCACAAAGATCTGCCCCGGCGCAGCGTATCTGAGATACGATACGCCGCCGTAACTTCTATTTGGTTTGGATCCATAAAGAATTTGCGCCGTAAGTTACGGCGGCATAGTCTATCTCTCGCGGTGTAATGGCGCGTAATTCAAATCGGCGAGTAGGGGGCGTGTTTCATTTAAATGAAGCGCGTCCCCGCGCCGAACGAACTGCGCATGGGCCGTCCCTAAATTTGCTGCCGTGCTTTGCGCTAAATGACATGGCAAGGACGTCATTGTTTTGACATGGACGTAAATTACGTCCAGCCCGATTCACTGATGACTTACGCAAACGAAATAAAAATTTTAAAATTATACACGGAAACGACGGCCATACTTAACATTGCGTACGCCACCAAATAGCAGCTTTAACTATACGCCGAAAAAAGCCGACTAGAGACGATGTAAAAGAATACGACGGCCGCTCGTACGTTCATGGATCGTCGGAAATAGCTAATTAGCATACTCGACGCGGAAAACGACGCAGACGCCGAAGAATTGCATCTAAGATCCGAAGGCGTACGAAGACGTACGCCTGTCCGATCTAACCCAGATGCCGTCGTATCTTGTTTTGAGGATTCAAAACAACGATACGACGCGGGAAATTTGAAAGTACGCCGGCATTTTAGTAGATACGCCGGCATACTTTCTTTGTGGATCTACCCCAGAGTCTGCATGTCAGCAGACTGCAGAACTACAGAGCATAGCTTTCAAACGGAGAAGCTGCCAAAACTGTTTTCTCCGGGTTTTGCTAAGTTCGAATGGGGCTGTGTAGTTTGGAGATCCTGCAGAGACTTGGGTGGGATGGGATCTCCAACCCTGTGCTCAGATCTTACAGACAGCCAGCAGGTTGTGTTCCCAGGTGCACACAGGTCAGAGCAGAGAGTGGAGGAAGGTGGAGTGTGTGCAGCTGGCTGCTGGTTCAAGACACTGGCCCGGATTCAGATAGGAGATACGACGGCGTATCTCCTGATACGCCGTCGTATCTCTGAGTGCGGGCCGTCGTATCTATGCGCCTGATTCAGAGAATCAGTTACGCATAGATTTCCCTATGATCCGACTGGTGTAAGTGTCTTACATCGTCGTATCTTAGGCTGCATATTAACGCTGGCCGCAAGGTGGCGCTTCCGTATAGTTACGTGAAAAATATGCTAATTAGGTAGATACGCCGATTCAGAGACCAACGTCCGCCCGGCGCATTTTTTTTACGTAGTTTGTGTTAGGCTTTTTCCGGCGTAAAGTTACCCCTGCTATATGAGGGGTAGATGCGGCGTATCCTATGTTAAGTATGGCCGTCGTTCCCTCGTCAAATTTTAAACATTTTACGTCGTTTGCGTAAGTCGTTCGCGAATAGGGCTTTGCGTAAGTTACGTTCACGTCGATACCAATGAGGCTTTGCGGCGTAATTTCAAACATGCGCACTGGGATTTTTTCACGAACGGCGCATGCACCGTTCACAAAAAACGTCAAATACGCGGGGTCAAGTAAAATTTAAATAATACACGCCCACAACATCCCCATTTGAATTAGGCGGGCTTACGCCGCCACACATACGTTACGCCGCCGTAACTAAGGGCGCAAGTTCTTTTTGCATACGGAACTTGCGCCCAAATTTACGGCGGCGTAACGTATCGCAGATATGTTACGCCAGCAGATAGATACACAAATCTATCTGAATCCGGCCCACTGTGTGTGGAAAGCTGTCTGCCCTGTGGAAGACTACATCCCTGGTGTGGGGGAACTTTGTGCCTGACGCACTGGGAGGCTGGTAGACCTGAGGTGACTAGCAAGTTCAAGGGGGGCTGAAGGAAGTCTTGAAGTCTGGGAGACAGTGGGCTGGAGAATCCTGTTGAGGCCAGGTTTAGCAGGTAACTGCAAGGAAAAGTAAGCCTAGGAGCCAGGAGGCTTGGCATTTTTTGGTTATGTGAACTTTATTGGAGAAGAACTCCTGCGTGGGCAACCCTATGTGTGAACTTTTATTTTGTTTTCTTTTAATAAAAATGGGCTGCCATGCCCTCAAATCTGACAACTAGACTGCTGTGGACTCGCTGAAAAATGCATTTACCACTTGAGTTAAACAACCCCATTTCACAGTGGTGGATTCAGCGAGCATCTAGACGGTGGAATGCGGGTCCTTTCTCCATGGTGAGTCGCAGCAGGAACTACTGCTAGCTGTGTGGCAGCCAGGCGAACTGCATTGCGCAGAAGTTTATTTTGATGGACTGTGTTTTATACAGGTGGTGCACCTGTGAGATTTGTTTTCCTTTTTGTGAACTGTGTAACAAGCTGCTGTGAATGCGACTGCAAGGATGAGGCAGTCAAAACACAAAAAGTTCATGTTAAAGCAAGTTAAAGGGGAAGTGAGCTCAGCGTGGCCTGAGACGATGTCTTCACCTAGAAGTGCCAGTCAAAAGGGGTGTATGAGACCGTGAATGAGTGGTTCAAGCGGAACCAGAGTAAAGAGGGGGATGCAGTTCAAGGGGCTATGATCTGTGCCTCTGATTACATGCAACCCATGCTGCCGACAGAGGAGGTTGGAGACTTCCTGGAAAAATTTGAAAAAGTCGCTGTAAGGAGGAAATGGCCTAAAGACCGGTGGCAAAAATCGCCGCAAACCTTATTACTGGTAGAGTACCGGTCGGTTTACCATTTGATGGACGGTGACCAGGATGACTACCGCCAGTTTAAAGAGGAAATGCTTCTTAGAGGAGAGTTCCATCACATCATGGGCCGCCAGCAATGCTCCAGCATCACTGTGACAACAAAGCACCAATCAAGCAATGGCCCAGGAGAGCATGAGTGTGCATCAGTGTACCAGCCTTGCATTTTCTGCAGACATATCGGTTGTCACCCTTGGCAACAGTGGCAAGAAGTCTGTGTGGCATGGGGGTGCAATTGAGGAGAGTAAAGATGTGTATTATGGCCGCTTATGTGAAGTGGTCAGCCCAGAAAGGACACAACAGTCTGTAACCACCATGAGGTGTAGCCAACCATCTTTGGAGTGCTGGTCTGCTGTTACCCCTAGCATAGGTGACCAGATTTTTTAAATGAAATCAGGGGACATATTGTTTTTTATACTAGTAATGGCGGCAATCAGCGACTCTCTGCCCGTTACCACCCCCCTCACATCCTATCAAGTCTTACTCTCTGGGCCCCCGGCTACTACTGGGTGGGGAGTAGAGGAAGAACACTTTGCCAGGGAAAGCAAGGAGATAAGCAGGCAAGCGGCTGGTCGGGACTTGAGCCAAGGCAGAAGAACATGCGAGCCGAGCTGAATGGGCATGCACATAAAACTGAAGAAATATTCCCTCCACTTCGACCAGCACATGATCATCAGAAAGGGGCACAGATAATGGAAAATAATACACCCCCCTAAGCTAGTAGGCGCGGCGGAGCGGAGGTGTGTAACTCATTCTTTTTTTTATTAATTCTGCACTGACAGCCCCTGTTCAAATCCAATCCGGGGACAAAACCGGGGACAGACTTGGTCCGGGGACAGTGTCCTCAATCCAGGGACTGTCCCCTGAAACCGGGGATGTCTGGTCACCCTACCCTAGCAACAGGGATCCTGTGTTGCATGCAGGGGGTGTTGGTGGGTCCGGAAAGGCTGCAGTGTTTCTCCATGACCACATGGAAGAGTCAGCCTATGGAGACACCACAGATAAGAGGCAACACACTCAAATGAAGGCTATGACAACGGCTAGAGGAATTGGTAAGACTGCTGCAGTTTATGGGACAGAACCCAATGAAACAGAAGTGTGTACAGCGGGGAGATCCGCAGTACAGGTGGACTTGCTACAGTGTGCTACCCAGAGAAGGGGGAGGCACAGGGTAAAGCCCAACTGTCAGCAGGACTAAAGACTAAAAAGGACATGGGGACTCTGTATGTACCTGGTGGAATCCAGTGCTGGAAGAGCTGTACTAGGGGTGACCAAAGAAATCCGTATACCATGTTCCCTAGTGACAGAGCCAGGTGCTGTCCTCCCAGGAGCCCACAGTGTTGGAGCGGAGGGTTTCCCAGGTCAGCTGTAGAGCTTCTCTGTAGAGCTTCTCTAGTGGGTAAGGGGCCACCCACAATAGCTACAGCTACGTCTAAGTGTCATGATGATCCTCTAAAGGTTGAGAAATGTATTTCTGGAAATGTTATATTTGAGAATAATGTTGGTAATATGTTTACTAAAAAGGATGGGAGTAGGATGTCCTCTGTGACTGCCAGAGGCAGAGGTGCAGGGTTGTCCATGGAAACCTCCAGGGTTCTCCCTGTGTTGGAACTAGAGGTTGTCCAGGACCACTCTGCACTACTCTGGGGGAACAAGGAGGGACTGCACCACACAATGAGAGTGTGTGGGTGCAGACCACCCGCCTGGTATGTGGCCAGATTGGTGAACAATTTATTCACCCTGTTAAAGCTGGTAGTGTGAAGCTGGATGTGATGGTAGCGCCACCAGAACAATCTGGTTAAAATAGTGTATTGCACCCTGCGGTTGGTGACGAAGCATCGTCCCAATGTGACATAAGTGAAACTGTGCTTGCACAATGTGATGCGTATAGAGATGACAAATGTACTGTATTGGGTTATGAGTCCCAGGGTCCTTTGGTGCCTCTTGGAACAGGTGATGCTGCGCTGCAGAATGCCTGTCAGGGAAGTACCACTGACTGGGACAGCTGGGCCAAACAATTGCTAGCCATGCTGGATAAGGCTAGGTTATGTGGACATAACACCTGCTATGCCCAACGGAGGGATTGCAGGGTGGCCAGTGACCAAGGGCGTGTTGGCCCCTGCAGAGATTGGTCCCCTCCAGTCAGGACCAGTTAAGGGCGCATGCATGGCAGTTGTGTAATCCACAGCCCAACCGCTGGAAAATAGTGAGCGCAAAAATGGCAATGTGACGAATGACCTGCAGCGGCTCACTGATGCTGTGGCAGAAGGGATAAATGTGAGACATACATCTGACGGCGCTCCAGTTGAGCACCAGGCTGTGAAGACCGATACCGCCAGTGAGGTGGAGGTCGCTATAAATGTCTCTACCTTTGCAGCTTCAGTGGATGAGCCCCTCCACGTCATTGATAACAGAAAAGTCCCTAGAAAGGTCTTGTATGTAGACGTGGGTCGCATTAAGATGACTAATGTATTGTTGAAAAAGCTTGAAGTCCAAAAAGCACATCTGCTGTACACTTGGGTGTCTCCACCATGGTCGGACAAGGTGGTACTGCGTAGTACCAGTAGGTGGAGCCAAGTAGTACAGGCTATGCTTGATGTTAATTACAAGAGGAACTGGTTGGTACCATATTTTTTTAGCAGTGTGGCAAATGGCCTCAAGGTTCTCTGAGAGGGTCCTTCTAGTTACCGGTTTGGATGGAAGGCGCTCAGGAGAACGTTTGAAAACATCAGAAGTCTCTCCGCCTGATGCGGTGACTAGGAAAACTTCTGCTGATGCAGTCCAAAGTGCGGCTGAACGGTGGTCAGTAGAGGGCATGGACACTGCCTCACGCACTAGGACTTCACTTGAAGGAAGGGACCGAAATGGACGTGGCAGTAGCAGAGATTTTTCCTGTCATTCGCACAAAGGTACAAATTAAAGTACCCGGAGACACTGTGGGAGAGAGTGCTGAAAGAGTTGGTTTCTGTAGCAAGGTAATGCATACACCAGTTGGCATTGTCGCTGTAAGGAATGATTTGGGCTTGGGTCAGTGTCATTTGTTAGGACAGCCGCCCATGGAGCGTTGGACAACAAGTGAGGTGGAGCTTGGTGATAGTTCCGTGGAGCATAGTCACTCACCTGTGAGTGGTCTCTCTTCAGGACTGGTCCTAACAAATGAAAAAAGCACTGATGGTAGTGGAAGTTGGGATCTCAAAATTGGTGATCTGCTGATGGTCGGTACTGCTAACGAGGGTTTAATTGCCATTTGTAACCTCAGACAAGTTGTTAAACGAAAAAAAACCTGTTGTAATGGGAAAATCTGGTGTCACTGAGAGAAAAGATGGTTCCCCATCAGGCAAAGTATTAGGAACAGGTTCCCTATATGAAGAAAGTGAGGTTATTAGGGAAGGCAGAGTTCCCCCAAGAAAAGCAAATAAGCCCAGGAACCCCAGAAGAGGGAGAAAGCATAGGATAAAAACGAGTGGGATCCCCTGGAGAGTCAGGGTAGGACTTACTTGGAAGTGCACCAGGAAAAAGGGTTGGGCCTACGCGGCTGACAGCCGTCACAGAGGTGTCCCAACCCTGATGATGTGTGCTGGTGTTCCGCCCCCTTCGGGTTCGAAACAAAGGGGGGGATATGTAATAGTGAGAGTCCCTGTCCCTATGGAAAGGGAGCAAAAACAGACAGAGTCTGCATGTCATCAGACTGCAGAACTACAGATCATAGCTTTCAAATGGAGAAAGCTGGCAAAACAGTTTTCTCTGGATTTTGCCAAGTTCGAATGGGGCTGTGTAGTTTGGAGATCCTGCAGATAATTGGGTGGGGTGGGATCTCCAACCCTGTGTCCAGATCTTACAGACAGCCAGCAGGTTGTGTTCCCAGGTGCACACAGCCCATATAATGAGGGACTGGTCAGAGCTAGGGATGAGCTTCATGTTCGACTCGAACATCGTATGTTCGATCGTATGTAGAATTACGAACGTTATGGGCTGTTCGCGCCAAGTTCGAGTGGTGTGTCACGGCCCATAATTCACTGCGGCATCGCAGTGCATTGCTGGCTGATGATTGGCCAAGCCTGCACTATGACCCGCATGCTTGGCCAATCACAGCTTGCAAAAAACGGAGAGCCATAATTGGTCAAAGCCAGGGTGGCTTTGGCCAATTATGGCTCAGGGGGTTTAGTACATGCCCCACACTCTAAAAGGCCGCCTGCAAGTCGGCCTTGTGTAGTGTGTTGCAGTGGTTAAGACAGAGAGAGACAGAGAGAGAGTGTCATTTATTGCAGGTAGATAGAGTAGGCAGGCAGGCTAGTCAGTTAGAGTTACAGTGTGTAGAGGATATATATGCATCCCAGGTGTTGTGTATATATATTTATACACTGTATAGTTTAGCTAGATCCGCTCTTCCTAATTTACTGACAGGCAGGCAGGTGATTGTGCTAGCTGCAGTATTCTCACGTGGTGTACTGTCTGTGTCCTCTGCACGTAAAGCTGGTGTTTCTCATATTTACTCCTAGAGTCAGGGATCTGCTCATAGTAATACTACAGGCAGAGGATATTGCTGCAAGTACTTTCACGTGGTGTACTGCCTGTGTCCTCTGCAGTGTGCACCTAAAGCTACGTGGTGTGTGTACTGTCTGTGTCTGTGCTATTTTTCTCTGATTTTCATCCATATTGCAGGGACCCAGACATTACATTAAAGCCGTTTTAAACTACTTTTTCTTATAGTAATCTCATTTTGTGCAGGGACAGTTCTAAACACTTGCCACTTCACAGGCATACTATAGACACCCAGCAGGTACGATATTTAAAGGATTTTTATTTTTTTCACTTTAAGCATCATTAAAATCACTGCTCCAGAAAAAACAACATTTTTAAAACTTTTTTTTCCATTGATACATGTTCCCTGGGGGCAAGAAAAAAAAAAAAAAAAGTGGGTAACTAAAGCGCTAGCCAACAGTGAAAAATCATTCCCTGGGGCAAGACCTGGGTTCTTAAACCCGTTTTTTTTTTACGACAATAACTTGCATATTTGGCTTTAAAATTAGCACTTTTGAATTCGAACGTTCGAGTCCCATAGAGTTCAATGGGGTTCTAAATGTTCGCGTGAACGGTCGGTCCGTTAGAAGGTTCTGGTGCGAACCGAACAGGGGGTGTTTGGCTCATCCCTAGTCAGAGCAGAGAGTGGAGGAAGGTGGAGTGTGTGCAGCTGGCTGCTGTTTCAAGACACTGTGTATGGAAAGCTGTCTGCCCTGTGGAAGACTACATCCCTGGTGTGGGGGGACTTTGTGCCTGACGGACTGGGAGGCTGGTAGACCTGAGGTGACTAGCAAGTTCAAGGGGGGCTGAAGGAAGTCCTGAAGTCTGGGAGACAGTGGGCTGGAGAATCCTGTTGAGGCCAGGAGTGGACAGGGGTGTTTCCTTTTTTTTACAGCGCACTGGGTAACTCTGCTGGCAGCTGGGAAGGATGCAGGACAGGGTTCAGTATTGTTGAAGCTTGTTTCGCTACCATGCCTCCAAAATGCTAGTAGTGGTGATTCTGCCACAGCTCTCTCCGACACCCCCTCCTCTTCTTCCTTTATGGCCTTTTCCTCTGCAAAAAGATGCCATGTGGTGCTTGGGTTGGTCTTAGGGTGACCACGTGTCCCGGATTGCCCGGGATTGTCCCTTAATTAATGCTTGTGTCCTGTGTCCCGGACACCCTCATTACGGGACAATACAGAGTCCCGGAATTGGCCTGGGCAGATCTAATGCCCCCTAAAATAGCCTTTGCATACATCCTCTCTGTCTCAGCCTGTGGTGGACCCCTAGCTGACAGAGAGTGAGACCCCTATTCACCACCGCTGGCTCAGTGCCCAAACTGGTTGCTACCTGCCTCCCGCTTGGCGTGTAGCAACCAGTGACGTCAGAGCAGGAGAGAGGCAGAGACCTATCACAGCGGAGGAGAGTTTAACTTCCTCCTCCGCGCCTTCTGTTCAGCTCCACCCACCTCCTCGTGTATGTTCTGGAGTCCAGCCAGGCAGCGGCAGCCAGAAGAAACATCAGACTCTGAGACAGACTGCACTGTACAAACTAAGGCAAGTAACATTGCAAAGCTCTGACCAGCATTGAAGATCCATGGGTGTTAAAATCCTGTCGGCTCTCCCTCAGCAGTCAGAGTTCAGCACTTGTAAGACACTGGAGTGTGTGTCTGCACAGTACACTCAGAGGCTTGCTCCAGATAAGGGTTGGCAGGAGAGGACACTGACACATGACACCCTGGATGGAAGGAGGAAACATCCTTAGATATGAATGAATGAATGAATGAATGAAGAATTTATATAGCACGACACATGCGAACTAAATCGCCTCTGGGCGCTGGTTGTTCCTGTCTCCTTTGATATCAAAAGAGATGAGTTTTGATCTTTCTCCTGAAGGCTAGGTGGTTCTCCTCCAACCGAATGTTGGTTGGTAAAGCGTTCCATAGTCTGGGACCTTGGACCGCAAATCTTCTTTCTCCTTTGGATTTGTAATTGGCTTTCGGTATTTGGAGCAGGTTTTGATTGGTGGATCGCAGAATGCGATTGGAGTTGTGAGCTTTTATTTTGTCGCATAGATAATGGGGAGCATTCCCATGGATACATTTATGCGTTAGACAGAGTGCTTTAAAGACAATCCTGTCTTTTATTGGCAACCAGTGTAGAGTTCTCAGTGAAGGTGAGATTGATTCCCATGGTTTTTTCCCAGTCACAAGTCTGGCGGCCGTATTTTGAACGACTTGCAAACGAGCGATTTGGTACTTTGGGAGTCCGAGGTAGAGGGCGTTTGCATAATCTAATCTGGAGTTTACAATAGCTCCCACCACGGCCGCTATGTCTTCTTTGGGAATAAAAGGAGTGAGTTTGCGTAGTAGGCGTAGCAGATGATGGGATCCGCTGACTACTGACCCTATTTGAGCGTCCATTGTCATGTAGGAGTCAAAGATGACCCCAAGACTTTTGACTTTGGCGCTAGGGGTGATGATTTTGCCCAGAATGGGCGGGGGTATCCATGTTGTTGCAGGTTGATTCATGCGCTTGGCGTGAAACAGGAGAAGTTCTGTTTTTGCTCCGTTGAGTTTAAGGTAACTCTTAGTCATCCAGTTCTCTATCAAAGAGAGGCATGTCTCTAGATTAAGATGGTGATCTTTTTTGTTGCAAATACGGAAATACAGTTGCGTGTCGTCAGCATATGAGTGATAAAGCAGTTTTTGGCTGCTAATGATTTTAAAGAGGGGACGAAGATAGATGTTAAACAGCACCGGCGATAGAGGCGATCCTTGAGGGACTCCGTGCGATACTGTGCGTTTCTCAGAAGTGAAAGGTCCCAGTTTCACTGTTTGTGATCGGTTTTCCAAAAAAGAGGAAAACCAAGATAAATCACCTTCTGCGATTTTGGCTACGTCCGTTAGCCGAGTTAGTAATAGTTTGTGGTCTACCGTGTCAAAAGCCGCTCTTAGGTCCAGCAGAACCAGGAGACAAGATTCACCTTCGTCTGCGGCCTCGAGAGCGTCGTCCCATATTTTGAGCAATGCTGTTTCCGTACCGTGTCCGGGACGGAAGCCAGATTGAAATGGATCAAGTAGGTTGTGGGTATCTAGATGCTGTTGCAGCTGTTGTACCACTACTTTCTCCATGACCTTGGAAAGAACGTTTAGACCTGTTATGGGACGGCGATGAAGTGGGTCCTTGGGGTCTAAGGTGGGTTTCTTCAAGATGGGTTGGATTATGCCCTCTTTCAGCTGGGAGGGCACCATGCCCTCCTTGAACGAGTGGTTTATAAGCTGCGTGATAGGAGGTGCCAAGATGTCGGCGCATTCCTTCAGCAGTTTAGTGGGGATGATATCATTTGGCGCGGTGCTGTTTCGCAGAGTACCGATGATATTTTTAGTGGCCTCGATGGAAATGGGTTCTAGAGTGAACTTTCCTAATTGCGGTGAATTTCTGTGGGTGTTGTGTGAGTAATTGTGGGGGGGGTTCGGGGGGGTATTGTTTTGCTGAATGCTTTCCCGGATTCCCTCGATTTTATTAATGAAGTAATCCGACAATTCACTGCAAAATTCTTGGGTGTCAGAATTCAGGGCTTCAAGACAGACAGGATTCATGGTCTGAGTGACCAGCTTGAAGAGTTCGCGGGGGCGATTTAGGGCGCTGTTGATAGCCTTGGAAAAATAATTTTTCTTGGCTTTGAAGATTTCTTTATGATATTTTCTTGTTGTGGTCTTGTAGGTGATGAGGTTTTCTTCTGAGGAGCTTCTTTTCCAGGCGGCTTCCGCCCTTCTGCGCTCTTGCTTCAGTAACGACAGCTGGTTGTTAAACCAGCTTGAGGTATTTTTTCGGATGCAGGTTTTCCGTTTTGGCGCTATTAAGTCGGCTGACTGTAATAGGGCTGTGTTTATGGCATCCAGTGTTTCTAAGGTCGTTTGATAAGATTGAATTGTTTTTACTTTTTCCCTTAATGTGGTTTTGAAGAGTTCCGAATGGAGCTTCTTCTGACATCTAGTCCAGTGTGTTGTCACTGGTTTTGATGTCTTTGTTAAGGGGGGGATTTTGGAAATTCTGAACTTAATTGCATGGTGATCTGTCCATGGCAATGGTTCATTTTCCAAAATGTTTATTTCCAGATTTTGCCTGAAAATAAGATCGAGCGTGTGACCTGAAGTATGTGTGGGCCCACATACTAATTGCTGCAGCCCTAAACCTTCCAGGTGGTTGATACAGGCGTCGGCCACGGGGTCTTGTGAGGAATTGGCCCACAGGTTGAAATCCCCGAGCAGCAAAAGGTGTTTGCTCTTAAGGGTATAAGTGGAGATAAAGTCCGTCAATGATGGCAGGAACTGCGATTTTGGGCCAGGCGGTCTGTAGCAGAGTAGAATACGGACGGTCTCCTGGGAATTTGTTTGTAGTTGCAGAGTAAGGGTTTCC
Organism: Rana temporaria; assembly: GCF_905171775.1. Classification (NCBI taxonomy): domain Eukaryota; kingdom Metazoa; phylum Chordata; class Amphibia; order Anura; family Ranidae; genus Rana; species Rana temporaria. The sequence goes on along the minus strand of NC_053495.1, from coordinate 110,963,170 downwards.
ATGAATGGAAGAGGATTTTGAAGGACTAGTTTAGTGATCGCAAGGTGAGTCTTGTGAATCACCGCCAGTCCTCCTCCTCTTTGCCCTATTCTGTTTTCGGTTATAATATGATAGCTTTCAGGCACCAGTTCTGCCAGAATGGTGTTACAGTCGGCTGTGAGCCAGCTCTCTGTAATAAAGAGGCAATCTAAATTGTGTTGTAAAATGAAATCATGGATTTCTAGTCGGTGTTTTACTGCCGATCTTGTGTTGATTAAAGCACATAATATGTGCTTAGGCTGGGGCAAATGACTGAGATTCTTGCTAGTCGATCGTCGATCGACTTTCAATAATCGCTCAAATCTTAGGGCTTTTTTGGTGATGGCTGGTAGCATTGCGGCGAAACGCCTCAGACCCCAAATGGTTTCGGCAGAATATTGCAGTTTAACCATGGTCGCCAAGCCTCAAAAAGGGGGGGGGGAGAGTTTATTCTAGGGAGATGGAGGGAAGATTAGCTTAATCTTCCCTTTTAGCTTGGTCCAGAGGAAGGCAAAAATCCCCGGCCAAGCTGTGCCAATATGCTGTGGCTGGGGAGAAAAATTCCTTCCTGACCCCTTAACAGGCGATCGGGTAAAGCCCTGGATCAAGTTCAGGTTGTATTGAGAGGGGGGGGGAGTGGGGGATAATTCTTACTGCTGGGTGTTGCAGAGATGGCCACTGATCAGGCAGCAGGATCCAGGCTGGGGGCCAGCTTTTGTTGGATCGGTTCTGCTGTGTACTGTTCGGTTTTTGGACCTGGAGAATAGGTATCCTTCAGGGGTAGGGGAAGGGGGGGGGCTCGGGTCAGTTTGGTGGAGATAGAGGGGTGTGGGAAGCGTTGCGCCGCTAGGCCGCGGGTGAAGCCGCGGTCTTTCCTGAATCGCGGCTGCCGCGATTCTCTGCAGGCCGGCGCGGACGTTCTGAAAAACGCCGAAAAACTGCTCGATATCAGGGCAGGGTTCATGCTGGGACTTGTAATCCTTCACTTTTGGGGATGTGACCCCCCCCCCCCCCAAAAGTGAAGAACTACAGGTGCCAGCATGAACTCCTCAGAGCTGAAGATGTTTCCTGCACACATGATAACTCCTCACACCCAGTCCTGTCCAGCTGCTCAATGTCTCTTCTCTCCCACTACTTGTTTGCCCCTCACTGCCCCCCCCCCCCCCTCCTCCTTCACTCTCAGCCTTTCATGTTCTGCCACCTTTTCACCTACTAGTCTTGTTAACCCCTCTGTATACCAAGCAATCCTCTCAGTAGTGGCTCATCTGCGACTATCACAACCTCAGAATCCTGCCAGCATTCCATTTATTGCTCCTTCAAACTGCCAGAAATGTTTTAGTTACTCCACTGCAGCGGTGTAACTACAGGGGGCGCCATTGCAACCCAGCCTCATACTCCAGGATGGTCCATGCAGCTTCCCTCTAAACCTGGATAGGAGGGGCGGCATATAGAGGAACTGATGCCCTCCATGTTCTTCTTGCAGCCACTGAATGCCTGCAGGAGGTAAAGGAGGAAAAGGCATTCCGTGGCTGCAAGAAGAACATGGGGGGCATCAGTTTCTCTATATGCCACCGCTCTTATCCAGTTTCCTTCTGCTGCCCACAGGTCCCTCAACACTCTCCTGGCTGATCTTCCCCAGTAACTTCTCTGCTCTCTCCCACCTCACCCCCCATTCTCCAACCCCCTGCTGTCCTATGGTCCCACCTGTGCTGTTCTTCAGTCCCCCCCCCTCCTGTGCTGTCCTCTGGTCCCACCTGTGCTGTTCTTCAGTCCCCCCTCCTGTGCTGTCCTCTGGTCCCACCCTGTGCTGTTCTTCAGTCCCCCCCCCTCCTGTGCTGTCCTCTGGTCCCACCCTGTGCTGTTCTTCAGTCCCCCCTCCTGTGCTGTTCTCTGGTCCCATCCTGTGCTGTTCTTCAGTCCCCCCCCTCCTGTGCTGTCCTCTGGTCCCACCCTGTGCTGTTCTTCAGTCCCCCCCCTCCTGTGCTGTCCTCTGGTGCCACCCTGTGCTGTTCTTCCATCCCCCCCTCCTGTGCTGTCCTCTGGTCCCACCTGTGCTGTTCTTCAGTCCCCCCCTCCTGTGCTGTCCTCTGGTCCCACCCTGTGCTGTTCTTCAGTCCCCCCCTCCTGTGCTGTCCTCTGGTCCCACCCTGTGCTGTCTTCAGTCCCCCACCTGTGCTGTCTTCAGTCCCCCACCTGTGCTGTTCTCCAGTCCCCCACCTGTGCTGTTCTTCAGTCCCCCACCCCGTGCAGTTCATCAGTCCCCCCCCTCCTGTGCTGTCCTCTGGTCCCACCTGTGCTGTTCTTCAGTCCCCCCCTCCTGTGCTGTCCTCTGGTCCCACCTGTGCTGTTCTTCAGTCCCCACTCCTGTGCTGTCCTCTGGTCCCACCCTGTGCTGTTCTTCAGTCCCCCCCTCCTGTGCTGTCCTCTGGTCCCACCTGTGCTGTTCTTCAGTCCCCCCTCCTGTGCTGTCCTCTGGTCCCACCTGTGCTGTTCTTCAGTCCCCCCTCCTGTGTTGTTCTTCAGCCCCCCCCCTCCTGTGCTGTCCTCTGGTCCCACCTGTGCAGTCCTCTGGTCCCACCTGTGCTGTTCTTCATTCCCCCCCTCCTGTTCTGTCCTCTGGTCCCACCTGCGCTGTTCTTCAGTCCCCCACCCATGTTGTTCTTCAGGCCCCCACCTGTGCTGTCTTCAGTCCCCCACCTGTGCTGTCTTCAGTCCCCCACCTGTGCTGTTCTCCAGTCCCCCACCTGTGCTGTTCTTCAGTCCCCCACCCCGTGCAGTTCATCAGTCCCCCCCTCCTGTGCTGTCCTCTGGTCCCACCTGTGCTGTTCTTCAGTCCCCCCCTCCTGTGCTGTCCTCTGGTCCCACCTGTGCTGTTCTTCAGTCCCCCCCTCCTGTGCAGTCCTCTGGTCCCACCTGTGCTGTTCTTCAGTCCCCCACCTGTGCTGTTCTTCAGTCCCCCACCCCGTGCAGTTCATGAGTCCCCCCCTCCTGTGCTGTCCTCTGGTCCCACCCTGTGCTGTTCTTCAGTCCCCCCCTCCTGTGCTGTCCTCTGGTCCCACCTGTGCTGTTCTTCAGCCCCCCCCCCCTCCTGTGCTGTTCCTGATTTGGAGGAACTGTCCCTCATTTAGAGCATTGTCCCTCTGCCCCTCTGTTCCTCTTTCCTTCTTGTTTGTCCCTCAAGGAGCCAATATAAAAGAATAGTAGTGGTAAAAAAGCACCTGTGGGTTTAACCAGTTTTTCTTTGTTTATAATTCTCCTACATATTTTTGCTAATAGGTGTCCTTCATTTCCATCTCAGAAAGTTGGGAGGTGTGCCTCTATCCATCCCACTGCCCCTCTGACTACTCTGTGCCCCCCCCCCCCCGACCACTCAGTTGTTTTTCTTGATGCCTAGGGCCCACTTTTGATCTCGCACATGGGCCCGCTGATTTCATACGCCCCTGCCCCAAAAATCTGCAAAAAAATGGGGGGGGGGGGGTGTCCCTGAATGGCAGTTTGGAAATGTGGTCACCCTAGTTGGTCTGCTTAGGGGACAGGAGCCACACTGGGGCAGAGATTCTGTCAGCTCTGCAGGGGCAGGCTCAGAGGTGGTTGACGCCATGCCAGCTTCAGCCAGTAATGGTTGTATGCGACAATAGCACCAACCTCCTCTCTGCCCTCCGACAGGAACACTTGACCCATGTTCCCCGTTTTGGCTCACATCCTGAATTTGGTGGTGCAGCTTAGATCTAATATTTCACAGCAGGGCCTGTTCCTGCGCCCATCAATAATAACTGTGAGGGTTTACAGTGTTGTGGCACCACTACCACAGGCCCAATTTTTCTGCCCCTGTTTATCAGGGGAATGTAGTTAAAATATTTGATCTAATATTTCACAGCAGGGCCCGTTCCTGTACCCAACAAGAGTAACTGTGAGGACTTACAGTTTTCTGGTGCCACCAAAGCCAAAGGCCCAATTTTTTCTGCCCCTGTTTAACAAGGGCATGCAATTAAATAGTTTGATCTAATATTTCACAACAGGGCCCGTTCCTGTGTTCAACAAGAGTATCTGTGAGGGGTTACAGTGTTCTGGTACCACCAACATCTAAGGCCCAATTTTCTGCAGAGTATATAGGGCAGGCGGCATAGTATATATACTGCTGTTCAAAGTATGTAGGTCCTGGGGGACCTCCACGTCTTTTTTTATTTTTTTTATTTGGGTGGGTAATGGACTGGGGGGAACCCATGCCATTTTTCTCAATAATTTTCATTTATATTACTGGGACCCGACAATACATTACAGCCGCTAGCAGTTTTAAATTACTTTTTTTCCTTTAGAACAGTCCCGCAGTAAAATTACATTTCTAAACCCGGAAAAAATGCACCACTTTACAGGCATACTATAGACACCCCCCAGGCATGATATTTAAAGGAATATTTCATTTTTATTGTTTCACTTTAAGCATTATTAAAATCACTGATCCCGAAAAAAACTTTTTATGGCAATAACTTGCATATTAGCCTTTAAAATTAGCACTTTTGATTTTTCCTGTTCGTATCCCATAGACTTTAACAGTGTTCGAACAAACTTTTCACCTGTTCGCATGTTCTGCTGAAAATCGGCTCATCCCTACTGTTTATTACTGTGCATGTTGGTATCATTTATTTGTTATTGCTGTTTGTTAATCTACTGCTTTAAGGAAACTGCTTCAACAAAGTCTTAACTGTTTATTCACAGCTTGGCTGACCAATACCCCTTTAAGTCCTTTTTTCACTTGACTAAGTAAATTTAAAGAACCTTGACAGTTTGAACTGTGTCTTTGTGTCTATTCCATTAACCACATTGCTAGGTGTGCCAGTAGGGGCTGAGACGCTTCTTGGGGTTGAAGGGTAACGGACTGAACAAACTTAAGTGGCTCCTACAGTGTTAGTGCTACACGTATATTATTAGCTGGATTCACATAGGGCGGCGTATGTTTCAGCCGGCGTAGGGTATCGTATTTACACTACGCCGCTGTAAGTCAGAGAGGCAAGTGCTGTATTCACAAAGCACTTGCCTCCTAAGTTACGGCGGTGTAGCGTAAATGGGCCGGCGTAAGCGCGCCAAATTCAAATTGTGAAGAGGTGGGCGTGTTTTATGTAAATAAACCATGACCCGACATGATTGACGCGTTTTTAACAAACGGCGCATGCGCCGTCTGTGGACATATCCCAGTGTGCATTGCTCCAAAGTACGCCGCAAGGACGTATTGGTTTCGACGTGAACGTAAATTACGTCCAGCCCCATTCACGGACGACTTACGCAAACAACGTCAAATTTTCAAAATTAGATGCGGGAACGACGTCCATACTTAACATTGGCTAGGCCAGCTATTTGTTCGACTAACTTTACGCCTGAAAACGCCTTACGTAAACTGTGTATCTTTACTGCGACGGGCAAGCGTACGTTCGTGAATAGGCGTATCTCGCTGATTTACGCATTCTAGGCGTAAATCAGCGTTCATGCCCCTAGCGGCCGGCGGAACTAGACAGCTAAGATACGACAGCGCAGGCAGTCGTATCTTAGCTACATTTAAGTGTATCTCAATTTGAGAATACACTTAAATGTACGACGGCTTAGATTCAGAGTTACGACAACGTATCTACTGATACGCCGGCTTAACTCTTTGTGAATCTAGCTATATATCAATACTAAAAAATGCTAGCGCACGTGTCAGGAACTGGTCATATTTAGGTGGATAGTGTAATGTGTATTCAGGAAGAAAATCACACATACAATAACTGACTACAGTACATTCATTGTCAGTTAAAGTTAACACATTTTAAGACATTTACATGCTGTTTGGATAACTAAAAATATAAAATACCTTTTCGCTTGGTCAAATCTAGGGTAGGTGAAGACTTAATTGTTCCATCTGAAAAATAAAGAGATAATCAGCTGAAATCAACAGGAAGGATACAAAAAGGCTCACCAACAAGGGGAAAACATTTAACATTGCACATGCAATTAACCACTTCAGCCCCGGACCATTTCGCTGGTCAAAGACCAGGACACTTTTTGCAATTCGGCACTGCGTCGTTTTAATTGCACGGTCGTGCGACGTGGCTCCCAAACAAAATTGACGTTCTTTTTTCCCCAGAAATAGAGCTTTCTTTTGGTGGTATTTGATCACCTCTGTGTTTTTTCTTTTTTTGCGCTATAAACAAAAATAGAGCGACAATTTTGAAAAAATAAATAAATGTTTTTTACTTTTTGTTATAATAAATATCCCCCAAAAAATATATATAAAAAAAATAAAAAAATTTCCACAGTTTAGTCCGATACGTATTCTACATATTTTTGGTTAAAAAAAAATCACAATAAGCGTTTATTGATTGGTTTGCGCAAAAGTTATAGCTTCTACAAAATAGGGGATGGCTTTATGGCATTTTTAATAATAATTTTTTTTTTACTAGTTATGGCGGCGATCAGCGATTTTTATCATGACTGCGACATTATGGCGGACACATCGGACACTTTTGACACCATTTTGGGACCATTGTATTTTTAACAGCGATCAGTGCTATAAAAATGCACTGATTACTGTAAAAAATTGAATTTTTGTACTCACCGTAAAATCCATTTCTCTAAGTTCATGGACGGAAACAGCAGCCTTTGACCTTAGGGTCTTATATCCTTCCTTCCAGGAGAGATTGGGCAGAAAAACAGCACTTTAAGTGTTAAAACACGTTCCTCAGTACAGCTCCTCCCAGGGGGCGTGGTCCACCGGATACAACCCACTCTCTGCCTCAGCAGCTCCAGTTCGTAACAAGCAGTACAAACAAAAGGAGGGGTGGGTGCTGTGTCCGTCCATGAACTCAGAGAAATGGATTTTACAGTGAGTACAAAAATCCTATTTTCTCTTTCGTTCATGGATGGACACAGCAGCCTTTGACCTTAGGGACGTTCCCAAGCAGTGTCAAAAAAATTCGAGGGGTGGGAAAACAACACAGCAAACCAAGCTACACCCCAAACAAGAACCAGAGTTTCTCAACAGAGGAACTCCAACCTTAAACTGCTGCCTGTAACACCTTGCAGCCGAAGGAGGCATCCGAAGATGCACTCACATCCACCTTGTAAAATTTTGAGACGGTGTGGATTGACGACCAGGTCGCTGCCTTACACACCTGTAACACAGAGGCTTGATGACGGAAAGCCCAAGAGGCACCAATTGCCCTGGTCGAATGCACCGTAACCTGAAAGGGAGGCGCCCGCCCCTTAAGGGCATAGGCCTGAAGCACAACCTGTCTGATCCACCTAGAAATGGTGGCCGACGAGACCGCCAGACCTTTTTTAGGACCATTCACCGACACGAACAGTGAGTCCAACTTCAGGAACGGAGCCGTAGCAGATAAGTACACACGTAGGGCCCGAACCACAACCAGGGAATGTAAAGTGGCCTCCTTCGGGTTTTTCGGCCGAGGACATAGGGATGGTAACACAATGTCCTCATTAATGTGAAAAGCCGAAACTACCTTTGGGAGAAAAGACGGCTGCGGCCGCAGCACCACCTTATCCTCATGGATGACCAAGTAGGGAGCCTTGCAGGACAAGGCCGCCAGTTTAGACACCCGTCTGACAGGTAATTGCTACCAGAAAAACCACCTTCAACAGGGATCTTTCGAATGTCCTCAAAGGGAGCTTCTTGAAGCACAGAGAGGACTAGATTCAAGTCCCATGGGGGCAGTGGAGGACGCACAGGAGGGGCCACATGCCGGACCCCCTGCACAAACGTACGCACCAAGGAGTGCGCTGCTAAGAGTCGCTCAAAATAAACAGCTAGAGCCAAAATCTGACTCTTAACCGTACTCAAGGCGAGAGCCTGATCCACTCCACGCTGTAAGAACAGCAGAATCCGGGACACCACGTATGTACGGGGGTGCCACTTCATCTCTTCACACATAGAGATGTAGGCCTTCCACGTACAATGGTAAATCCTTCGTGAAGTAGACTTCCGTGCACGCAGCATGGTAGAGACCACCGAGCCTGACAGGCCCCGGGCCTTCAGTAACTGGCTCTCAACAGCCACGCCGTTAAAGCCAGTGACTGTAAAGCAGGGTGGAAGATCGGACCCTGCGACAGAAGATCTTCTCTCAGGGGTAGACGCCAAGGGGCGTCTGCCACCAGGCGCACCAGGTCCGCGTACCAGGAGCGGCGCGGCCAATCTGGAACGATCAGGATTGTTGCAATCTCTTCGGCTTCCACTTTGCACAGCAGGCGAGGAAGAAGCCCCAGAGGCGTAAATTAGGCGATAGTGACCCCAAGGTGCCACCAACGCGTCTGACGCGTCCGCCCACGGGTCCTTTGACCTGGCCACAAACCGTGACACCTTCCGAATGAGACGGGACGCTAGAAGGTCCACGTCTGGAGTGCCCCACTTTTGGCACAGACTCTGAAACACCTCCGGGTGAAGTGACCACTCTCCTTGGTCTAATGTTTGGCGACTTAGGTAGTCGGCTTGCCAATTCTGTACTCCTGGAATGTACACGGCTGATAGAGCCGGAACGGACCTTTCGGCCCACGGAAGGATGTGAGCGACTTCCGTCGCCGCATAGGAGCTCCGTGTGCCTCCCTGATGATTGACGTATGCCACAGCCGTGGCGGTGTCGGACTGGATCCTGACCGGTCGGTCCTGCAGATCCAGGGACCACCTGGCAAGGCACAACTTGATTGCTCGGAGCTCCAGTACATTGATTGGAAGGCAGGACTCCTCCTGAGTCCAGCGCCCCTGGGCTGACTGGGTGCCCCAAACGCCCCCCCCAACCGGAGAGGCTGGCATCCATCGTGACCACTGTCCAATGGACCGGCAGAAACGACTTCCCGGTCCGAAGCACCGGAGACGTCAGCCACCACACCAGGGAGGACTTGACCAGGTGACTCATCTGAATCTGGTAATCCAGAGATGAAGGGAGCTTGTCCCAACGTGACAGAATTTCCTTCTGTAGCACCCGAGTGTGGAATTGGGCAGACGGAACTGCCTCGATAGAGGCCACCATCAGACCCAGAGCCCTCATGCAGAATCGAAGAGATGACCACTTCTGGGTCGACAACTGCTGCACCGCAGATCGTAGTGTCTGAAGTTTCTCTGTTGGGAGAAAAACTGTCGCCTCCGTGGAATCCAGGACTAGCCCCAGGTATTCCAGTCGCTGAGACGGTACCAACACTGACTTCTGAATATTCAGAAGCCAGCCGAACTCTCGGAGTCTGACACGTGATAGACACGTCCTCTTCTAACTCTGAGCTTGAGGAAGCTCTCAGGAGAAGGTCGTCCAGATATCCTACAATAGCGATCTCGCGCTGCCTCAGCAGGGCTAGAATCGGGGCGAGCACCTTGGTGAAAACCCGTGGTGCCGAGGCCAGGCCGAACGGGAGGGCTACAAATTGAAAGTGGTCCTCCCCGATCGCAAAGCGCAAAAATCTCTGGTGCTTTGTGCATATGGGAACATGTAGGTATGCGTCCATGATATCCAAGGATGCCATAAAGTCCCCCTGATGGAGCGCTGCCACTACCGAGCGAATCGACTCCATCCTGAATTTTTGCACTTTGACAAAACAATTGAGGGCCTTAAGGTCCAGAATTGGACGGACCCCTTCCTTCTTGGGGACTACAAACAGATTTGAGTAAAACCCCTGAAACCGTTCCATCGAGGGAACCGGCACAATCACTACCCTGACCAGAAGATCCTGGACAGCCCCTGACAGATCCTTCCGGCGATCCGGAGGAAGCTGGAGGTTGGAAGGAAAAAATCTGTTTGGTGGACAAGAAAGAAACTCTATCTTGTACCCCGAGGAAACCACCTTGCAGACCCAGCGGTCAGAAAGAAGAGACCTCCACCGAGCTGCGAATTCGCGAAAGCCGGCCCCCCACCCGAGACACGGGCGGGGGCAGACCTTCATGCGGAAGCAGGTTTGTCCACAGGCTTGTTAGGCTTGCGGTACCAGGTGCGCTTCTGCCCTGCAGCGGGGGTCTAAGCGCCTTGAAAAAATGTTCCTGCCGCACTGGGCGGACAAAAAAAACGCTTGGGGGTAGTAAAGGAGGGCCCTTGCTTACAGCGAGGCTCCTTGCCCTTCCCGGACTGTGGGAGCAGTGTGCTCTTACCACCTGTGGCATCCTTTATGATGTCATTCAGGGACGCCCCAAAAAGCCGTTCACCCTTAAAGGGTAAATCCACCAAGGCCTTCTTTGAGGACTGGTCTGCGGACCAACACTTCAGCCACACAAGGCAACGTACTACCACCGTGTAGGTGGAGAGCAAAGGGAGCATATCCAGGGCCGACTCACAGACAAACTTCAGGCCCTGAACCAACTGTTCAGCCAGGTCCACACAGGTCTCATAAGCATTCTGCGCCTCCAGCTCCTGTAGCAAGAACTTTGCCCGTTCTGTAAGTCTCTGCGACACCAGAGTCCCGGCCAAAACCGGTCTTACTGCCGAACCCACTACTGTGAACATGGAGCGGGCCACAGCATCCACTCTCCTGTCTGCAGGGTCCTTAAAAGCGGGAGCCCCTTCCACAGGCAATGTAGTGGCTTTGCTCAATCTGGACACGGGAGGGTCCACTGACGGAGGAGAGACCCACTTTTTTAAAAAGTCCTCCTCAAAGGGATAACGGGTCGCAAAGTATTTTGGAACAGCAAAAACTTTATGCGGCGTATCCCATTCCTTGTACAACAATTTGTCCAGATATGGAACACAAGGAAACACCCTTGCGGTGCGGGGTGGCTTGCGAAACCCAAAAGGGACCGGCACATCCAACGCCTCTGCCAAATGCTCAAGTTTCTGAGTATCCCGCACCGTAGAGGTAAGAGCTCAAACAAATTCCTTATGCACTGACCCTGAAGCAGAATCATCCTCACTGTCCGCATGGGCCAGGCCCGCATCATCTGACATGACAGAACCAGAGCCAGACGCAATAGCAGGGCCTGATTCTGTGTCAGAGACATCCCCAGAAGCAGGCTCAGGGAGGGGGCGCTTTTTACCCCCCTTCTGGCCACTTCAATTCTGGTAAGAAACGCCTCAAGGACTGCCGTCATAGCCTCTACAGAGGCGGCAGTGGCAGGGGCACTAAGGGTTAACTCAGGCATTGTTGGGGTAGAAGCCTGTGGTTCAGGTTCCATGTTGCCCCACCGCTTATGCCTCCCTAGCACTGCAAGGCAGAAAAACCCACCGGTCACCTCCCAGCTGCAAAACAGAAGGCAGGGGACCCCCAGGGAACTCACCACCCCCACCCGGTTGCAGTGTGAGCTGAAGCGCTGAGAAGTGCTGAGAAGTGCTGGCTGCGCTGTCCCTCCGGAAGTGATTTGCGGGCTTTTGCTGCGCTATTCCAGGCACTAGAGGCCAAGACTTTTCCAAGATTGTCGCCGCATGAGGTAAAAAAAAGAAAATGGCCGCCGAGCTATGTAAACCGCGTCCGCAGCAAAATGGCGGCCATACACATTTTTTAAAAATACAGTAACACAGCAAAAAACACGGCCCAGCACATACAGCAACTCCCTTAAAAAACAACAGCACCTCACAGAACACGGTCCCCGGTAGTGATAGAACCCCAGGAGGGCCCCCCTTACAGCCACCACCCAGCATGGGGAAGGAGGGAGAGGAAGGGAGAGAGGAAAGCAGGGCGGGCCCTCATTCGACCTCCACAGGAAAGCACCAGCCATACCACCTTGCCAGGGCAAGGGACCTACTTACCCGTCCTGCGACCACTGGCTGGAGGCATTCCGGACAGAACTAATGTCCGCTAAACGGCATGGCTGTCGGCCAGACACACTGTGACAAGGCCATAGAGACCGGTCATATGTGTGCCCTGGAACATGTAGTTCCCCGGCCACCCCTGGAGCAACGGGGCATGTCGTGGACGACCCAGAGCTGAGCTGAGGGCCGGCACACGCTCGATGGGCGAACATGGGGGGACTACAAGGATTGAGATACAGCCTGTCACCCAGTTGGCAGTTGATAGTAGACTTCAGAGTCAAAAATGCAGGAACAAACAAAATAAAAGCGAAAAAATCGCAAAAAAATTCCAGAGTACATGGACTCCAGGAGGCCATGTCTCTCCTGACGTTAGGTGGAAAAAAAATGGAGCTACTGAGGCAGAGAGTGGGTTGTACCCGGGGGACCACGCCCCCTGGTAGGAGCTGTACTAAGGAAAATGTTTTAACACTTATAGTGCTGTTTTTCTGCCGAATCTCTTCTGGAAGGAAGGATATAATACCCTAAGGTCAAAGGCTGCTGTGTCCGTCCATGAACGGAAGAGAAATTACACTGGCAGTGAAGGGGTTAACCTGTAGGGGGTGTTGAAGGGGTTAAGTGTGACCTAGGGAGTGCTTGTAACTGTTAGGGGGTGTTACTTGGCATGACACGTCACTGATCGCTGTTCCCGATGACAGGGAACAGATGATCACTGACAGTGTCACTAGGAAGAACGTGGAGATGTTTGTTTACACTTACCTCTCCCCGTTCTTCAGCTCTGTGACCCGATCGTGGGACACCAGCGGCGATCGGGTCCGCGGGTCCCGTGGGCGCAGTCACCAGGGCCGGCGCTAGCGCAAGGCAACTTTGGCACTTGCCTTACGGCACCAGCGCCAGCCAGGGGACAGGGCGGAAATGTGGCGGCCGCCCGATAGAGGCGCTCAAGTGCCAGAGTGCTCCACTCCCTCCTCCTCCTTGTCTGAGGCCGCGTTCTCCACCGCCGCGGTATTTACTTTTTCAAATCCTCATCCACGATCCACCCGGGCGGCGCAGCTGCACACCGTCATCTCCTCTCCAGCTGCCACCCGGGTGGGGTTTGTCCAGAGGGGGGGGTTTGTGGTGGCCTCGGTACTAATGAAGGGGGGTGACCATGGTTTGTGGAGGGGTCTGTACTAATGGGGGGTTGTTTGTGGGGGGGTCTGTACTAATTGTGGGGGGCTTTGTACTAATGGGGGATGGCTTGTGGGGGGGTCTGTAATAATGGGCGATGGCTTGTGGGGGGGGCTCTGTAATAATGTGGGATGGCTTGTAGGGGGGTCTGTAATAATGGGGGATCTGTACTAATGGGGGATGGCTTGTGGGTGGCTCTGTACTAATGGGGGATGGCTTGTGGGGGGGGTCTGTAATAATGGGAGATGGCTTGTGGGGGGCTTTGTACTAATGGGGGATGGCTTGTGGGGGTTCTGTAATAATGGGGGATGGCTTGTGGGGGGCTCTGTACTAATGGGGGTTGGCTGGTGGGGGGGGGGGGGCTGTACAAATAAAGGGGGTGGTTTGTCGGGGGTCTGTACTAATGGAAGGGTGGTCTCTACTAATGGAGGGGGGGTGGTTTGTCCTGTGGGGGGGTCTGTACTAATGGGGGTGGTTTATGGGGGGGTCTGTACTAATGGAGGCAGGAGGTTTGTCCTGAGGGGGGGGTCTGTACTAATGGAGGCGGGAGGTTTGCTCACCACACAGGCCGGACACACGCCCGCAGAGCCGCCGCGACTTACAAGGGTTCAGAAACAGGTAAGGGGGACCTGTTTTAAAGTTTCCTGTTTAAAAAAAACACCAAATCCCCGCAATAATATATTAAGCAGCCTGTATAATGCATTATTGCTGGGATTTGTAGTCCTCTGTAACTGCTGGTATTCTGCATTGTGTTTTATATAATGTATTGATGGGATTTGTAGTCCTCTGTAACTGCTGATATTCTGCATTGTGTTTTATACTGTATAATGTATTATTGAAATAAATGATGGTGACTGCGCTGTGTGAGGAAGTGGAAAGAGCAGATGCACAGGGAAGTGAATAGCAAAAACACATGCCTGCAGCCGCAGGAATCATCCCGGTACCATTGTTTAGAGCGGGCGATCGGCTATCCAAACATAACAACCGATGCGGCTAAAAGCCGCTCAGTTGTTATGCCGGAGGAGCGGGAGGGGACATCCCCCCCCTCCCGCCGCCTTTTGCCGCTCTGACCAGGCCTCCCGTCCCACCGGGAGACCCGATCCTAGATCCGCCGCCTTCTGTGTCCAGGTTGGAGACTGACACTAAGCCGTAAGCGGCTTTGATTCAGTCTCCGCATTGAAACCACGGAAGCGGCGTCATGACGTCACTTTCGGGTTTCTCGGCTGCCAATGGCGCCGGATTTAAAAAAGTACACAGTATTCAGAATCGCCGTTTTCGGCGATCTGAATACTTTGAAGTGCAAAGGAGGGCTCGGAGGTCTTTTAGACCCCCGATCCCTCCATAAAGAGTACCTGTCACCACCTATTGCTGTCACAAGGGATGTTTACATTCCTTGTGACAGCAATAAAAGTGATCAAAATGTAAAAAAATAAAAAAACACAATTTAATATTATAAAAAAAAATAAAAATAAATAAGAAAACAAAAAAAAATGTTTTAAAGGGTGAACCTCCTTAATAGCGCGATTAATCGTGAGTTAACTATGACATTAATGCGATTAATCGCGATTAAAATTTTTAATCGCTTGACAGCACTAGTTATTTTTGAACTTTCTGGCACTATCCACATTAACTAAGCTGTTTTGATTTACATGCTTCTCATGTTTGTGATGTTCACCATTTAATTGAATTATAGTGTATGTTAATATTTAATTTATGCTTATTGCTGTTCACCATTACTGACCCACAGACCTCCCACCCCCACTGGTTTTAGCGATTACTCAGTGGTGGGTTTTAAGACTTTATTTGTGTTATTTGCCTTTTTTACCTTATTACGGCCCCACATCTTCCCTCTTCTGGGACTTCTGGGACTCCACCTGGAGTGTGTTATATTTGAACTTTCTGGCACCATTCACATCAACTAAGCTGTTTGGATTTACATGCTTCTCATGTTTGTGATGTTCACTATTCAATTTAATTATAGTGTATGTTAATATTTAATTTATGCTTATTGCTGTTCACCATTACTGACCCACAGACCTCCCACCCTCACTGGTTTTAGCGATTACTCATTGGTGAGTTTTTGCTATTCACTTCCCTGTGCATCTGCTCTTTCCACTTCCTCACACAGCGCAGTCACCATCATTTATTTCATTCACATATTTCTGGCCAGGACCGGTTCCAGGTAACTGCAGCAGTGCCCCCCCCCCCCCCATAGTATTTAGCACCGATAGCGCGAGAGCCCTTCCAATTTATAATGTATTATTGCTGGGGTTTGTAGTTCCTCTGTAACTGGTCAGTGGTAATCTGCATTGCACAGTATAATCATTAGACAGCGCAATGGAGAATACCACCAGCTATAGGGGACTACAAATCCCAACAATAGTACATTATATACAACGCAAAGCAGAATAACGCCATTTATGCTATCTTTCTCTGTAAAAGATAAATAAGTTAAACGATCACTTTAAGTATCATAACCATTAAAGCTTAATGGAGCACAGATATAATGTATGGTGTGTGTGTGCGTGCGCCGTGGGGGGGGTCAAAATGCACCTTCGCCTTAGTTGCCTGTCCTTGCACCGGCCCTGGCAGTCACGGAGCTCCAGACCAGGTCGCGAGCGCACTACCCATGGCTCGCATCTTAAAGGGGACGTACCTGTAACGCCCTTATGCCCAGTCGTGCCATTCTGTCAACGTATATCGTTGTGCGGCGGTCCTTAAGTGGTTAAAATGCATGCATTATATGTTATATATCACTTTTATGTCATAATCATGATGCAATAGTTTGTTTTTGTAATTCTTTAATTCTATTTTTCATGTAAGGTTCGACCCCTTTCACATGGCTGTTTACATGTAGCCGCCAGATTCAGCGGCTGGATGAACCAGACAGGCCGACATTGGCCACTGCTGTTTGCAAGTAGCTGCAGACAGAGCAGTTACCTGCGGTTTAATTAAAGATATCCGTACCTGGATGCAGTCAGCAGGATCCAGGCTCAGACAGCTGTCCGTAACCGCTTTGTGTGTGGCTACATGCAAGCAGTGGTGTTTGCTTCAGCCAGGCATTCATTTAAATAGGCTAGGCAGCAGTGATGACTGCATGTAAATGGCTGTGGGAATGGAAGCCTTAATCAGGGTGACCAGATGTCCCTGGTTTCCAGGGACAGTCCCCAGACATAGGACACTGTCCCTGATCCCATCCATCTCACTGCCCCTGATCCCATCCCTCCCACCACCATTCCACTGCCACTGATACTATCCCTTCACCACCATCCCTCTGCCACTGATTCCATTCATCCACAACCATCCCACTGACCCCACCCCTCCACCAACATTCCTCTGCCACTGATCCCATTATTCCACCACCATCCCACTGATTCCATCCCTCCACCACCATTCCACTGCCACTGATATCATCCGTCCACCATTATCCCACCACCGCCATTCCTCTGCCACTGATCCCATCCCTCCATCAGCATTCATCTGCAACTGAGCCCATCCCTCCACCACCATCCCACTGATCCCATCCCTCCACCACCATCCCACTGCCACCCCCATCCCTCTGCCTCTAATCTAATCCCTCCACCCCTATCTTTCTGCCACTGATCCCATCCCACTGCCACTGATCCCATTCCACCACCATCCCTCTGCCACTGATCCCATTAACACCGCTGCCTCTAATTGATCCCATACCCCTCCCATCAGGCAGTGGTGATGGGAGGGGATAGGGATGACAACAGTGGAGGTGGCGTTGGTGGGGATAGGGATGACATCAGTGGCAGTGGTGGGGATAGGGATGAGATCAGTCCACTGCCACTGATGTCATCCCTAACCCCACCACCTCCACTGGTCATCCCTATACTACCAGCACTATTGCCACTAATGCCACCCCAACACCCTCAGTGGACTGATTTAATCCCCCCCAGCACTGCCGCCACTGATCCTATTCCCCCACCACCATCAGTGGACTGATGAGGTCCCAAGGTCCCACGGCAGATCTCACGACTCCTCAACGAAACAGCTAAGCCCCTCTGGGAATCTCTCTCCCAAGGGGGTTACCTTGGGGGCGCTCTCCCGTGTCATACATTTGGCATCCATAGACACCTAGTGTATAACTCGGCCCTGAGTAAGCAGCAGGAACCAATGGCTGCGCTGCTATCAATCTATCCAATGAAAAGCCGAGAAGCAGTGTGGATAGCAACGCTGGATCGTACAGAAATTTGGGGTTTAGGCAAGTAAAACTGGAGCTCGGGGGGGCCGGACACAGCAATGTGTTTTTTCACCTTAATGCATAGGATGCATTAAAGTGAAAAAACGCAAGGCTTTACAATCCCTTTAACATTTGGTAGTCAATCCTTGCTCTCTGTTTATATGGAGTAAAGCACAACCAAGAATACGTTTCGAAAGACATACATTACCCAAATTGAAGGGAGGTATCTGTCTCCCAAACATAACTAAATACTGTATTATTGGGCTTGCCAACTTGCAAGGATTATTGTGCAAACAAAACGACTAGCCCTTCCTAAAATCAAAGCGCTTGTGGAAGAGAGGAGAGAAACGAAATGAAAATATACAGAGGGACTATATTCACCTCCCTCTAGGACAATATAAAAAAACAATGATGGTAAAAAGCTGCCACCTTATCCCATCTACTGATAGGTAAATTTATAGCAATACAACATACAATGCATTAACAACACATTACATATCAAGGCGGCGCTACCACTGTGTGTGTGTGTGTATATATATATATATATATACTGTATATATATATTTTCTAATAAATAAACACTATGGCCCGGATTCACATACATTGGCGCATATTTATGCCGGCGTAGCGTATCGAATATACGCTACGCCAAAGTAGCGCAGAGAGGCAAGCACCGAATTCACAAAGTACTTGCCTCCCAAACTGCGCTGGGTTTCCTCGGCGTAAGCCGGCGTAGGTGGAAGTGGGCGTGAGCCATGCTAATGATGGGCCGAGCGGCAGACAGATACGGATAATGAACGACAAATGCGCCGTCCCGTGGACGCCTCCCACTGCGCCTGCTCAGAATCACGTCGAAACAACTGCCTAAGATACGTTGAATCACTGCCTACGGCGTGAACATAACCTACGCCCAGCCATATTCACGTACTACGTAAACGACGTAAAATACGACGGCTTGTGTTCCCTGGTCCATACCTTTGCATGGGTTGCGCCTCATAGATGGGGAATAACTTTACGCCAGATGTACGACTTACGCAAACCGCTTATATGATGCGCCGGGCACAAGTACGTTCGTGAATCCCTGTATCTCCCTCATTTGCATATTTGAATAGAAAATCAATGGGAGCGCCAAAGGCGTCCGGCGTAAATAAGCGCCCACGATACGCCGGCGTAGGCAAGTTACGCCGGTGGACTGAAGCCTGTTTTTAGGCGTATCTTAGTTCTGTGGGCATGGCGCGAAGATACGACGGCGCATATTTACACTTACGGGGCGTATCTCGAGATAGGTCGGCGTAAGTGCTTTGTGAATCCGGGCCATTATCTGAAAAAGTGAAGATGGTAAAGATCATTAACAGGTAAGAAACAGTAGAAACAAGAGTCCGTGTTCAAAGAAAAGCAAAATAGATCTCAACAGCTTGAAATGCTCATCCTCCTCCACCAGAACCACCACTCGTGAAGATAATTCGGGGGCTAAATACACCCCTGTTGTAATTGCTCTTACCAAAAGTTACTGTATATACAGCGTTGTATGAACTCAAAAATGCCTCTCCACTTCTTCAGATTCAAAAGGGTACATAAACGCATCCAGCGACTGGTGCTCAGATATAGAGTTAAAAAAAGCCACAATAGTGTAATACTGTATAAACTTTTTATTTAAAACCTCTCCCCTTTAAAAATGCACTTACAATATATAAAAAATTCAAAGGCAATACATCACATCACGTTGGTGCAGCGGAAGCATATCAGGGCGATGTTTCCGTGCCTCTGTAGTCGAACCACCACTTCCGTGTATCGCGATCTGCGTGATGACGTCACCTAACTGACAGCTACAACAACCAACCCATGAGTTCTTCTCCCAAAAGAAGGGAGTGGCGATGGGCGCTAGATTTGCACCAAGTATTGCCAATCTGTTCATGGGGGAATGGGAGGATAAATCAGTTCGCTAATGAGAAGGATGGTCTCCTATTTTATAGGAGGTTTATAGATGACCTGTTTTTCATTTGGGAAGGAGATGAGCTATCATTACATAATCTCTTGAAGGAGTTAAATGATAAAAAGAACAACATCAAATTAGAATATGAGTTCAGTAGTGAACATATTCACTTCCTAGATGTAGATGTAATATTACAGGGGATGTCATTGGTCACTACGACTTATTTTAAACCCACTGACAGAAACAGTTACTTACCTCTGATCAGTGGTCACCATCCCAATTGGCTTAAGAATATTCCTAAAGGCCAGTTGACGAGAGTAAAGCGGAACTGCACAACCAATGATGATTTTATTACACATTTGAGAGTAATTAACGAGAGATTCACGCAGAAAGGTTATAAAGAAACAGATTTAGATCAGATTATAAGTGAATTGGTTGACACCCCAAGGGATATGTGTCTGGCAGACAGAAGTCGCCCTACTAACCCTAGACAGGAATGGGGTTTTATATCCAATTTTCATACGCAATATAAGGATATTGAAAAAATCTTTAAAAAGCATTGGCACGTATTGTGTTTAGATAAAGTTTTACATAATTCATTGCCGACACTTCCACCATTTATCTATTGGAATGCGCTCAATTTCGGAGATAAAGTGGTACAGAAGGTATTGGATCCTCCTGAGCGAAGGAGTATGTGTTGGCAATTAGAGGGTTTTTACTCATGTAGAAAGTGCAGCTCTTGTTTAGTGGTTAATAACCCCATTAGGGGGTTAACAGAATTTGTATCCTCAGGCAATATTAACCCTTGTAACATCTCTGAGTTTATCACATGTAATTCCACTCATGTGGTATATGTGTTACAGTGTCCTTGTAATCTTATGTGTGTGGGCCGTACTAAAAGAAAGTTAAAAATTAGGATTGCTGAATAAGGATGAGCCGAACACCCCCCTGTTCGGTTCGCATCAGAACTTGCGAACACACCAAATGTTTGTGTGAACATTAGAACCCGTTAAAGTCTATGGGACTCGAACATTTGTAATCTAAAGTGTTAATTTTAAAGGCTAATATGCAAGTTATTGTCCTAAAAAGTGTTTGGGGACCTGGGTCCTGTCCCAGGAAACATGTATCAATGCAAATTTTTTTTTTTTAAAACGCCCGTTTTTTCAGGAGCAGTGAATTTAATAATGCTAAAAGTGAAACAATAAAAGTGTAATATTACTTTAAATTTCGTACCTAGGGGGGGTGTAAAGTCAGCATGTGAAAAAGCGCATGTTTCCCGTACATAGAACTGTCCCTGCACAAAGTGTCATTTCTGAAAGAAAAAAAGCCATTTAAAACCGGCTTTGCGGCTCTAATGAATTGTCGGCTCTTTCAATTACAGAGAGGATTCATTCATAAAGAAAAAGAAAATGTGTGGGGGTTCCCCCAAATTAAATTACCAGGCCCTTCAGGTCTGGAATGGATATTAAGGGAAACCCCACCGTAAAAAAAAAAAAAATGACGTAGGGTTCTCCGCAAATATCCATACCAGGCCCTTCAGGTCTGGTGTGGATTTTAAGGGGAACTCCACCCCAAATTTAAAAAAAAATGGCGTGGAGTCCCCCTAAAAATCCACACCAGACCCTTATCCGAGCAAGTTAACCTGGCCGGCCGCAGAAAAGAGTGGGGACAGAGTGCGGCCCCCCCTCTCCTGAACCGCACCAGGCCACATGCCCTCAACATGGGGAGGATGTCCCCATGTTGATGGGGACAAGGGCCTCATCCCCACAACCCTTGCCCGGTGGTTGTGGGGGTCTGCGGGCGGGGGGTTATCAGAATCTGGAAGACCCCTTTAACAAAGGGGACCCCCAGATCCTGGCCCCCCTATGTGAATTGGTAATGGGGTACACTGTACCTCTACCATTTCACGAAGGAAGTGTAAATAGCTAAAAAAAAAAACATAAGTAATGTCACAGCTCCAGCGCGTCATTCCGCTGGGCTGTGTCCAACGGAGAGTGGAGCTCCCCTGCTGCGCTCTGGACGGATGAATCTTCTGCATCGCTGGACCGGACGGCTGATCATCGGTCGCTGGAGAGATCATCCATCGCTGGATAGGAGACAGTGGATTCACATCGCTGGATTTATTTATTTTTTTTATTAATTAAGGATTTTTTTCTACGGTGTCTGTGTGTGTGTTTTTTTAACTATTTACACTTCCTTCGTGAAATGGTAGAGGTACAGTGTACC
The DNA here is from genome assembly GCF_905171775.1 of Rana temporaria. Classification (NCBI taxonomy): domain Eukaryota; kingdom Metazoa; phylum Chordata; class Amphibia; order Anura; family Ranidae; genus Rana; species Rana temporaria. The sequence continues at coordinate 110,941,911 of NC_053495.1, read as the reverse complement.
CCATTACCAATTCACATAGGGGGGGGGCCAGGATCTGGGGGTCCCCTTTGTTAAAGGGGTCTTCCAGATTCTGATAAGCCCCCCGCCCGCAGACCCCCACAACCACCGGGCAAGGGTTGTGGGGATGAGGTCCTTGTCCCCATCAACATGGGGACATCCTCCCCATGTTGAGGGCATGTGGCCTGGTGTGGTTCAGGAGAGGGGGGGGGCCGCACTCTGTCCCTCCTCTTTTCTGCGGCCGGCCAGGTTAACGTGCTCGGATAAGGGTCTGGTGTGGATTTTTAGGGGGACTCCACGCTATTTTTTTTTTAATTTGGGGTGGAGTTCCCCTTAAAATCCACACCAGACCTGAAAGGCCTGGTATCGATATTTGCGGGGAACGCTACTTTTTTTTTTTTTTTTACGGCGGGGTTCCCCTTAATATCCATTCCAGACCTGAAGGGCCTGGTAATTTAATTTGGGGGAACCCCCACACATTTTTTTTTCTTTATGAATGAATCATCTCTGTAATTGAAAGAGCCGACAATTCATTAGAGCCGCAAAGCCGGTTTTAAATGCCTTTATTTCTTTCAGAAATTACACTTTGTGCAGGGACAGTTCTATTACACTTTTATTCTTTCACTTTTAGCATTATTAAATTCACTGCTCCTGAAAAAACGGCCGTTTTTAAAACTTTTTTTTGCATTGATACATGTTTCCTGGGACAGGACCCAGGTCCCCAAACACTTTTTAGGACAATAAATTGCATATTAGCCTTTAAAATTAACACTTTAGATTTCTCCCATAGACTTTAACAGGGTTTTCCGTGGCTTTTCGAATTTGCCGCGAACACCCCTAATTGTTCGTTGTTCGCCGAACAGGCGAACAGGCAATGTTCGAGTCGAACATGAGTTCGACTCGAACTCGAAGCTCATCCCTATTGCTGAACACATACATAATATAGAAATCGGTTTTAGATACCACAATGTGTCCTTGCACTTTAAGAAATTTCATAATCAGGACCCCTCCTGTTTAAAATTTTGGGGAGTTGACTGTGTACTTCCCAATTGGAGAAGTTCAAATCTGGTGCGTGAAATATCCAAGCGAGAGACACGCTGGATATTTCACATGGATACATTAGTGCCCAGTGGTATGAACGTCGAATTAGACGTGAACCGTTTTATAAGTGATTACTAAAAATCACTAAAATTGCTATAAGGTTGCTGATATTTGCCGCTATAATGTGGTGTAATTGGTTGCTATGTTAAAGAGAGACGCACATGGTATGGCAAGAGGAAGATGCATAAGCTATGGTGTTAATCTCACTTTATTTTAATTAGTCTGTATTTTATTGTAGTGTATTTTACTTTAGTTTTATTATTTTATTGTTATCCACTTATTGTTGATTACCATATAATTTCTGGTTGTTGGTATTTATGTATCGCGTTAATATTCAATATCCCATTCAGTCAGTTTTGCATAATATGCAAATTAGATTAAATTAGATTAAAAGTTATGAGTTTAGATTTTGCTGGGTTAACATTATGAGAATGTGCTGACTACAGTTCTAAGTTGCTCCAATAGGGGGTATGTAAAGGTATAACTGTTGTTTAGCCATATTTGAGTCAATAGGAGATATCAGGGCTGATGTCTCTCTTAGTAGATTGGTTATGCGTAAAGCCCCATATAAACATGACAGTGAAAGCTACTAAACCACGCACACAGATGATGTCGATGATCGACGAAACGCGAAAATTGGTTGGTTGTTGTAGCTGTCAGTTAGGTGATGTCATCACGCAGATCGCGATACACGGAAGTGGTGGTTTGGCTGGACTACGGAGGCACGGAAACATCGCCCTGATATGCTCCCGCTGCACCAATGTGATGTGATGTATTTCCTTTGAAATTTTTATATATTGTAAGTGCATTTTTAAAGGGGAGAGGTTTTAAATAAAAAGTTTATACGGTATTACACTATTGTGGCTTTTTTTACCTCTATATCTGAGCACCAGTCGCTGGATGCGTTTAATGTACCCTTTTGAATATCTGAAGAAGTGGAGAGGCATTTTTGAGTTCATACAACGCTGTATATACAGTACCTTTTTGGTAAGAGCAATTACAACAGGGGTGTATTTGGACCATGAATTATCTTCACGAGTGGTGGTTCTGGTGGAAGAGGATGAGCATTTCAAGCTGTTGAGACCTATTTCGCTTTTCTTTGAACACGGACTCTTGTTTCTATTGTTTCTTACCTGTTAAAGGAACACTAAAGTCACAATTTTTTTTTTTTTTAAATAACAAACATGTTATACTTACCTCCACTGTGCAGATCGTTTTGCACAGAGTGACCCGGATGCGTGTCTTCTGGGGTCCCTCGGCGGCTGTCTCGGCTCCTCCTCGCAAAAGCTTTCCACGTTCATGCAAGCTCCCTCGCATGGTGGAAAGCTTTTGCGAGCGCGCTCCCGTGATACAGCAGCAGCCATAGCCGCCAACTGTATCATTCGGGCCTTCCCCCCGGCGGTAAAGGGTAAAAAAACATTTACCTTTACAACCCCTTTAATGATCTTTACCATCTTCACTTTTTCAGATATAGGCCCGGATTCACATACATCGGCGCATATTTTTGCCGACGTAGCGTATCGAATATACGCTACACCGACGTAGCGCAGAGAGGCAAGCACCGAATTCACAAAGTATTTGCCTCCCAAACTGCGCTGGGTTTCCTCGGCGTAAGCTGGCGTAGGATGGAAGTGGGCGTGAGCCATGCTAATGAGGCGTGACGCCATGCAAATGATGGGCCGAGCGCCAGACAGATACGAATAATGAACGGCGCATGCGCCGTCCCGTGGACGGCTCCCAGTGCGCATGCTCAGAATCACGTCGGAACAACTGCCTAAGATACGTCGAATCACTGCCTACGACGTGAACGTAACCTACGCCTAGCTAAATTCTTGTACTACGTAAACGACGTAAAATACGACGGCTTGTGTTCCCTGGTCCATACCTTTGCATGGGTTGCGCCTCATATATGGGGAATAACGTTACGCCGGACGTACGACTTACACAAACCGCGTATATGATCCCCCGGGCGCAAGTACGTTCGTGAATCACCGTATTTCCCTCATTTGCATATTTGAATCGAAAATCAATGGGGCATCCAGTGTAAATATGCGCCCACGATACGCCGACGTCGGTCGGATGAAGCCTATTTTCAGGCGTATCTTGGTTTCAGAGTCCGGCGCACAGATACGAAGGCGCATATTTGCACTTACGCGGCGTATCTCGAGATACGTCGGCGTAAGTGCTTTGTGAATCCGGGCCATAGTGTTTATTTATTAGAATATATATATCTATATATATATCTATATATATATATATATATATATATATATATATATATATATATATAGATAGAGAGAGAGAGAAAGATAGAGAGATATGTTTTTAGGTAGCGCCGCCTTGATATGTAATGTGTTGTTAATGCATTGTATGTTGTATTGCAAGGATTATTGATTGGAATATTCATTCTTCCACCAAAGCTTGGGTGAATATTGAACATGCATTCTCTAAAATACCACTGAACCAGTTACCTTGGACGGCTACCACTCATATACCACTAACATGCAAACAGCATCCCCTAATTGAAAATACTCTGCAAATATTCTGAAAAATTTACAATTTTCAAATTTTCCTCCAATCCAGGTCCTCTTACTCCTATCTGTAACAATCCAAGCTTCCCACCAGGCCTAGCAAAATCTTTTCTCTCAGGGGTTTTACCCCAAATTACCTTGTGAGCTGAATTTTTGTTCAAAACAACTCCTTTCTTACATTGAATGATATAAATATGAAATCACCAACTTTTCTTTTTGGTCATATATTCAAATTAGGCATTTCCTAAATGATCCTGTTGCCCGTGAAGCTTATGCTAGACAATTAACTCCTTTTGAAATTTTCTACAAAAAAACAGAACCACAAAAACATTGAAGCTCTCACATGTACTCCCTTCTATTCTCAAACCATAATCCCAAATCCAATTTAGCGTGCCAACATTGGGAAAGGGATCTCACTATTAACCTCTCAGGAAAGAGGAATGGGAGAATATCAATTATTATATCCACAAGGGCTCAACCAATGTTTCTGCACAAGAAAATGGTTTAAAAGTCTTCTCCAGGTGGTACAAGCAGGGGCGGACTGGGCCAGGTGGAAAAGTGGACATTGCCCCCCAGGCCGCTCACATTATTTTTAAAACGGCTGCAGCGCTGTTTTTTTTTTTTTTTGCTAAAACTCGGCAGCGGCGGCCGCCAATTGGCTGGCTGCTGCCGCACTGCATTGTGGGAGTTGTAGGAAGGTCATGTGGCACGTCAGGGGAGGGTCAGGGCACGAGCGCCGTACATCTCTGTGACTCGTGGGCTGGCTGCAGAGAAGAGTCAGTGAGACAGAAAGAGACTGCACTGAACTGATCCCTCCATCCCACGCTGCAGCTGTGATCCAGCGATGTGTCCTGTGACAGGGATGTTAGCTGCACCTGTCACAGGGCTGAGAGTGTTCTGTTCTTACAGAGCATAGCCCTCACCCTCCTCTCCACCAATGGGAAACGATCAGTTCAGCCTTCTCCCGCCCCTCTCTCCCTGTGCCCGTCCACACTCGATGCAGCCGTGTGCTGTGAAGGGAATGTGCGGGCAGTCGCAAATCACAATGTCACAACATGAAGATGCGGACAGCCAGTGAGCCTCCTGCTGGGAGTGGGACTGTGCAAGTAAGTGAGCGGTGACCAGACTCTCCCCTTCTCCCTCACCCTCAGCCTATCATTTAACCTCTTGTCTGCCAGGCACTGTCACAATTTCCAGCTTTTAGTGCTCTCATACTGAGCCCTGGTTCACATTGGAGTAAATGCAGCAAAAATTTACATTCCGGCACATTGGAAAAAAACTACTACCCCCCCCCCCCCCCCCCATCCATTGTAGATTGGTTCAAACATATTAATACTGTGGCAGATATGGAAGAACTAAGGCCCAGATTCACATAGAACTGCGGCGGCGTAACGTATCGTACCGCCCCAAGTTTTCATCGCAAGTGCCTGATTCACCAAGCACTTGCATGAAAACTTACGCTGGCGGCCTCTGGCGTAAGCCCGCGTAATTCAAAGGGGCTTGTGCCATTTAAATTAGGCGCGCTCCCACGCCGGACCTACTGCGCATGCTCCCTTTTGAATTTCCCGCCGTGCTTTGCGCGAAGTGACGTAATTTTTTCGAACGGCGACGTGTGTAGCGTACTTCCGTATTCCCGGACGTCTTACGCAAGAAGGAATTTTTTTTAAATTTCGACGCGGGAACGACGGCCATACTTTATACAGCACATACGTGTGCTGTCTAAAGTTAGGGCACCGAAAACGACGACTAACTTTGCGACGGGAAACTAGACTAGCAGCGACGTAGCGAACGCGAAAAACCGTTGTGGATCGCCGTAACTACTAATTTTACCCAACGCTGGTTTACGACGTAAACTCCCCCCAGCGGCGGCCGCGGTATTGCATCCTAAGATCCGACAGTGTAAAACAATTACACCTGTCGGATCTAAGGGCTATCTATGCGTAACTGATTCTATGAATCAGTCGCATAGATACTCTGAGAGATACGACGGAGTATCTGAAATACTCCGTCGTATCTCGGCTGTGAATCTGGCCCTAATTCACCAATCCAAAGATACCCCTACTAAATTTCAGAAAATCTGGGCTTGTTGGCGCCACTTTCAAACATCTATTGAATACACCCGGTTAATATCCTGATTAACCCCTGCTATCAATGCTTTATCTTGGCCCAGGCCTAGGGCAGCACTTTGCAGGGGGCAGCATGAAGAGTCCCCGCCGGTTTGCGTTACACTTTTAGTGTAGCTCTAGTCTTTTGAGGTGGACAGGGCCACAAGACAAATCGGTCTGGCGCCCCCATAAAGCGGCCTCACTGCTACCGATATGATAGGGATGGCGCAGACACTGACATGGTCACCTATACCTGGCAGGTAGGTAGTAGGACTATTCTGCAATCCTTTGCCTGTGTTAGTTGTACTTATTAAGGAATCTTAATTTTATTTCTGTTGTTTGCAGATAAGAAAAATAAACAGATGGATTTATTTGTTCCTGCCCCCAATCTTTCCTTTGCTCACTGCCTGGACCACATACAGTCAGGTCCATAAATATTGGGGACATCGACACAATTCTTATCTTTTTGGCTCTATATACCACCACAATAGATTTGAAATGAAACAAACAAGATGTGCTTTAACCAGTTCCCGACCCCCGCATGTACATATACGTCCACAATATGGCACGTACAGGCACATGGGCGTACATGTACGTCCTTGCCTATTAGCGGGTGGGGGGTCCGATCGGGACCCCCCCGCTACATGCGGAGGTCGGGTCCGCTCGGGGAGCGATCCGGGACCACGGCGCGGCTATTTGTTTATAGCCGCTCCGTCGCGATCGCTCCCCGGAGCTGAAGAACGGGGAGAGCCGTATGTAAACACGGCTTCCCCGTGCTTCACTATGGCGGCGCATCGATCGCGTCATTCCCTTTATAGGGAAGACACGATCGATGACGTCATTCCTACAGCCACACCCCCCTACAGTTGTAAACACATACTAGGTGCACCCTAACTCCTACAGCGCCACCTGTGGTTAACTCCCAAACTGCAACTGTCATTTTCACAATAAAGAATGCAATTTAAATGCATTTTTTGCTGTGAAAATGACAATGGTCCCAAAAATGTGTCAAAATTGTCCGAAGTGTCCCCAATAATGTCGCAGTCACGAAAAAAATTGCTGATCGCCGCCATTAGTAGTAAAAAAAAAAAAATTAATAAAAATGCAATAAAACTATGCCCTATTTTGTAAACGCTATAAATTTTGCGCAAACCAATCGATAAACGCTTATTGCGATTTTTTTTACTAAAAATAGGTAGAAGAATACGTATCGGCCTAAACTGAGGAAAAAAAATGTTTTTATATATGTTTTTGGGGGATATTTATTACAGCAAAAAGTAAAAAATATTGCATTTTTTTCAAAATTGTCGCTCTATTTTTGTTTATAGCGCAAAAACTAAAAACCGCAGATGTGATCAAATACCACCAAAATAAAGCTCTATTTGTGGGGGGAAAAAGGACGCCAATTTTGTTTGGGAGCCACGTCGCACGACCGCGCAATTGTCTGTTAAAGCGACGCAGTCCCGAACTGTAAAAACACCTTGGGTCTTTAGGCTGCATATTGGTCCGGGGCTTAACTGGTTAACTGCAGACTTTCAGCTTTAATTTGAGGGTATTTACAAATCAGATGAACGGTGTAGGAATTGCAACAGTTTGTATATGTGCCTCCCACTTTTTAAGGGACCAAAAGTAATGGGACAGATTAACAATCATAAATCAAATTTTCACTTTTTAATACTTGGTTGCAAATACTTTGCAGTCAATTACAGCCTGAAGTCTGGAACGCATAGACATCACCAGACGCTGGGTTTCTTCCCTGGTGATGCCCTGCCAGGCCTCTACTGCAACTGTCTTCAGTTCCTGCTTGTTCTTGGGGCATTTTCCCTTCAGTTTTGTCTTCAGCAAGTGAAATGCATGCTCAATCGGATTCAGGTCAGGTAATTGACTTGGCCATTGCATAACATTCCACTTTTTTCCCTTAAAAAACTCTTTGGTTGCTTTCGCAGTATGCTTCGGGTCATTGTCTATCTGCACTGTGAAGCGCCGTCCAATGAGTTGTGAAGCATTTGGCTGAATATAAGCAGGTATTGCCAGAAACACTTCAGAATTCATCCTGCTGCTTTTGTCAGCAGTCACATCATCAATAAATACAAGAGAACCAGTTCCATTGGCAGCCATACATGCCCACGCTATGATACTACCACCACCATGCTTCACTGATGAGATGGTATGCTTTGGATCATGAGCAGTTCCTTTCCTTCTCCATACTCTTCTCTTCCCATCACTCTGGTACAAATTGATCTTGGTCTCATCTGTCCATAGGATGTTGTTCCAGAACTGTGAAGGCTTTTTTTAGATGTTGTTTGGCAAACTCTAATCTGGCCTTCCTGTTTTTGAGGCTCACCAATGGTTTACATCTTGTGGTGAACCCTCTGTATTCACTGAAGTGAAGTCTTCTCAAGATTGACTTTGACACTAGGGATGAGCTGAACACCCCCATATTCGGTTCGCAGCAGAACCTGCGAACACACCAAATATTCGTTTGAACTTTAGAACCCCATTAAAGTCTATGGGACTCTGATCTGGGACGTTTGAAATCTAAAGTGCTAATTTTAAAGACTAATATGCAATTTATTGTCCTAAAAAGTGTTTGGGGACATGGGTCCTGCCCCAGGGGACATGTATCAATGCAAAAAAAAGTTTTAAAAACAGCCGTTTTTTCGGGAGCCGTGAATTGAATAATGCTTAAAGTGAAACAATAAAAGTGAAATATTCCTTTAATTTTGTACCTGGGGGGGTGTAAAATATGCCTGTGAAATAGCGCATGTTTCCCGTACTTAGAACTCTCTGCACAAAGTGTCATTTCTGAAGGAAAAAAAGTCATATAAAAATGACTCGCGGCTATAATGAATTGTCGGCTCCCGGCAATTCAGAGAGAATTTATTCATTAAAAAAAGTGTGGGGGTCCCCCCAAATTCAATTACCAGGCCCTTCAGGTCTGGTATGGATATTAACCACTTAAGCCCCGGACCATATTGCTGCCTAAAGACCCAAGGGGTTTTTACAGTTCGGGACTGCGTCGCTTTAACAGACAATTGCGCGGTCATGCGACGTGGCTCCCAAACAAAATTGGCGTCCTTTTTTCCCCACAAATAGAGCTTTCTTTTGGTGGTATTTGATCACCTCTGCGGTTTAAATTTTTTGCGCTATAAACAAAAATAGAGCGACAATTTTGAAAAAAATGCAATATTTTTTACTTTTTGCTGTAATAAATATCCCCCAAAAACATATATACATTTTTTTTTCCTCAGTTTAGGCCGATACGTATTCTTCTACCTATTTTTGGTAAAAAAAACGCAATAATCGTTTATCGGTTGGTTTGCGCAAAATTTATAGCGTTTACAAAATAGGGGATAGTTTTTTTGCATTTTTATTTTTTTTATTTTTTTTTACTACTAATGGCGGCGATCAGCGATTTTTTTCGTGACTGCGACATTATGGCGGACACTTCGGACAATTTTGACACATTTTTTGGTCCATTGTCAATTTCGCAGCAAAAAATGCATTTAAAGCGGAGTTCCGACCACAATTTTAAAAATAAAAACTTTTTAACCACTTTCCGACGGCCGTACGACTATTGACGGCCGCGGGGTGGTTCTACTTCTCTGAGCCGCCGTCAATTGACGGCAGCTCATTTCCGCGTTCCCCGCGCGCGCTCCCGAGCGCGCGGCGGGGAACTTCTGTTCTGGCCGTGTCCCTTGGACACAGCCAATAACAGATCGCGGTAAATAGCCAATCAGAGCGGCTATTTACAGCGCGATCTTTCCGGCCAATGAGAGATGATCTCAAATGTAAACATATGAGATCATCTCTCATTGCCGTCTCTCCCTCCTCACACAGACAGCGCGTGTGAGGAGAGAGAGATACTGTGAGTGAAAGAAAACCGTTACAAAGTTTTACAAATCACTGCCCAGTGTTCAATCAGTCCCACCAGTGCTATCAGTGCCACCAGTGCTACCAGTGCCACCAGTGCCCATCTGTGCAATCTGTGCCCACCTGTGCCATCTGTGCCCACCTGTGCCATCTTTGCCACCAGTGTACACCTGTGATCACTGCCGCCTCAGTGCATATCAGTGCCCACCTGTACCGCCAGTGCCACCTGTGCCCACCTATGATCATTGGCCACCTGTGATCAGTGCCGCCTCAGCGCACATCAGTGCCCACCTGTGCCACCAGTGCCCACCTGTGATCAGTGCCCACCTGCCGCCTCAGTGCCCACCTGCCGCCTCAGTGCCCACCTGCTGCCTCAGTGCCCACCTGCCGCCTCAGTGCCCACCTGCCGCCTCAGTGCACATCAGTGCGTATCAGTGCGTATCAGTGCCCACCTGTGCCACCAGTGCCACCAGTGCCCACCAGTGCCCACCTGTGCCCACCTGTGATCTGTGCCCACCTGTGATCAGTGCCCACCTGTGATCAGTGCTGCCTCAGTGCACATCAGTGCCCACCTGTGCCACCAGTACCACCTGTGCCACCAGTACCCACCTGTGCCACCAGTACCCACCTGTGCCACCAGTACCCACCTGTGCCTCCAGTACCCACCTGCCGCCTCAGTGCACATCAGTGCACATCCGTGCGCATCAGTGCCCACCAGTACCACCTGTACCACCAGTGCCCACCTGTGATCAGTGCCCACCTGTCGCCAGCAACAATGTCAAAACGCCTCTTCTCCCTCCAGCAGGCATATACAATTATTGCTGCAACTGACGAGAGCAACGGGGAGCTCTCGTCTTCCGATTCCCAGCTGGATTCCGATTCGGACGTAGTCTATGAACCAGTCTACAGCAGTGGAACAGCGACAGGCTCAGAGGGGGAAGATGGTCAGCCTGCCAAAAGAAGGCGTTCTGGTGAGGAGGCAGTGGCATCCACCAGCACCGTCATGCCATCCACCAGCACCGTCATGCCATCCACCAGCACCATCATGCCATCCACCAGCACCGTCATGCCATCCACCAGCACCGTCATGCCATCCACCAGCACCGTCATGCCATCCACCAGCACCGTCATGCCATCCCCAAATACAGAAGCGCCATCCACCAGCACCGAAGTGCAATCCACAAATACTGAAGTGCCATCCACCAGTACCGCAGTACCTCGGCAACAAAGGCCAAGGACCCATGCAAGCCTTCCCTATACCCTTCATTACCCCCTGTGGCTTCCTTCAAATTCCGGAGAAGCCAACATTCCCCCTTTTACTGCCCAGCCAGGAGTCCAGGTGGACACAGAAAATTTTTCCCCAATAAATTTTTTTGATTTATTTTTAACTGAGGAACTGCTTTCTAGCCTTGTGGCCCAGTGCAACTTATATGCCCAACAGTTTATCGCCAACAATCCCACATCGTCCTATGCCCGTCCCTTCCATTGGAGAGACCTAACAGTGGAGGAGTTCAGAATTTTTTTAGGCCTCACCTTTTGTATGGGACTCAACCCAAAAAATGAGAAGCATTCATTTTGGTCCAAACGCCCCATTTATCATATGCCAATCTTTTCGCCAACAATGCCCAGAACCCGATATTTCATGATAATGCGGTTCCTCCACTTCAACGACAACACCCAGTGCCTTCCCCAAAACCACCCAAATTTTGACAGGCTTTTCAAAATTCGCCCCTTATTAAATTATTTCTCTGAATTATTCCCCCAAATATATACCCCGGAACAACACATTTGTGTAGACGAGTCCCTCGTAAAATTTTGTGGCCGACTGAAAATAAAGCAGTTCATTCCAAGCAAAAGAGCCCGCTATGGGGTGAAGGTTTACAAGCTATGTGAACGAGCCACAGGGTACTTGTATTCCTTCTTGGTCTATGAAGGGAAGGACACCCAGCTGAATCCCCCCGATTGCCCAGACTACTTGGGAACAAGTGGAAAAGTGGTTTGGCAACTTATCACCCCCCTCCTGGATAAAGGATACCACCTGTACGTGGATAATTTTTATACGTCTCTTCCCCTGTTCCACAACCTTCATCGGAAGCAGACCCCGGCTTGTGGCACGGCAAGAAAGAACCGGAAAGGCTTTCCTCAAGGCCTTGTAAATAAGAAGCTGAGGAAAGGGGAATCGGCGAGTCTGCGCAACAAGGAGGTTCTTGCAGTGAAGTGGAGGGACAGAAGAGACGTATACATGCTGTCCTCCATCCACAACGATTCCTTTGTAGAAACCCGCAGAAGGCGTGGCACCACCATCCAAAAGCCAACATGTATCCGGGACTACAATTTATTCATGGGGGGGGTCGATTTTAACGACCAAATGTTGGAACCATATCTGGCCACAAGACGCACGTACCATTGGTACAAGAAAGTAGCCATTTATTTTTTTCAATTGGCCGTCTACAATTCTTATATCATTTATCGTAAATCCACCCAAAACCCCCTACCCTTCCTTGGCTACCAGGAGGAAATTACCACTTCCCTGATATTCCCGAACGACCTGCCCCAAAACATTCGATCAGATGTACTAAGTAGACTCTGCGAACGACATTTCCCAGATAAGGTCCCTCCCACAGCATCAGGCCGACGAGCTCAAAAAAGATGCAAGGTGTGTTCCAGTGATGGAGTCAGACGAGACTCAGCTTACTATTGTGCCGAATGTCCTTCCCAACCCGGCCTCTGTATAACTGAGTGTTTTCGACGTTACCATACCAAACTAAATTATTAATCCTCCGTTCCTGCCTTTACTCACCTATACACCCCTTATGCCACTGCCTGCCCTGTAACTAACCCCGGCTTGTTTTTCGACCACGATTCTGCCTAAAGATTTTGTAATACCTCTGCCCGATCTGGAACTGACCCCGGCTTGTTTTTTGACCACGATTCTGCCTAACGATTCTGTACTGCCTCTGCCTGATATGGAACTGACCTCGGACTGTTTGACCATGTTTTTGCCTGCCTCATGGACTGATCTTGTACCCTGCTACTGGACTAGTGGGAACACAGGGGTCTCACATATGTGAGGGGCGCCAGAAAAGTTTTTCTGGATGAAGAAAACTTTTTTGTTTTCTCATGCTAGATTAGGGTCTGGTTGCCCGGAGGCTTCAAAGAGATTTGGGTGGGAGAAGCCTCTACCCCTGTCCCCATTCTGTCCTGAACGAGGCCCTCCTTCTGCCTGCTGCCTGTAGGACCTATGCCATCATGCCTCTGCCTGTTGCATGAACTGACCACCTGCAGTATCCCTGCCTGGACGTTGCTGACCAAGTCCCTGCCTGCTGCCTGGACCAGTGCTATCCTGATGTGTAGAACTGCGCTACTATTACCACAGGTAATCTTTTGTTTTTTACACTTTGCTCAGCATAATGTATTTTGGGATGTAATTCTTGGTATGTGCATGCTATGTGTCTCTGGAACACCTGACGGTGTTCCTTGCATGTTGGATCTCTATATGTGGTCAGGCTGTGTAGAAGTCTCACACATGGGGTATCGTTTTACTCAGGAGGAGTAGCAGAATGTATTTTGGGGTGTCATTTTTGCTATGTAAATGCTATGTGTTGGAAATATCTTATCAATGGACAACTTTGTGTAAAAAATATGCGATTTAATTTTTTTTTCCACATATTCCAAAAAATTCTGGAAAAAAATGAACCGTTCAAAAGACTCATTATGCCTCATAGATTATACGTTGGGGTGTTAGCTTTCCAAAATGGGGTCATTTTGTGGGTAATTCCATTGTCCTGGTGTTCCAGGGCCTTCAAACGTGTAATAGGTTGTCAACTAGTTAGATGTGCAATTTATGCTCCTAAAACCCCTGATGGCGCTCCCTGCATGTTGGGCATCTGTATGTGGCCAGGCAGTGAAAAAGTCTCACACATGGGGTATCGTTTTACTCAGGAGGAGTAGCAGAATGTATTTTGGGGTGTCATTTTTGCTATGTACATGCTATGTGTTGGAAATATCTTATCAGTGGACAACTTTGTGTAAAAAAAATGCGTTTTCATTTTTTTCCCACATATTCCAAAAACTTCTGGAAAAAAATGAACCGTTCAAAAGACTCATTATGCCTCATAGATTATACATTAGGGTGTTAGCTTTCCGAAATGGGGTCATTTTGTGGGTAATTCCATTGTCCTGGTGTTCCAGGGCCTTCAAACGTGTAATAGGTTGTCAACTAGTTAGATGTGCAATTTATGCTCCTAAAACCCCTGATGGCGCTCCCTGCATGTTGGGCATCTGTATGTGGCCAGGCAGTGAAAAAGTCTCACACATGGGGTATCGTTTTACTCAGGAGTAGCAGAATGTATTTTGGGGTGTCATTTGTGGTATGCACATGCCATGTGAGAGAAATAAGCTATTACAATGACACTTTTGAGAAATTTTTTAAATAAAAAATAAAAATCTTAATTTTTCAAAGTGTTTTGGGAAAAAACTACAACTTCAAATAACTCACCATGCCTCTTACTAAATACCTTGGGATGTCTACTTTCCAAAAAGGGGTTATTTGGGGGGCATTTGTACTTTCCTGGCTTGTTAGGGTCTCAAGAAATGAGATAGGCCTTCAAAACATCAGGTGTGATCAGATGTGATAATTTATTATGATTTGCACTATAGCTTGTAGACTCTAAAACTTTCACACAGACCAAATAATTTCCAAAAAATTTGGGTTATTTTTATCAAAGACATGTAGCAGTATAAATTGTGGCCAAAATTTATGAAGAAAAATTTATATTTTGCAAAATTTTATCACAGAAACTAAGAAAAAAACATTTTTTTTCTAAATTTTCGGTCTTTTTTCATTAATAGCGCAAACAATAAAAAACCCAGAGGTGATCAAATACCACCAAAAGAAAGCTCTATTTGTGGGAAAAAAAGGACAAAAAAATCATTTGGGTACAGTGTTGCATGACTGAGTAATTGTCATTCAAAGTGTGAGAGCCCTGAAAGCTGAAAATTGGTCTGGTCAGGAGAGTGTTTAAGTGCCCAGTATGGAAGTGGTTAAATATAAATACCCCTGTAATACACAAGCTTAATGTATTCTACTACAGTTAGTCTGTAAACTAAGGTCCGTTTTGTTAGGTTGTTACAGCATTTAGACACTTTATAAAACAGAAATTGACTGGGGCCATCTTAAGTGTGGGCATCATGAAGCCAGACTGTATGACTTCCTGGATTTCAGCCTTGCACATGCTCAGTGCTGTACAAGCAGTGTAATGGTTTCAGATCAGGTTACAATAGCAACGGGAGTGTCAGAGGAAGTTACCGCCCCTTATCTATGCAAACCTCTCTTCCCCTCCTCCTTCCAGGAACCAGTAAATATAATAAATAATTTGTTCCTGTGCAGATATATCTACATAACAAGATGATATATATCTCATGTTATATATGTGGTGTGTATACATATACCAGACATGTGCACTGTCAATAAATTCATTTTGTTTAGTTCCGTTTCCCATTAGCCGTTATTTTGTATTTTGTGCCCAAAACTCACTTCGGATTCGTACGCTCATAATGAGCACAGCAGGAGTACAGCCACAGGAAGTCAGCACAGAACAGGGATGGTGGGAACCCTTCATGAGGGGTTCCCACCATCCCTGTGCTGAGTTCCCGGGTCTGTACACCCGCTGTGCCCATTATGAGGGGTTCCCACCATCCCTGTGCTGAGTTCCCGGGTCTGTACACCCGCTGTGCCCATTATGAGGAGTTCCCACCATCCCTGTGCTGAGTTCCCGGGTCTGTACACCCGCTGTGCCCATTATGAGGGGTTCCCAACATCCCTGCGCTGACTTCCTGGGTCTGTGCCCATTATGAGGGGTTCCCACCATCCCTGTGCTGAGTTCCCGGGTCTGTACACCCGCTGTGCCCATTATGAGGGGTTAATTTTGTTTATTGAAAATCTTACAAACAACAACATATACAATAAAACCATAATAAATAAGTAAAACATATTTACAAAATAATTGAATATAAATACAAAACAGAAAGAACAAGAACAAAACAAACATAATCCCTACGAGAAGCCAGACTAAGAAACATCACCGTCACCATGCATGTAGCCTTTTATCAAAAATATATTTGATCTGAAAATCTAGGGGAGTGAAGCAAGGATAGAAAGAAAGCCGCACACCGCGACATCAACAGGCAGCAGCTAGAGAGTCCTGATATTCCTCCACGCCTTTATCCAGGCCTCCTGCTGCCACCTGTTTTTCTCAAGACCCCGAATCTTCCCAACCTCACCCAGAATATCCTGCACCACCACATCGACAGGGAGGATTTTACTCCGTAAGGATACCTGACACCGTGCACTCCATGTGAAAAAACGGACTACTAGACTAACTAAAAAAAGTGTTTCCAAATCATAATCCCGATGAGTCTGGAATGCCCCATACACCCACTCTGCATAACTCATATGGGGGAGGAAGGGTATACTCAGAGCCCTCCCCACCCTCTTGTACACCTCTATATTGAAAGGGCACTGAAGCAGAAAGTGATCCATGGACTCCACCACTCCTCCACACTCCACTCTCGGGCAGCCCCGATCACTCATGGAAAGAAACTTCAAGTTGCCCTTTACATATAGTTTTCCATGAAAGGCAAGCCAAGCCTGATCCCTAAACTTCATTGGGATTCTCTCCAAATTAATCAATCGCAAACCCGCCCCCAAAACCAGGCTTGGGCAATCCCTTAAGGCCAGTGGCTCGCAAAAAGCAAAGCTCATGATTCGCTTCTCAAGAAGTTTCCTTGGAAGGGATCTGACTTCTCCTGCCGTTACTTGCCACTGCCGAAGCATTTTCAAACACGGGGCAACATAAGCCGGGAGCTTGTCATGCTTGACCCTCAGGCTTTTCACTGGCCCACCATTTTCCCAGTCTCGCAGAAAGGGCCTAAACCAGGACTGGAAAATACCAACCCACCCAGGCGGTCTCTCTGCCAACATATTACCAAGATTGTACTTCACAAACATCAGAGAGAAAAAGACTACAGGGTTGATCATCCCTAGACCACCCTCCCGCCTAGGAAGGTAAGTCACATTCCTTTTGACGAGGTTTATTCTGTTCCCCCATAACAGCTGGAAGAAACAACTATAGATCCTGGTATAGAGAGAAGCTGGCAAAATGCAAACAAAACTGACATACAGAAAAATCGGAATCAGGTAAGTCTTGATCAGGTCAACCTTTTCCCTCAAGGAAAGCCGCCAGCCCTTCCACCTTGGCATCGGCATTCTCCAGCCTGTTCACCCAATTTGCATGGCCATAGTCACCTGGGCCGAATTCAATGCCTAGAACTCTATTTTTTTGTTGGGGCTGCGGGAAGTCGTCCGGGAGAACAAAGCTCTCACCTTCCACGCCCATCCAGAAAGCTTCACACTTGTCCTGGTTGATCTTTGAACCTGATGCCTCTGTATACTGCCTTATCACTGAGACCACCTCCTGCGCCTCCCCAGTCCCAGAGACAAAAACAGAAACATCATCAGCATAGGCCACAACCTTCAAAGGAGGCTTACCAGCGATGCCCAAAGGTACCCCGCACAATGGTCCACTCTCTAGCCTTCTGACGAAGGGGTCAATTGCAAACACATATAGCAGAGGACTCAATGGGCACCCCTGACGCACGCCCGAGCCAACCACAAAGGGCTGCCCGACCCAACCATTAACCAGAGGAAAGCTTTCAGCCCCTTTGTACAAAATCTTGAGCCAATCAATGAAACCCCCCCCTAGGCCATATTTGCCAAGAAGGAGCCATAAGTACTCATGATTAACCCGATCAAAGGCCTTAGCCTGATCCAATGTCAGCAAAAATTTACCCCAACCAGCAGCCCTACAACGTTCCAAGGCCTCCCGGACAGCTAACACTGCTGAGAAGGTGCTTCTACCTTGGATCGAGCAGTGCTGGTGGTGGGATAACAAACTGCCTGCCACTGGTGATAATCGCCAGAAAAAAATCTTTGCCAGTATCTTTCTATCGACATTAAGAAGGCTGATGGGGCGCCAATTCTCAATCATCGAAGGATCTTTACCCTTTGACAGAAGGATCACTGCAGATTGCCTCATGGAGGGAGGGAGACAACCCTCTTGTAAACAGCCATTAAAGACCTCCGCAAGGTAGGGAGCCAGGATCGTCTTAAAACATTTATAAAATTCGGCTGTCAAACCATCTGGCCCTGGCGTTTTCTTGATGGCCAGTTTCTCAATAGCCCGGATTACCTCATCTGCAGTGATTTCATCTGTCAAATTCATCAAAGGAACATTACTTTCCAGTCCTGGTGTAGAGTCCAAAAAACCCAACATCCTTGTCCGATCAAGGTTCCTTCCTCCCAGGAGATCGGCATAGTATGACCTGACAACCTCCAGGATCCCTGACCTAGACTTCATCAGAGAGCCCGTACTGTCCTTCAGGCCATTGACCGTCTTAACTGCTACGCTCTGTTTACAGTTCTGGTAAGGGTCAGGCGAATGGTATTTCCCGTAATCCCTCTCCTGAACCAAAGAGGCGTGCCGGTCATATTGATGTCTCCTAAGGAGGAGCTTCACCTCAGAGATCGCCCCAGAATCTCCTCCATTCGAAACAAGGCTGTCAAGTTTCCTCCGCAAACGCTGGTAGGCGATATACTTATCTTGCTGCTTCTTTTTCCCTATGGCCTTGAAAAGCCCAACAGTCCGCTGTTTTACAAGCTCCCACCATTCTGACTTGCTGTTGCAAAAGTCTAGGATCGTTACCTGTGCTTGAAAAAAATCCTCAAAGGATTGTCTTACTCTCTCGTCTTCCAGGAGGGTCGAATTCAATCTCCAGATACCCCTCCCCCTAGGTGGCATGTCTGAGGCATTCAGAGTCACAGATAGAATACAGTGATCAGAAAACTCCACTGCCCGACACACAGGTGCCGAAAAAGCAGAGTCTCCCTTTAAAAAAAACCTATCTATCCTACTCTGACTATTACCTCGCTGAAACGTGACCCTGTGCTGTCTGGGCAGCGCTTAATGTGCGCATCTACCAGACCTGCTTCCCTGACTATCGCATTAAGAAAAAGGGTGTCATAGCCCAGCTTATCTCTGACACCTCTCCTGTCTTTAGACCTAGTAATGGTGTTGAAATCACCTCCAAAGATAACCTGCTGGGCCGTAAAAAGAAAAGGCTTAATCTTTGTAAAGAGGCATTTCCTGTCCCACTTCGTCTGGGGACCATAGATGTTAATCAGGCGCAGGTCCTGCCCCTTCACAGAGACGTCCAAGACCATGCATCTCCCAATCTCTACCTCAATTACCCGCCGGCACGTTACCATACCAGAAAAAAGGACTGCAACCCCGCTGTAAGGCTCAGCCGCAAGAGACCAAAATGAGGGACCACGCCTCCACTCCTTCTTTGCCAGATTTATATCGGCCAGACTACTCAGATGGGTCTCTTGCAAAAACAAAATGTCAGCATCAAACTCGCTGAGCAAAAATAAGGCCATATGACGAGCACTTACTGATCTTAAGCTGGCAACATTAATGGTTGTCACTTTTAACGGAGTGGGAACTGCCATTAGGGTAGTTGAGGCAGCCGTTTCTTAGCCTGACTATTCCGTCTCCCTGGAGAACCAGCGCGCTTTGCTGCACCCTGGCACTCATCATCCATAGAGGATGCAGAACTGAATGAGTCCCATTCCTCATCATCAGCATCATCATCATCATCCTCATCAGACAGTACCTTAAATTTATTCGCCAAAGGCAAAACCTCAGGACTTAAGGTAACTGTACCTTTTTTTTTCTTCCTTTTGCCCCTCCTCCTCCTATCCTCCAACCACTCCATATCATCCTTGGACAAACCGGAGTCACCAGCCTCCCCACACCTATCCTCCACTTCACCCCCCTCCCCCCCACACTCCCTTCCCTTATCTACCACCAGGCCAGCCTCTTCACCATCCTCCCCACGCCTCTGCACCCCACAATCCTTAACAGGAACCCTGCAGCGTCGAGGGAGGGGGACTGGCACTGCACTTGATGCACCAGCACCTCTTGCTGCCTCTGAAATTTTAGAAGACACAGACTGGGAAGACACTGACACACTAGGTAAACGCACAGACTGGGAAGACACTGACACACTAGGTAAACGCACAGACTGGGGAGACACGGGCACATTGGGTGTTGGCACAGACTGGGACACCACTGACTGGGGCACCACGGACACATTGGGAATTGGCACAGTCTGGGGCACCACGGACACATTGGGAATTGGCACAGACTCAGATGGACTCACAGGCCCTCCAGCTGTTGAGCTCCGAGCATCCTCCATGTCCAGGCGGAAGAACTCCCTCATGAGCTCAGGCCTATTGTGCATTGCCTCAGGACACTGGCTATAAGGATGCCCCACTGCATTGCACAGATTGCACCTTATGATGTTACAATCCTTAGCCAGATGTCCTATACCCTGGCACAGAGAGCACTTCATCACTGGACAGGAGGATGCAAGGTGACTTTTGTCTCCACACTTATTGCAGAGCTTTGGTTGGCCTGGATAAAAGATGGTCAGCCTGTCCCTCCCCAGGAAAGCTGAGGATGGCAGATGCTGGACGACATTATCAATGATCTTTAGTTTTAACTGAGCAGACCATCCCCCCGTCCATATTCCCCGGTCATCCAGAATCTTCTTTAGGGGGCCCAGGACGTCTCCATACCTCCTCAGCCATATACATAGATCCCCCGGTGGTATGGACTCATTACGGACCAGAATCGTGACCACTTTAATGAGTGGCTGGCGGGAGACAAGTTTGGGCATGAGCCCCTTCCAGTCCGGCAGGCCCCTACACACGTGCTCATACTTGTCCCAAAATATGTCCAAAGACTCCGGGCGGAGAAAGGACAAATCATACTCATAGGAACCTGCCGGACTGATCAGGGCGAAGATATCTGCGGGCGTGAACCCCATCTGTAGAATCCTATCCACCACCGCCCTCCTATGTGGGCTGATTCCACCGCCTTCCCACCTCAGCTGCACAACATTCCTCCTTTTAAACAGGGAGGAAGACAACCCATTCCCATGCTCCTTCCCTGCTTGTTCCCCCTTCCCAGATCCAGCAGCAGCAACACCAGCATAGGATTTCCTTCCACCCCCAGTACTTGCAGTCCTGTCCTTAGATACATTCAAACCTGCCGGCAAAGCGTCTGATTTAGCTGGGATTGTATCAGCAGAGGCAGGACCCACCCCCTCCCCCCGCTCTGTACACACAGCTCCAGTCCTGTCCAATGCAGACTTCTGCAGAGTTGTGGCACCACTGCACCCAGCATCACCTCCATCACTCACAGGTACAGCCGCTGTGCCTGGTCCAGGCAAAGTCACTGTATTGTCCATGGACCTCTCCGCAGACTGGCAGTTTTTATCAGGTGTATGCTGTACATTGTCTATGGGCTGACTGCCTGCAGCACTACAACCCTCAGCAAGCTTATTGTCAATAATAAAGTTCCCACCACCATCCTGCACACACACTGTACCTGCTTGCTGGGTTGTCACCTGTGCGATTTTATGGCTGGGATCAGAGCTTCCCTCAGCTGCTGCAGACTCCATGGTGGATCTTGCTCTCTCCACAGGACTAGAAACGGCATCCATCTTGACATCACCATCCGGGGAAGCCGCATCTGGAGGGGATTCCAACTTGGTTATGAAATCCAGCATGGCAGGACCTTCACCCTCCTGAGATGTGCCACATTGCTGGGGTGTGAAGGGGGCAGAGGGCTCAGCGGATGTCTGAGGTGTTGAACTGATGGGCTCATCCTCCGGACCCACCTTCTCACTCACCGCCGACCCTGCCTGTACCTGCATCTCCTCGCTGGCTTCCCCATCCTCCATGCATGAAGCGGCTCCTCTTCTCATGCGATTAAATCGCTCCTCATTCCTGTTTTTTCTTCCTGAACTCAGCCATCAACACCATCAATTTCTCCTCCTCCTTCTCAATCCGCTTCAACTTACTGACAGTCCTCTGTCTGAAGGCTGACAGGGACTCATCTTTCCTTTGGGTAGGCCCAGAATCTTCCACAGGCCTATCCAGGGGGGCCCCGCCCGGCTCTTCCCCAGGATCCAGCATCCCTCCTGGGGCAGAGAAGCCACTCTAGCCCCTGGTCTCTGGAGCACAGGAGCAAAGGAACTAGCAACCACACCCTCACTGACAAGGAGTGGAATGGCAGTTTCCCACCATCCCTGTGCTGAGTTCTTGGGTCTGTACACCCGCTGTGCCCATTATGAGGGGTTCCCACCATCCCTGTGCTGAGTTCCCGGGTCTGTACACCCACTGTGCCCATTATGAGGGGTTCCCACCATCCCTGTGCTGAGTTCCCGGGTCTGTACACCCGCTGTGCCCATTATGAGGGGTTCCCACCATCCCTGTGCTGAGTTCCTCCTGCTTCCTTCTTCCCCCAGCACAGCACATTGCCACCATAACATTGCCCACCGCATCGTCTCCGGCACAGCACCCCGCATCGGCCCCAGCACCCCGCATCGGCCCCAGCCCACCGCATCGGCCCCGGCACAGCTCCCCACATTGGCCCCGGCACAGCTCCCCACATTGGCCCCGGCCCCCCGCATCGGCCCCAGAACCACAACCAGACCCAAATGTCAGGGTACACCAGTGCAGATTATCAGTGCCCATTAGTGCGGTGACACCAGTTCATTATCTGTGCAGTGGCACCAGTGCCTTATATCAGTGCGGTGACAACATTAGTGCCCATCAGTGCGGTGACAACATTAGTGCCCATCAGTGCGGTGACAACATTAGTGCCCATCAGTGCGGTGACATTAGTGCGGTGACATTAGTGCGGTGACATTATTAGTGCGGTGACATCAGTGCGGTGACATCAGTGCGGTGACATTAGTGCGGTGACATTATTAGTGCGGTGACATTAATGCAGTGACATTAGTGCGGTGACATCGGTGCAGTGACATCAGTGCGGTGACATCAGTGCGGTGACATCAGTGCGGTGACATTAGTGCGGTGACATCGGTGCGGTGACATCGGTGCGGTGACATTAGTGCGGTGACATCAGTGCGGTGACATCAGTGCGGTGACATCAGTGCGGTGCATCAGTGCAGTGACATCGGTGCGGTGACAACATTATTAGTGCCCAGTGCAGAGTGGGGGGAGGTACAGATGATCAGGCATACAGAGCGGATCTCGGTCTGTGTATGTCTGTATGTGAGCACACTGATCGTAGTACAGCCCCGCCTCCCTGCACTAGAATTGTAACAGACAGTGCAGAGCGATGTTTCTATGTACAGGGAGGCGGGGCTGTACTAGGAGCTGTGTTCACACATACAGATCTATCAGACAGAGATCCGCTCTGTCTGTCTGCCTGATGATCTGTATCTCTGTGCACCGGAGACAGATGGTGGGCGGGTGGTGGAGGGGGGTGGTGCTAGGACGGGGGAGGAGTTAGAGAGGGAGAAGAGGAAGGACACCACCTCTATGGGCGGCACTGCCCTCCCGCCCCCCGAGATGTTCAACCACGGCTGCGATGTTCAGCCCAGCCTCCTGGGATTGATGACACACATCTCCCAGGAGGCATAGCAGCGCTGGATGCGGTGGGGAGGCCATTCCGCTGCGGCGGGGGAATAAGACACTCAGGGATAAAAACGTGAGTTTTTAAAAGACAAAAAAAAAACCATCCCAAATGTATTTAAGGGGGCAGTGTAAAAACGAATGCAAACAAGTTGTAAAATAGGGTGGAACTCCGCTTTAAATTGCATTCTTTATTGTGAAAATGACAGTTGCAGTTTGGGAGTTAAACACAGGGGGCGCTGTAACATTTAGGGATCACTGTGTGTGTGTTTACTAGTGTAGGGGGGTGTGGCTGTAGGAATGACATCATCGATCGGATCTCCCCTATAAAGGGGATCACCCGATCGATGCGCCGCCACAGTGAAGCACGGGGAAGCCGTGTTTACACACGGCTCTCCCCGTTCTTCAGCTCCGGGGAGTGATCGCGACGGAGCGGCTAAAAACAAATAGCTGCGCCGTCGTCCCGGATCGCTCCCCGAGCGGACCCGACCTCTGCATGTACCGGGGGGGGGGGGGTCCCGATCGGACCCCCCACCCACGTCTAGCAGAGGACGTACAGGTACGTACATGTGCCTGTCCGTGCCATTCTGCTGACGTATATGTACAGGAGGAGGTCGGGAAGTGGTTAAGGGGAACCCGGCCATCAATTTAAAAAAAAAAATACGCGGGGGTTCCCCCCAAATATCCATTCAAGACCCTTCAGGTCTGGTGTGGATTTTAAGGGGAACTCCACCCCAAATAATAAAAAAAAAATGTGGAGTTCCCCCAAAAATCGACACCAGACCCCTTATCCGAGCACATAACATGGCCGGTCGCAGAAAAGATGGGGGGGCGAGAGAGCGCCCCCCCTCCTGAACCATACCAGGCCACATGCCCTCAACATGGGGAGGATGTCCCCATGTTGATGTGAACATGGGCCTCATCCCCACAACCCTGGCCGGTGGTTGTGGGGGTCTGCAGGCGGGGGGCTTATCAGAATCTGGAAGACCCCTTTAACAAAGGGGACCCCCAGATCCTGGCCCCCCCTATGTGAATTGGTAACGGGGTACATTGTACTCCTACCATTTCACAAAGGAAGTGTAAATAATTGTAAAAAAAACACACACACACCGTGGAAAAAAGTCCTTTATTAAAAATAAAAAATAAATAAAAATCCAGCGGTGGTAATCCACTCTCGATCCCCACTTCAACGTTGTCGGTATCCAGCGACGGGTGATCTCCTCTCCGCTGGGGGCCAGCGACAAGAAGATCTATCTAGGTCTGGGATCCAGAGCGCAGCATCGTCGGCCCCCTGTCTCCACTGGAGACAGCCCGGCAAATGACACGGCTTGAGCTAGTGACATTTCTTATATAGGTGAGGCCGCCCCCCTCTGACGCAAGGGGGAAGCCTGGGCTTCCCCAGTGTTGTAGCAGAGGGTGCGTCAGAGGGGGCGGGGTCACGTGACGGGTGGCCCCACCTCACCACCGCTGGATTTTTATTTATTTTTTATTTTTAATAAAGGACTTTTTTCCACGGTGTGTTTGTGTGTGTTTTTTTACAATTATTTACACTTCCTTCATGAAATGGTAGGGGTACAATGTACCCCATTACCAATTCACATGGGGGGGGACCAGGATCTGGGGGTCCCCTTTGTTAAAGGGGTCTTCCAGATTCTGATAAGCCCTCCGCCCGCAGACCCCCACAACCACCGGGCAAGGGTTGTGGGGATGAGGCCCTTGTCCCCATCAACATGGGGACATCCTCCCCATGTTGAGGGCATGTGGCCTGGTACGGTTCAGGAGGGGGGGCGCTCTCTCGTCCCCCCCTCTTTTCTGCGGCCAGCCAGGTTGCATGCTCGGATACAGGGTCTGGTGTAGATTTTTGGGGGAACTTCAGGCCATTTTTTTTTATTATTTGGGGTGGAGTTCCCCTTAAAATCCACACCAGACCTGAAGGGTCTGGAATGGATATTTGGGGGGAACCCCACGTCATTTTTTTTGTTTTATTAATTCTCTATGAATTGCTGGGAGCCGACAATTCATTATAGCCGCGAGTCATTTTTAAATGACTCTTTTTCCTTCATAAATTACACTTTGTGCAGAGACAGTTCTAAGCACGGGACACATGCGCTATTTGACAGGCATATTTTACACCCCCCCTAGGTACGAAATTTAAAGGAATATTTCACTTTTATTGTTTCACTTTAAGCATTATTAAATTCACTGCTTCCGAAAAAACGTCAGTTTTTAAAACTTTTTTTGCATTGATACATGTCACCTGGGGCAGGACCCAGGTCCCCAAACACTTTTTAGGACATAACTTGCATATAAGCCTTTAAAATTAGCACTTTAGATTTCTCCCATAGACTTTAACAGGGTGTTCCACAGCTTTTCGAATTTGCCGCAAACACCCCAAACTGGTCGTTTGCTGAACAGGCAATGTTCGAGTCGAACATGAGTTTGACTCGAACTTGAAGCTCATCCCTATTTGAGAAGCATACACCTACCTCCTGGAGAGTGTTCTTGATCTGGGCAACTGTTGTGAAGGGTGTTTTCTTCACCCGGGAAAGAATTTTTCGGTCATCCACCACAGTTGTTTTCCGTGGTCTTCCGGGTCTTTTAGTGTTGCTGAGCTCACCGGTGCGTTCTCCCTTTTTAAGGATGTTCCAAACAATTGATTTGGCCACACCTAATGTTTTTGCTATCTCTCTGATGGGTTTGTTTTGTTTTTTCAGCCTAATGATGGCTTGCTTCACTGATAGTGACAGCTCTTTGGATCCTCATATTGAGAGTTGACAGCAACAGATTCCAAATGCAAATAGCACACTTGAAATGAACTCTGGACATTTTATCTGCTCCTTGTAAATGGGATAATGAGGGATTAACACACATCTGGCCATGGAACAGCTGAGAAGCCAATTGTCTCATTCATTTTGGTCCCTTAAAAAGTGGGAGGCACATATACAAACTGTTGTAATTCCTACACTGTTCCCCTGATTTGGATGTAAATACCCTCAAATTAAAGCTGAATGTCTGCAGTTAAAGCACATCTATTTTTTTTTTTTTTCATTTCAAATCCATTGGTGGTGTATAGAGCCAAAAAGATTAGAATTGTGTCAATGTCCCAATATTTATGGACCTGACTATACCTCCATCATTGTGCTATATGTTTATGCTGCACCACTGGCGTGGTTATATCCTCTTAGTCCTCCATAAATTTAGCAGAAATTTGTGCTTAAAGTAGTACTATAGGCAGCACCTTTTTTTCCATTTTGGATTAAGTGATGGTTATAGCCCCAGTTAAAAAATGTTTGTCATTCGTTAATTTCCCTTCATTTCCTGTTTCATAGCCAAACAGGAAGTGAGAGGAAATCTCTGCAGATTAAGGGAATCCCCCCCAAAGCCCTCGGAACTAGTGTACCCACTAGAAAACTTCAGGGCAGGTCTTAAACAGGAAGGGGTGGATCATATTTAAATTAGGGGTTGCACAAGTTTAGTCAGGCCTTAGGGAAAGCACAAATCCTAAATACACCACTGCCTGCTATGCCTCATTGTTGAGTCAGAGGAGGAGAAATGCACCTTTCATTACTTTAATCTACATACTTTTTTCCTTTCATTTATCTGGCTATTTCTTTTTACCCCTACCCTAATATACTTTATTGATTACAACTACACATTTACCCATATATAGACGTCCAATTGACCCCCCCCCCCCCCCCCTTACAACCCCTCTGCATACATTTTATCTTTTCCCAAGATCTCTAGTAAATACCCTTTAGGTTAAATCAATCCTCCCCTTACATCCCCTCCTTTCTTTCCATACCCTTCCCTGATTTTTCAACTGACAATACAATTATGCCTTTTATGGAGTAGGCTCATTAAAACTCCTCTACTCGACAGGGTTTGCTAGAGATCCGGAGATCGCAACCCTACGAGTTTCAAACATTTTTACTTGCAATTAGCCTACAAAATTGATAGAAATATTATATGAATTTTTTTCATTTTGAAATTGTTGTTCAATGATATTTTTACCTCATCTATGTGTCAAATATGTTATCACTTTTTGTTTTTATTTCAAAGATATCATAATTCTATGTTTGTCATTTCCATATATGTCTGTACTTATCTATTTCCATAAAGTGAAAAACAGTGCAGCGCAAATAAAGAAAATATAAACAATAAATAAATAAATAAATTCATATGAGGAAAAAATTCATATAAGATAAGAATCCATGTGAATTAAAGTCCATATATAGTGACAAATCCAGAAATCCAATCGATAAATCGACATAAGGTGCAAGTGAAAAAGTGACCAAAGAAATCCTCCACCTGTATAAGATGGCCTCTCACCTTAAAAATTCAACCTTAAAAGGTCACAGGGCCTATCAATAGTAACCACAAGATTAGACTGATGCCGTGTACACACCATCACTTTATGTGATGAAAAAAAACGACGTTTTATGTCTTGTGAAAAACGACAAAAAAAAATTGAAGCATGCTTCAATTTTATGTGTCGTTTTTCAAAACGTCGTTTTTTACTTCACAGAAATTGACCGTGTGTAGCTTAAAACGACGTTTTTACACCCGCGCATGCCCAGAAGCTAGTTATGAAGCGAGCTTCAATGGAAAAAAGTGGTGAACGTAACCTCGCTTTGCTAGAGCATTGTGAAAAAACGATGGTGTGTAGGCAACTTCGTCTTTGAAAATTTAAGTTTCAAAAACGTTGTTTTTTACTTCACAGAAAATGTCGTTTTTTTTCATCACATAAAGTGATGGTGTGTATGCGGCATAGGACGCCCATGGGATGACTGGCAGCTCAGAGTAGCAAAGTGAATTTTTTTCTTATATGAATGTATTTATTGTTTATATTTACTTTATTTGCGCTGCACTGTTTTTCACTCTATAGTCATTTTGGAATTTATCCTTAGTGCTGGCTTGCATATTTATTTATTTATTTATTTATTTATTTATATATATTTTATTTATTTCCAGCGCTGAATACCTTTTACTATTTTTCTTATCTATTTCCATACAATAAAAATGTTATTGCAATAAAAAAAAGGTAGTGTCTTTTTTTATCTCATTGATGAAATGTGAGAAATAATGTATGTATTATACAATCATTCCATAAACACATACACTGCTTATATCATTTAAGGAAAATATGCTTATAAAATAGTTTATCATTTGCCAATTAAAAAAAATGTCCCAGGACTTTATTTAAAAAATCTGGTAATTTTACTTGAACAGTTTAAGTATGTCCAGGGCTGGCCCTACCATGGGACCCGATGGTACCATTGTACCAGGCGGCACTTTCAGGGGGGGCGGCAAATTGTCACCCGCCCGCCATCCCATTCCGCCAGCTCCGCTCCACTGTGGGGCTATTTGCACGCCAGCCCAACCGCTCCTCCCGTAGGTGGCGAGCGCCCTGACCTCATATGCGGGTGGCAGGACTGGCCTGTTGGTGATCAAGGCCGGCACATGCGCTTGCTTCCGCCTCCCGGAGTCCCGCCTCTCTGCTTGGCGCGCGCTGTCTCCTGTGCTCCGGACCAGATCTCCTCGTTGTTACAGTCTAGCAGAGGCAGATGGGAGACAGAATAAGCAGGCTGCTATTCGATATAGGAAAAAAGAGGCATTCAGGTGGCGTGGGTTGTTACCTGAAGACCTGGCTGCTGTGAATCTGGACTAAGTTAGAGTTGCACTGGCAGATTAGGAGCTCCACTGGTATCCAACACTTCGCCTGACATTGAGGTCAGTGGGAAGGTCCATTCCCCCAGGAATCTCTTGATGCATGTTTAGGTTCCGATTTTTTTTTTTACCTTTTGTGAAGTCTTAAAGCCGTAGTTAAGCTGACATTTTTTTTTTAAATCCCCTGCAAGATAATGCATAATGTGCTAGTATGCATTGCAGTCTTCACCGCACACTGTTCACTGACAGGCTGACCTCACCGCACACTGCTCAC
This sequence comes from Rana temporaria, assembly GCF_905171775.1. Taxonomy (NCBI): domain Eukaryota; kingdom Metazoa; phylum Chordata; class Amphibia; order Anura; family Ranidae; genus Rana; species Rana temporaria. Next base: position 110,912,793 of record NC_053495.1, on the reverse strand, counting down.
TGACCGGCAGTCTTCACCGCACACTGCTCACTGACAGGCTGACCTCACCGCACACTGCTCACTGACCGGCTGTCTTCACCGCACACTGCTCACTGACAGGCTGACCTCACCACACACTGCTCACTGACTGGAAGGGCCGGACTTACCATTGGGCTTGACTGGGCTCTAGCCCATGGGCCCCGCCCAATAGGGGGCCCCTGCCCAGCAACCCCACCAGCCAACTTGCCAAGCATAATTTAGCCGCTGCCGCGGGCCGGCCCCGGTCGCCTCCCACACAGGGATGGACATCATTTATGATGTGACATGGACACATTGGATGGGACTGTGGACATGGACACTACGAACACGCTTGCGGCTCGCTCTGACTTGCACCTGGCCGGCGCCAGCCAATAGAAATCATCGCTGCCGCCCACGACTTCCCTTCCCCTAAGTTTACAATTTCAGCACCATCCTGGCGGCGTGACGTCACGACCGGAGGCGGGACTCAGGAGTCGGGAGGAGTGAGTGAGAGCTGCCTGCCTGTGCCGCCGAGGAGGAACCAACAACTTAACTGTGTCAGCCTTGTCAGTAGTGTAGCATCTACCTCAACTTTTGCAAGTAAGAAAGCACTATAATAAATTAAGCTGATGCCATACGAAATGTAGTCTGAAAATTATTAACCGTGACTGTGTTTTTTTTTTACTATGCAGCATGGCGGGCGGGGGGGGGGGGGGCGAGGGGAGGAGGAGGGGGGTAAATGTCCTCCACTGGTTATAGTAACTAATGTATTAATGTCCTGCACTCACTGGTCACTGATGAATGATTTTTCTGGTCACTGATGAATTATTTTACTGGTCACGATACCTGATGAATGATTTTACTGGTCACCGATAAATTATTTTACTGGTCACTGATGAATGATTTTACTGGTCACTGATAAATGAATTTACTGGTCACGGTACCTGATGAATGATTTTACCGGTCAACGATAGATAATTTTACTGGTCACTAATGGAAGATTTTACTGGTCACGTTCACTGATGAATGCAATCGCGGCAACCCCCTCCTGCAAATTTCACGGCAAACCCCCGTTTGCGGCAATTTCGGGCCTCCCCCGCTCCTCGACACCAGGGGGCCCCATTCACTGCAGCTGTGTAAGGGGCGGCCTCTGTACAGCGGCTACACCCCCCCCCCCCAACAACTTTGATCGGTTGGTTGGCGAATCCCCCCCCGCTCAAAAAGTATGATTGGTGCACTGCTCCCCCCGCGGTGACAGCCGACCCCCCTGCTTCTCTGCTCCAGGGGGCCCCTTCGATTATTAAGCCCAGGGGCCCCCACCACCCTAAGTCCTGCCCTGCTGACTGGCTGTCCTCACCGCACACTGCTCACTGGCCTCCTGTGCTTGAGAAATTATTGTTGGCAAAGTTTTTTTTTTTTCTTTTTTTGCATTTTGTTATATGTTGTAACCTCCTGTTTACACAGTGCAGCAATCAATGTTTTTCCACACTGTTGACTGCTAGCCTAGGACACACTTGTACCATGTCTGCAGTCTCTGACCATCTCCTGTAGCATGTCTGCAGTCTCTGACCATCTCCTGTACCATGTCTGCAGTCTCTGACCCTCGCCTGTAGTACAGTAGCCTACAGGACCCTCGCCTGTAGCAGTCTCTGACCCAGGGCCGGCCCTACCATGGGACCCGATGGTACCATTGTACCAGGCGGCACTTTCAGGGGGGCGGCAAATTGCCACCCGCCATCCCATTCCGCCAGCTCCGCTCTCCACTCCACTGTGAATACATGAATAGAGCCATAACAGGTCCTTTTTATACTCCTATACATGTACACAACCATAACAGGTCCTCTTTATACTCCTATATACATCTATAGAGCCATAATAGGTCCACTTTAGTTATCATGATATAAAATAATGGATGTGGGGGCATTTTGGTGGGCGTAATTTTTTTGGGGGGGGCAGCATTTCATTCTTGGTACCAGAAATTCGAAAATTCTAAATTCGAAAATTTGAAAAAAAATAAAGAAAATTTAATATTCTAAATTTCGAAAATTCTAAATTTCGAAAATGAAAAATTCGAAAATTGAAAATGAAAAATTCTAAATTTCGAAAATTCTAAAAATTAAAAATTCGAAAATGAAAAATTTGAAAATTAAAAATTCGAAATTTTGAGAATCGAAAAAGAAAAATTAGAAAAATAAAAAATTTTAATATTCGAAATTCGAAAATGAAAAATTCGAAAATTGAAAAATTTGAAAAAAAAATCGAAAATGAAAATTCAAAAAAATAAAAAATTGGAATATTCGAAATTAGAAAATTAGAAAATTTAAAAATAAAAAATGAAAAATTAGAAATTTCGAAAATTTGAAAATTAAAAAAAAACGAAAATCCGAATTTCCGAAATACGAAAATTCGGAAATTTAAAAATTCGGAAATACGAAAATTCGGAAATTGAATTTTCGGAAATTCGGAAATCTGAAAATTCGGAAAATCGAAAATTTGAAAATTCGAAAAATTTGCGTATTTCCCAAAATCCGAAATTCGGAAATACGAAAATTCGGAAATGAAAAAATTCGGAAATACGAAAATTCAAATTTTCGGAAACACGAAAATTCAAATTTTCGGAAATACGGAAATTCAAAAAAAATAAATTTGTTAATACGAAAATTCGAAATTAACGAATTTTAGAATTTTCGTTAAAAAACGAATTAGAAACTAAACAAATTGCACATGTCTAGTTACTACACGTAGGCCCAGAAGTCTGGCTGGGGGCCTACTAGTCCACAGGTGGTCCTGTGCTGTCTTGCCTGCGGGAAAAAGCCGAGCAACTGAGAAGATCCAGGGGAGGACCTTTCTAGGAGAGAACCGAGTGGAAGGCTGGTTTCTCGAGAAGGGCCTGGTGACTCATTTGGAGGACGCATCTAAACCAATTTACCCTCACAGTACTGCCGGGTGGCTTAAAGGCTCTGGTACTGTGTAGCTGTGCTTCAATCTACCAACTACTGGTCACACAATCCTGTGGCAGAAGATTATCCAGCAGTTTCATTATATTTCTAAGTCTGTGGAAGAGACTTTGTGCATCATACCGGCTGCTAGGTCTGTGAGAAAGGCCTATCCGGGTGTGCAATAAATCCGCTAACAGAAAGTGGCATTTGTCTTTTGGATCCTAAAGTTCCTCAGTGACTTGCAATAAGGTATCTAAACTTCCCCTAACCCTCCATCCTTCTACTATTGCAAGTTTTGTTCATTAAAAGCATTTGAAAAACAATGTTTTTCTCGATGTGATTCTTGTCAAGCCTGCCTTGCATACACACGATCGTGAAAAAAAAAATGCTTGACCAAAGCGTGGTGACGTACAACGGCACTATAAAGGGGAAGTTCCATTCGATTGGCACCACCTTTTGGGCCGATTATGCAAATTTCCCTTCTCATAACTTGCTTCTGAGCATGCACGTTTTTTACCCCATTGTTAATGCCTACACACGACTGTTTTTCTCGACGTGAAAAACGAGGAGAAAAAATAGAGCACGTTCTAAATTTTTAATGGCTATTTTTCACGTCGAGAAAAATGCTCTGGAGCCGACACACAATCGTTTTTAATGACCAATTTAAAAAATTGAATTTTTCTCGTCATGAAAAACGGTCGCGTGTACGCGGCATAAGTGATTGGTGCATACATCTGTTTTGATGCACCAATACATACATTTTTTCCAATATAGAATCTTAGTTCTGAAACGGTGAAAGGTGGGATAACGGCAGGAACCAAAATTATTCTCAGCAGCTCCTATGGGGGTAGTGATACACCAACAATGGATATTATTCTATCCACTAATACCAGTGATGATGCACTATAACTCCTCCTACTGCCCACAGGCATTATGCCATTTTTTTTACCCCCACTGACCACCAAGTCTGAGGCATTTCCTACTCCCACTGGCCACAATCCGGCTTTATTAAAAACTGAAGAACAGTAAACTTGGCTACAAAAGTTTGGCCTAGAGGATCAGAAACTATATTTCTCCCCTTTTGGAGCAAATGGGACTATGCTTTATAATGTTTTCCCTTCCTCTGGATCAACTCTGGGTTTAGGGTTTTCCAGGTTTTTTTCTGTATCAGTTGAACTTGAGGAAACTAATTTAAGAGCTGCATATTGTTTCATGCAATTTTCATTGAAGGTGAATTCTGATTAAGCAATTTTCATCACAGTTTGAATTTTCCAGGTTTAGGACAGTTTTTATTTCCAGTACACTATGCATTATTTGGATGTACGTACCTGTACAGATTGGAGAGCTTGAACTCCAGCCATTATGAAAGCACTGGATAGAGCTTGAGCCTTCTAGGATCGTGTTTTCTGGGCATGTAAAATAGACAACTTTACCGAACGGTACTTTTGTTTCTTTCCATCTCGAGCCTACTTTTTCATTTAGTGTACAGAAAATTCCTGTGAAGGGGAATTATATATATATTAAATTATGCATATATAAACTGTAGTCATTATACATACAGTATGTACACTGAAATATATAAAAGAAAGTCACTATTGTTTAAAATAAACACAATCTTACTTTTGGTATGTTATTACAATCCAGTAACATATTTGTTATATCTTTTACAGACACATCTATAGTTTAAAGCAGAGTTCCACCCAAAAGTGGAAGTTCGGCTTTAAGTCACATTTGGCATGCCATTTTTTTGGGGGGGAGCAGATACCTAGTTTTAACAGGTACTTGCTCCCACTTCCGCTTGGGCCGCCTAGGTGGCTCGAGCGGAAGTTCTCCTCTCTCCCTCCCTGCAATCTCCTGGGACATGTCACAAGTCCTTTTAACTGTTGTTTTTTTACTGTCCATTTCTTTACACGTCACATGGTATGATGTGCGGTCTCTACGGTGTTAACTCAGGGGCATAATGGCAAACATCGGTCTACGTGGGGATGGGAGGATAGTCAGGTACTAACCAGTGTTCACCAGAGCTCCCGATGGTGGAGATGGATTTTGCTGCCTGTTAGTACCAGGTCACTGTCCACAGGATCGCCCCACCAGGAGGTGAGCAAGCCGGGGGTTCAGTAGCGGATGAACAGGTAAAGAATCAAACACAAGCGTGGTCAGTAAACAAGCCAAAAAGTCGGTAACAAGTAGTTGCAGGTTGGGGTCAGGCAGAAGCGTAGTCGAGGAACAAGCCAAGGGTCGATAACGAGCAGTAGCAAATATGGACGACAGCAGGGAAGAAAGGAGCGAGATACAGGCTGGAGATAGCACAATATTCTGGCAAGGAGGAGGTGCAAAGACATGGCTTATATCAGGAAGTTTGTCGGAGGAGCAAAGAGTTCAAGGTTCAGCTGAAATCAAAGTACAAGACAGGGTTGTCTAAAGGATCTGACGAGGCACTGTCCAGCATCTCAGATAGCTCAGTGAGAAGATTCATTGCCAGACACATCTGAGGTCCCAGGTTCAAGCCCAGGTCCTGACACACTGTTACTGAGGATTGCGTCCCTATGGTTCAAGAGGTGTACGAGCTTGTGTTCCTCCCTGGCGGTACCCAAGACTGGTAAGCGAAGAGAGAGTGGAGGATGTATGAGACGAATAAAGTGATTTTTGCATGAAGTTGTTGAGATGTACCGGATAGCAAGACTATTCGTATTGTACTGTTCCTCTTCCTAACCTTAAGGGAAAGGGTATTCTTACCATTGGCGGAGTCCCTAAGACAGCGCCGCCACAAGAGTCTCATGAAAAGTTATTGCTGTTAAATATGGCGTAGTACCTGGGGTTTGAGGGCCTCACTGTTACCTGTTTCTATAAATTGATGTTGGACTAACATAATTAATGTTAACTCTATAAGAAGGACATTAAACGCTTTGTTATTAAAGGAGTTCTATGACCTAAAACTTTTAACCCCCGCTGTGCCCGGGCTGTAAAAATATACAAAATAAACTGTCACTTACCTGCCTACGATCCCCCGTTGTTCCGATATCGCCGTCCGTTCTCCGGTCCCGGTCTCTTCCGCTTCCTGTGTGTCGGTGACTCATAGTGCGCTCAGCCTATCAGCGGCCGCGACGGGACATTGCTGCGGCCGCTGATAGGCTGAGCGCACTATGAGTCACCGACCCCCAGGAAGCGGAAGGGGCCCGGGACCGGAGAACGGGACGGCGATATCGGAACAACGGGGGATCGTAGGCAGGTAAGTGACAGTTTATTTTGTATATTTTTACAGCCCGGGCACAGCGGGGGTTAAAAGTTTTAGGTCAGAGAACTCCTTTAAGGTGTATGCCAGAGGAGAGTCCTTAATCGTGCCGATTCTGGGTATTACTGGTGAATAGGGATGAGCTGAACACCCCCCCAGTTCGGTCGCATAAGGACATGCGAACAGGCAATAAAATAGTTTGAACATCCGAACACTGTTACAATCTATGGAACACAAACATGAAACATCAAAAGTGCTCATTTTAAAGGCTTGTTGGGTATGAATTTACTCGGCGTAACATTATCTTTCATAATATAAAAAAAAAAATGGGGATAACTTTACTGTTGTCTTATTTTTTAATTAAAAAAAGTGTAATTTTTTCCCAAAAAAGTGCGCTTGTAAGACCGCTGCGCAAATACGGCGTGACAAAGTATTGCAACGATCGCCATTTTATTCTCTAGGGCGTTAGGATAAAAAATATATATAATGTTTGGGGGTTCTAATTAGAGGGAAGAAGATGGCAGTGAAAATAGTGAAAAATGACATTAAAATTGCTGTTTAACTTGTAATGCTTAACTTGTAATACCAACGGCCACCACCAGATGGCGCCAGCTCACATCTGGTGGTAATAACTTGTAATACCAACGGCTCACCACCAGATGGCGCCAGCTCACAAAATTGTATTTTATGTATGTATGTATGTATGTATGTATGTATGTATGTATGTATATATAGTATATGTAGGAGACTATATATTAAATGCACTGCAGCTCACTGAGTCACGGGCCTGCCTGAAGTATATTACAAAAACTACACCACAAACGGCCTACAGATCTAGCTACACTGGATACTGTGTGTGTGTGTGTGTGTGTGTGTATGTATGTATATATATATATATATATATATATATATATATATATTATGACACTCTCCCTCAGTCCTCACCAGCAACACACTACACAGGCCTTATATAGTGTGGGGCGTGGACTTAGTCCTCCTGAGCCATAATTGGCCAAAGGCACCTTGCCTTTGGCTAATTTTGGCTCTCTTTGCTGACAGCACTGGGATTGGCCAAAGCATGCGGGTCATAGTGCATGCTTTGGCCAATCATCATCCAATAATGCACTGCGATCTCGCAGTGCATTATGGGGTGTTCTGCCCCATAATGTTTGTTTTTCGACGAAAAGCCAATGTTCGAGTCAAACTCATGTTCGACCCGAACATAAAGCTCATCCCTAGTGGAGAACATTCCAGAGGACTGTACTGCTAGGATTGTGCTGGACTGAATGCTGCCGGAAAAAACGGAGTGCCTACCTGAGCCACGTTGGCTAGTGACAGAAGTTGGGGTGTTTCACCCTGAAAAATGACTTTATTACCAGGGACCACAGTGAGTAGCTGAAGCAAGTACCGGAGCAGAATTCTCACCAACCAGGGATGGTGAATAATTGCGAAACTTCAGCGGGTATCAAGCCAGGGAGCCAGTGGAGGTGACCAGGGCCATCTTAATAACATCATGGGCCCCTGGGCAAAGTAATGCACTAGGGCCCCTACCAGGGAGATGGTGACCCGTGGCACACTATGTGCGTGGTCGCAAGGAGAGAGTGTGGATAAATAATGCTACTGCTATTGGGTGTGGCTTTTGAGTCCGATTAGAAACAAAAAATACACACAGTGAATTATCTCAAATAAAATTCACCCCCTATACACATTGTCCTCCCACCCCATATACACTGACTCTCTGTATACACCGACTCTTTTTCCCTGTACACACTGCTCCCACTCCTTTTTGAAACTATCCCCCTCCCTGTACATACTGCCCGCCTGTCATAAATGCCTCTCCCAGCCTATCAGTGGCTTGTATTTATGTATGACGTTACACGGTATAGGGGGGGCAGGAAGGCACAGTGCAGAGGGGTTGGGGGACACAGTTAAGGTGAGGTCAGGCTGATACAGTATAGGGTGTAGTAATGTATAGTGTTAGGTTTGGGTAGTATAGGTGGTAACATGGAAGGTTTGGGTAGTATAGGGTGGTATAGTGGCAGGTTTGGGTAGTATGGGTGGTATAGTGGAAGGTTTGGGTAGTATAGAGTGGTATAGTAAAAGGTTTGGGTGGTATAGTAAAAGGTTTGGGTAGTATAGGGTGGTATAATGGAAGGTTTGTGTAGTATAGGATGATATAGTGGCAGGGTTGGGTAGTATAGGTGGTATAGTGGAAGGTTTGGGTAGTATAGGGTGGTATAGTGGAAGGTTTGGGTAATATAGGGTGGTATAGTAAAAGGTTTGGGTAGTATAGGGTGGTAGAGTGGAAGGTTTGGGTAGTATAGGGCAATATAGTAGCAGGTGTGGGTAGTATAGGGCGGTATAGTGGCAGATGTGGGTAGTAAGTATTTGAGTGCATTGGATCTTCTAGCTTTAGGACAGGGGTCTCAAACTCAAATTACCTGAGGGCCACAAGACAAGTTTTCATATGCCATGGGGGGCCGCATGCAAACTTTCAAACTTCAAAAACAACAGTACTGGTGTCAGCGAATGCATTATTAACCCCCCAGCACTGGTGTCAGCGGACGCATTATTACCACCAGCACTGGTGTCAGCGGACGCATTATTACCACCAGCACTGGTGTGAGCGGACGCATTATTATCCCCAGCACTGGTGTCAGTGGATGCATTATTAACCCTGACCACTACACTGCACACCGACCACTACACTGCACACCGACCACTACACTGCACACTGACCACTACACACTGACCACTACACTGACCACTACACTACACACAGACCACTACACACTGACCACTGACCACTACACTGCACGATGACCTCTACACTGCACGATGACCACTACACTACACACCCCACTGACAACTACACTACACACTGACCACTCACCATCAGGGCACAGCACATCAGGTCACAGAGTCCAGCACATCAGGGTACAGGGCACAGCGCACATCAGGGTACAGAGCCCAGCACATCAGGGTACAGCACATCAGGGTACAGGGCACAGCACATCAGAGCACAGCACAACAGGCCACATCAGGGTACGGGGCATGGCAAGGCACATCAGGACAAGGCACATGGCACAACACATCAGGACAGGGCACATGGCACATCAGGGTACAGAGCCCAGCACATCAGGGTACATGGGGCACATCAGGGTACATGGGGAACATCAGGGTACACGGGGTACATCAGAGCACATGGGCCACATCAGGGTACATGGGGAACATCAGGGTACATGGGGCACATTAAGGCACATGAGGGCGCAATCAGGGTACATTGGGCACATCAGGGCACATGGGGCACAAACAAGGCACACGGGGCACCATCAAGGCACAATCAGGGTACATGGGGCACATCAGGGTACATGGGGCACATCAGGGTACATGGGGCACATCAGGGTACATGGGGCACATCAGGGCACAATCAGGGTACATGGGGCACATCAGGGTACCAGGGGAAATATGAGGGCACACTCAGGGTACATGGGGCACATGACGTCACAATCAGGGTACATGGGGCAAATGAGGGCACAATCAGGGCACATAAGGGTACATGGGGCACTATCAGGGTACATGGGGAACATGAGGGCAAACTCAGGGTACATGGGGCACATGACGTCACAATCGGGGTACATGGGGCACAATCAGAGCACATGAGGGTACATGGGGCACAATCAGGGTACATGAGGGCACAATCGGGGTACATGAGGGAAAAGGTCAGCATTTACTTTTGGTTTTCTTCACATGCAGGGTAAAGCAGGAAGCGTCTGTCATAAGTTCACGTCTCTCTCATGTCACGCTACGGCTGCTCCCCACCCCCGGTGGCCCCCCCTCTTTTCTCGTCCATCCCAGGTGATATCACAAGCAAATAGGGATGGACGAGAAGAGAGGGGGGGCCGCCGGGGGGGGGGGGCGGGGAGCAGCCGCATCTTGACATGACAGACAAGTGAACTTATTACAGACGCTTCCTGCGCTACTCTGCATGTGAAGAAAATCTACTCCCCCCACTTCCGCGGCACCCCCCGCCCTGCCTGCGGGCCATTTATAACCGGTCCACGGGACGCAAATAGCCCGTGGGCCGGTACTTTGAGACCCCTGCTTTAGGATAATCATCCACACAGGACAGCGGGGGCTCTATGACTGTCATATTGTATCACATGGCTGTTGGGTGCTGACTTTTTTCATTTATAGCTGTACTGTGTGTTACAGATTGTACACCACATTACATTCACAGCAAAGCTACCCGCCGCCACCGCCGCTCTGCTCGTATTCGTTTTACTGCTTCCTCTCTGTCAGTTCTCTCATTTCAGTCCCGCCACCTGAAAGAGCAGAGCAGCCGCAGCTCTTTACAGATCACTCCGCCACAGCATAGTATGTTACATTGGGGGGGTAATAGCAAAGCACACTACATGGTGGGCAAAGTACATCACATTACAAGGTGGGCACAACACATTCAACGGTGAGCACGGAACAGCACTAAGCATGGTTGGCATTGTACAATACAGCACATTACGTGATGGGCACAGCACATGACATGGTTGGTACGGCACAACACAGCACATTACATGGAGGGCACAACACAGCACATGCACACAGTGAGCACAGCACATTACCTGGTGGGCACTGCACATGACAGCACATTACATGGTGGGCACGACACAGCACATTACATGGTGGGCACTGCATGGCGCAGCACATGACATGGTGGGCGCAACACAGCAAATTACATGGTGGGCACTGCACAGCAATTTACATGGTGGGCACTGCACAACATGGTGGGCACTGCATGGCATAGCACATTACATGGTGGGCAAAGCACATGGCATTGTGGGCAATGCACATTACATGGTAGGAACTGCACAATAGTGGGCACAGCACATGACAGTGGGCACAAGGGAGCACATTACATGGGGGGGAGGGGGGGGGTTGAGCAGCAGTCTCTCCCCTAGTACAATCATTACACCCACCCAGCTCAGTTTCTACACAATCCTCCCTCCCTATTAAGTTTACTAACCTCATCTATTCCCAACAGCATGGCAGATGTCCTTTCTCCCGGCCTCCTGCAGGATAGGATGACATCAGCCCCCCTCCCCCAGACATCTGCCTGCAGCTCTGACACCGAGGATCTGTGTGAGGGGAGCAGATCCTGTGATAGGAGACAGGCATATTCTAAACCCCCATTCACACCTAGGCGTTTTGTCGCCTGTAGTGTGACGCCGCAGCAGCCCCGAGACGCTGGAGGGATGAAAACACATTGCCCTCTATGGAGATGGTTCACATCTCCACACCGAACGCCGTACGCCTGCCGCCTGAAAAAAAGTCCCGGACCTTTTTTTCAGGCGGCTTTCGGCGTTCGGCATAGGAGATGTGAACCATCTCCATAGAGGGGGTGAGGCTGCATTCACAATCGCGGCGTTTTGTCGCTGCAAATCGCGGTACAAAATGCCGCAATTTGTTGCCGCAATTCGCGGGACAAAATGCCGCGATTTTGTAAGCCTAGGTGTGAATGCAGCCTAAGACAGGACTCGGCTGCAGCGGCTGACACTTCTCCTCCATGTGCAGAGGGCTCCTCTCCTCTCCAGGATGGCACACAGACAAGCCACTGCCATTGACCTATATTGAGGGAGGGGCTTGGAGCTGAAGCTCCAATAGCCCTGCAGCCAGGAACTCTAGTCTAGAGCATGCAGCTGTGCACTGACTAGTGTACATCCACCTGAAAATGAAAAAATAGTCCCTCAGCTCCCACCTTCTGGGCCCTGCTATTGAACTGATGGGGCCCAGAAAAATATATAAATTCACCCCCTAAGCAAGAAGGAGTAGTAGTACATGGTTACCAGGGGACATGAAAGTGCAGGGGCCCCTGGGCAGCTGGGGCCCCTGGTCCGTGCCCAGGTGTGCCCGCTCATTAAGACGGCCCTGGGGTGACGCTTGCAGAGCAGCCTTGTGTGTCAAGCCAGGGCCGAGCAGGCCGATGGGTTGAAGCTGGAGAAGTATCTGGAGTGCCAGGCTAGGCACCCAGCAAAGAAGCGGGGGTGATGCTTGAGGAAGATGCTACGATGAAGATAGGAGGAGCTCAAGGGATTCAGTAGCAGTGAATCATCATCTAGTCTAGTGAGAGAGACTGGGAGGTTGAAGAACTAGAAGAAATGATTGTAGTGGAAGTAAAGGAACTGTTAAACCTTGTGTTAGAAACTGTTAAAGACTGTTACCATAGGAGACAGCATTGCTACACATGCAGATGTGGCGTCTTGCTGGATACCTTTCCCTGCATGGCTGTCTACCTGTAGAAGTCTGAGTCTGCCAAATTAACATTGCAACTGCCTAAGAGGCCCTTACCCTCTCTCCCAAAGTTTCGTTTAAGATAAATAAAAAAAAAAACTGCATTCAAGAAGTGTCTGCCGCCCATGAATCTACATTACACTACACCCACTATGCCTTACAACCCACTGTATATGGAAGGATGTCAGCAGCTCATGGCTCTGGAGGTTCTCATTAGACTGAAGGAGGCCTGGGACCTTGCTACATAAATATGATGTACATATTCCAGGAGGTTTCAGAAAGGAGGAGATTTAATTCTAGCGTAAGTGAGAATGATGGTCGGGGTGGGGCACATTTTTGAATGCCATTTTAGATTGCAGAGGGAGGTAGGAGTTTGATGTCTAATGTATCTATTGAGTAAAGGTCCACTTTAACCACTTAAGGACGGAAGGCATTTTTCAGATTCGGTGTTTACAAGACTAAAACATTTTTTTTGCTAGAAAATTACTTAAAACCCCCAAACATTATATATATTTTTTTCTAACACCCTAGAGAATAAAATGGCGGTCATTGCAATACTTTTTGTCACACCGTATTTGCGCAGCGGTCTTACAAGCACACTTTTTTTGGAAGAAATTAACTTTTCTGAATTAAAAAATAAGACAACAATAAATTTTGCCCAATTGTTTTATATATTGTGAAAGATAATGTTACGCCGAGTAAAATGATACCCAACATGTTACGCCTAAAAATTGCGCCCGCTCGTGGCATGGCATCAAACTTTTACCCTTAAAAATCTCGATAGGCGACGTTTAAAAAATTCTATAGGTTGCAGTTTTTGAGCTACAGAGAAAGTCTAGGGCTAGAATAATTGCTCTCGCTCTAACGATCGTGGCGATACCTCACTTGTGTGGTTTGAACACTGTTTTCATATGCGGGCGCTACTCGCGTATGCGTTCGCTTCTACGCGCAAGCTCGTCGGGACGGGGCACTTTAAAAAAAAAAAAAAAGTTTTCTTATTTATTTTTATTTATTTTATAATTTTTTACACTGAAATAATAATAAAAAAAAAAATTATCACTTTTATTCCTATTACAAGGAATGTAAACATCCCTTGTAATAGAAAAAAGCATGACAGGTCCTCTTAAATATCAGATCTGGGGTCAAAAAGACCTCAGATCTCATATTTAGACTTAAATCCCCAAAAAATAATGAAAATGTTGTCATTTTTTCAAATGATAACAAAAAAATGTCTCTTTAAGACGCATGGGCAGGACTGATGTTTTGACGTCACTTCCGCCCAGCAATGCTATGGGGACGGGTGGGGGCTATCTTGCCCTCACTCGCATCCCCACACAGCAGGCAGCAGGACCCGATCGCTACCGACGGCTCCGGTAAGCGTCGGAGGGTGCGGGAGAGGGGCCCCTCTCCCGCCACCGATAACGGCGATCTCGCGGCGAATCCGCCGCGGAGACCGCCGTTATTGTTTACAGGACCGCTCACTGAAGAGATGGATATCTCGGTTGTGGCAGCAGCTGCTGCCGTTACCGAGATATCCATATTTAAAGTGCCGACGTATATGTACAGTGGGTAGTCGTTAAGTGGTTAAAGTAAGTCACTTAACTTTAACCCCCCGGCCTGGTGCCTTATGGGCGCCAGGCCGGGGGGCACCAAACCCAGCCTTCCCTCAACAAGTGGTTATGCTGGTGCCGTCCCTGCTCGCAGCTTTACCTAGCTGCCTCCAGCCACTTCTCTCCCTGCAGCCCATGCGATGAGCAACAATATCCTCCTTCTCCCACATAGGCGGCAGCAGTAAAAGCACTAGACAGCACACAGAAATCGCCGCTGAGTGAGACCAGGGGGAGGGAGTAGGAACCCGCCTCAGCCACGGCTCCTGCACAGAGGCAATCACCGCAAAATTTTGAGAGAAGGAGCAGAGTGAGACCAGGAGGAGGGGCCAGAATGAGCAGGAATGGTATGGGCAGGGCTGTCTTTAGTGCAGGGCAAATAGGGCAGCTGCCCAAGACCCAATCACTGTTGGGGGGCCCAAAGCAGCTGTCAATTGAGCCCACGCTGCTGCCCACCAGGAGTTCCGCCACTTGTTCGCTGCTCACTAGTTACTACTGTCAGTTGTAGATACAAAGAAGCGCTGCTGCTTCTGTATTTACAAGTAACAACGCTCCTCTGTCTATCGGCGGCCGTTTAGAGTCAGACACCTCTCCGCTCTATATGAGAGCAGAGGAGTGAGAGCGAGGAGGGAGGGGTCAGGGAAAGTATACATGCAGAAGTGCAGCGTCCCACTCAGGACATGTGGGAACTGCAAAAGTATTACTTCTTTGTCATTGCTATATTGCATGTCATTTTGCATTGCTATACCTGTGGTATCCCTGTTCATAGGCTGGTTAAGTGTGCTTCATACTTCCCACCACAAGATGGGGATAGCACCACTCTGGGATATCTATCCCAGCTCAGGTTCATCTGTGGTCAGTTGGTCAGTCAGGAGGAGAGTGTGCAGAGAGAAAGCAGAATGTGAAGGTGAGAGAAGGTCAGTCCAGAGAAGGGACAAATTAGAACTGCTAAAATCAAAGGATAACAGCCACTATACTGCAGCAAAGACCTTTGAGTATAAAGGTGAAGGATTTCTTAGCCACCGGCAACCTCACCAAGGTCACTGGATTCAAAAGAGACCAGGAACAAGTAAGCATTAGGCCCCGTACACACGGCCGAGGAACTCGACGTTCCAAACACATCGATTTCCTCGTCGAGTTCTGTGTTGGACTTGTGCAGAAACTCGACAGGCTTGCTTTGCGTACACACGTAACAGACAACAATTTCCTTGTTCTCCAGCGCGGTGACGCTCACCACGTATGACGCCACTATAAAGGGGAGGTTTGAAATCTTGGGCGCCACCCTTGGGGCTCCTTTTGCTGATTCTTTGTTTATGCGTGTTAGTAAAAGTTTGGTGAGTGACTGTGACGGTATCGGTATGATATCCCCGTCAAGCATTCCCTCCTCTCCATACAAGAACATCACAGGATCATCCATACATGAGTCAAGACTGAATGCTGGAACCAAGACTGATTTATTGGCAGCTTGCTGCTGGCTATAAATACAGTTTTACAAGCTAAATCCTTAATCAAGGAACAATGGGAGCTCCACCCCCTTTTCACCCACTCTGGAGTTCTCATACAGAATATAGCCAGACAATTCGGAGCCGACCTGAGACACATTTTCTTTAAATAATGACATCAGGGAAGTTAATTACAAGGTGAACAGAACACATTAGCTGGGCAGCCTGGCACCGCATAATGAAGCAATCAGAATACATAACATGAGTCACCTCTAATCACAGTAAACAGGTTTAACATCCCTTTGAAATAAAGAACTAGCTGCAGACGGGTCATTAACATGTCAATAGCTTGTAACACATGAATCCATTTTACCTCTAACCCACAATTTAACCAAGCAGGGAGATTTACACTGACATATCCTTCACAATGGCCCCCCTTTTTCTCCCTGCTCCGGCAAACCCGGTTGGACCTTCCCTGGTCCAGTAGGGTTGACGGGTTCAGAGCTTTTAGTCCGAGGTTAACTCCGTTTGGCATGACTGACCTCCATTGGTAACTGCTTCAGACTCAGGTATGCCACCGGGTCGTCAGATCACACGCCGGTCAGTCCCCAAGTCTTTGTGCGATCTGCAGAGTCACCAGAAGTCAGTGTGAAGACGGCGAATGGGTCTGTGCGCCGCCGTCTAGGTGTCCCGCTATGGGAGGGGCAGGTTATGGCTCTGAAGTGACAATCACAGGAGATTCATAAAAAGGAAAAGTTATATTTGTTGAAATGCTGTAGCACTGGTGCTCAGAGTCCGGGGGGGGGAGGGGAATCAGAGCCCCATAAGGTCAGCCACCCCCTGCTCCCTCCGCAGCCGCCGGTTCTCCTCTTGGAGCTTCTCCAGCTCCATCTCCAGTTCATGGAGCCTGGGGGGGTCAGCCTGCTGTGACCTCAGGTGGTTGTTCTCCTTCTCCATGCGGCTTATGCACTCCTCCAGCTCTATGTACTCACGGATCAGCTCCTGCTTGCTCATGTCCTGCAGGCTTTCCACGTGGTCCTTCATCATCAGGAACTGGGTGGTGGTGTAAGGGGCCACCGGTGGGCCCTTGGCGAACATCTCGGCCCGCTGCGATTCCATCTCCTCCAGTCGCTTCTTCTCCTCCCAGGTCCGCTGGTTATATGACTTCCAGGACCTCTTCTTCTTGGAGGGTAGCTGGCGGTGCCTCTTTCTGCCCAGCTCCCTCCAGGGCCCCTCCGGCTCATGGCTGTCGCCCATGACCAGCTGACAATGGTGTTCCCTGTTGTCCGTAATAACAGATTGTACCATGAGGGCTTCGTAAGGGGTGCCCAATGGTTCTTCCCGACCCAGCTCCTGGGGATCCCAAGCCGAGTCTACACAATGGGCTGCTGCTGGTGGGCGGTACCCAGGTTGAGACCAATTTGATCTGGTGTTGTCATTCAGGGGGCAATTCTGCTTGAAGTGACCCAACTGTTTGCACCGGAAGCAGCGTTGTTCGTTGTCCTCCTGGCGTGGATAGCGAGGGCTAGATGTCACCGGTCTGTTAGGAGGTTGGTATCTAGCGGCTGGTGGGTGTGAGGGCGCCGTTGGTCGTGGAGGTTGTACCCGTGGTGGGACCTGGTTTGTCTTGCGAGTATCCGCATATTCATCCGCCAACTTCGCGGCCTCTGATAGAGTCATGGGCCTGCGATCTCTCACCCAATCTTTGACGTCCGTCTGGATGTGATTGTAAAATTGCTCCAGGAGCATTAGTTGCAAAATGTCCTCTGCGGTGGTGGCCTGGCTGCTGTTAACCCAGTTAGAGGCCGACAGGGACAACTGGCATGCCCATTCCGCGTAAGAGTCTTTCGTGGTTTTGCGTGAGTCCCTGAACTTCTGTCGGTGGGACTCTGGGGTTACTGCATAACGAGCCAGGAGCACTTCTTTAACCCTGGCGTAGCTATGGATATCCTGATCTGGCACGGTCCGGAAAGCATCAGAAGCTTTGCCTGACAGTTTGCCTGACAATATTGCAACCCAGTCTCTTCTAGCTATTCGGTGCAGGTTACATTGTCGCTCAAAGTCTGCCAGGTAGTTATCAATATCACAGTCCTTTTCATCAAAAGCTTTAAAAGCGCTAAACGGAATCTTCCTTGCGTCTGCTGTGCTGTACTCACTGTTTGGAGAATGTGCGGCTGCTTGTTGGACTGCTGCCAGTTTTAACTGTAGCTCTGCGTCTCTTATTTGTTTATCCTTCTGTAGATCTGCGTCTCTTATTTGTTTAGCCTCCTTCGCTAACAGGTCCATCACTTTCAGCACCACATCCGGCGTTGGGTTCGGGCCGAACCACGCTAGCTTCTCTCTCATTAGCTTGTTGGTTGGTGACTCCTCCTGAATCACTGGTGTCTCCATCTCTTGTACTGCTGGCGTTGCTGCAATCCCGTCCTCCTGGTCTAGCTCCATTAATTCTGCTATGATGACCCGCTTGGTTTTGTTGCTAGCAATCCTTCCACGAACTTCCAGTAGTTCTATTAAGCAGGGTGTAAGCCTTCCATTCACTGTTCCCAGTGTCTGCTTGGAGTCCTGGTGTAAGGGAGAGTAGAAGGGAAGATCCCGCTGCTGCCAACCAATTGTGACGGTATCGGTATGATATCCCCGTCAAGCATTCCCTCCTCTCCATACAAGAACATCACAGGATCATCCATACATGAGTCAAGACTGAATGCTGGAACCAAGACTGATTTATTGGCAGCTTGCTGCTGGTTATAAATACAGTTTTACAAGCTAAATCCTTAATCAAGGAACAATGGGAGCTCCACCCCCTTTTCACCCACTCTGGAGTTCTCATACAGAATATAGCCAGACAATTCGGAGCCGACCTGAGACACATTTTCTTTAAATAATGACATCAGGGAAGTTAATTACAAGGTGTACAGAACACATTAGCTGGGCAGCCTGGCACCGCATAATGAAGCAATCAGAATACATAACATGAGTCACCTCTAATCACAGTAAACAGGTTTAACATCCCTTTGAAATAAAGAACTAGCTGCAGACGGGTCATTAACATGTCAATAGCTTGTAACACATGAATCCATTTTACCTCTAACCCACAATTTAACCAAGCAGGGAGATTTACACTGACATATCCTTCACAGTGACGATTCGTGCTTTTCAGTCTTTGTGCTTTCAGATTGATCTCTGCCGTTCAGTTTGTACTTGTGGGGGTCATATCTAGGCAATCGGGACGTGCGGTCAGGTCGTATTGTTTTACATTGCGGTCCTGTCCCCGCGTTTTTGATTTTCAGGTCGTTCTTCATAGGTCTTGCTGTTCTTCACTGCGGTCTGTTTAGTGCAATTCTGATTTGTCGTTCGTTCCTAGCCTTGTAGCCATGTTGCAGGCACCTAGTCGTCGCCGACTTCGTGCTCAGCATCTTATGTGTGTAGGTCTGTTTGTTTATGACCTAGACGATGAGGAGTTCATGAACAGGAGGAGGACGCGTTCGTGGACCAAGAATTGGTTGCTCCGTAGGAACCAATTCTCTCACATGCCTTTGCTGCGGGAGCTTCAGGAAAATAATCCTGTTGATTACAGGAATTTCCTGAGGATGTCTGATCCCGTCTTTCAGCACCTGTTGGCTTTGGTGTCCCCCTATATTACCAGGCAGGACACCGTTATGCGGGAAGCCATCAGTGCTGAGCAGAGGCTAGTTGCCACCCTCCGTTATCTGGCAACTGGGAGAAGCCTTCAGGACTTAAAGTTCTCGACGGGCATCTCCCCCCAGGCTCTGGGCCTCATCATTCCTGACACCTGCTCTGCCATCATCCAGGTTCTGCGGGAGGAATATATGAGGGTAAGTTTTCTCCTTTAATATCCCATTTTATGTCTATAATGTATGCTAATGTCTTGTAGTTATCTCCTCCTTCCCTAATTACCATGTCTGGAATATGCTGGGAATGTCCCCTTTGCCCCCATGCATGCTAGAAACTTTATTGATGTCCCTTTTTTGGCCTACATGCATATTTCCCATCACTTACCTCCCCAGCATGCTATCCTGGGCCCCAACCTACCTAGCCTAGTCACTTCCCAATGTATTGTGTTATATCCATTGTAATGCTCCCCCCTCCCCTCCCAAATGTGTTGTAAAGTCTATGTTCACCAATATAAAATATATTTTTTTTTACATTTTAGGACTCCCAAACTCATCTAACCCTCCCCTCCCAAATGTGTTGTAAAGTCTATGTTCACCAATATAAAATATATATTTTTTTACATTTTAGGACTCCCAAACTCATCTAGCCCTCCCCTCCCAAATGTGTTGTAAAGTCTATGTTCACCAATATTAAATATATTTTTTTTTACATTTTAGGACTCCCAGACTCATCTAGCCCTCCCCTCCCAAATGTGTTGTAAAGTCTATGTTCACCAATATAAAATCTCATCTAGCCCTCCCCCAAACTTGGGCACTGGCCCATCAGAGGGGGTGTTTAATGTGCTAATTGTCTAAATATATTTAGATATAATATGCTAGTTCCAAGAAATGTTAGAATGCTTATAATGTCTTTGTATAATCTGCTTGCAAGGTTATGTGGCAAATATATATATATTTTTTTTCTTCCCCAGCTTCCGTCCACACCACAGGAGTGGCAGTCTGTGGCTTTGGACTTCCAGACCCGTTGGAACTTCCCCAACTGCGGGGGAGCCATCGACGGGAAGCACGTCCGCATCGTGCCTCCACCCCGTTCTGGTTCCCAGTTCTTTAATTATAAGGTGTTCAACAGTATTGTGCTGATGGCGGTGGTGTCAGCACAGTACGAATTCCTTTTTGTGGATGTCGGGATGAACGGACGGATATCGGATGGGGGAGCCTTCAGGCAGACGGAGTTCGCGCTTCGCCTTCAGGATGAGGATCTGTCATTGCCACCGGATGACCAGAATGTAGAAGGCCTGCCATTTGTTTTCCTGGCTGATGAAGCGTTCGCCCTGGGACCCCATCTTATGAGGCCATTCCCTCAGCGCACCCTCACCCCAGAGAGGAGGGTGTTTAATTTCAGGCTGGGCCGAGCCCGCAGAGTGGTGGAGAACACTTTTGGCATCATGGCCAGCCGGTTCCGCCTTTTTCTCACGTCTCTCCACATGGCGGAATATAAGTGGAATACTATAATTTTTGCATGCTGCATACTTCACAATTATTTGCGGAGACAATCTCCTACCTATCTGGCCCCGGTTGGGCCCGAGGCACAACATTTGACCCCTGCTGAAACTTTGCCGGGCCTTGAACCTGGCCACACAGGACTGCCCCCCCAGAGTGCCCGTGAAGTGCGGGACAAATATTTAGAATATTTCATGGGTAGGGGGGCCATACCATCACAAGCCAATTTGCCTTAATTAGTTTTGGCTGTAAAAATAAATACAAATCTTTTGCAAAAACTTGTTATGTCTCGTTTGTGTAGCTTGTAGATGTTTACTAATTTTAACTATTGTTCTACATGTAGTGTCAAGTGTATTTTCCTTAACTATCAAACATTTCCCAGGTGACCCCAAAACAAAACACATATAAACTTAGAAGTTTTTTAAGCAAAACCCCACACACTTTTTGCAATTTCCAAATCTCTTTATTTTAGCACAGAATCTTGATTTTTGAACCAAAAATTTCAGATGTATATTTTTGGGGTTCTTTTTGATTCCAAAAAGATATATATAAATTTTTTTGGTATTTTTTTATTTATGTTTTTGATTACAAAATAAAAATCACATTTTTTTTTATTTTTTATTTTTTTGATTACAAAATAAAAATCAAATTTTTGTATATTTTTTTTGTTTGTTTTTTGTTGATTACAAAATCAAAATCACATTTTTGTATATTTTTCTTGTTTTTTTTTGTTGATTACAAAATCAAAATCACATTTTTGTATATTTGTTTTTGTTTTTTTTGTTGATTACAAAATCAAAATCACATTTTTGTATATTTTTTTTGTTTTTTTTGTTGATTACAAAATAAAAATCACATTTTTGTTGTTTTTTTTGTTTTTTGGATTACAAATTAAAATCACATTTTCTTTTTTTTTTTTTTGTATTCAGACTCTCCCCAAAACGTCTATTAAATTTTTCATTGTATTTTCAACCCTCCTTGTTCTTTTCTTTATTTCTCGGCTGGCCAGATTAATTTCCTCCACTTCTTCTCTGCAGGCCCAGATTTCTGCCATCACCATCTGGGCAGTCTGCCTGTCCAAGCCACCACCTGCTCCTGAAATGTGGGACAAAACCATTTATTAAAATTAGGCAGGCCTACATCTAGATTACCTGAAGCTGTGTTAGTTATATGTTACTTTACCGGATGTGGTGGCAGGCTGTGCATCATCACCATCCCTCGGGGGTGTGGCTTGCGTGCTGACTTGCTGCTCCCGTGTTGAAGCTTCATGACGCACTACGAGAATGAAGAAAATGGAAACATGATTTTATAAGCTTATAGGCCTGAAAGAGGAATATGATTCACTTTAGACAATTTGTGGGACTATTGATGTTTCTAACAACCCCTCTGGGCAGAACAAAGGATTGTAGGCATTCCCAAAGCTCATGACATTTCTTGTACCTTTGGTCTAGTTTTAAACATGTAAGCAAAACAAGTATACACTGGATCACCTCACCTCTGTGTGAACCCCAAATTGGGTTATTAAAGGGGCCAACAATTATGCAAATGAGTCCACATGTGTCACCAACTGCTGAGCAGACTCTCCTTTTACTGTATATATTTTAATTTTACAGTAATAGAATTTAGTTAATAGCACATCTACATTAATTCCACTATTGATCTCACTAAAAATTTTCTGAAATGTCACAATTGTCATGCTTTTGGGCACAATATTTTGGCGTATGAGTTGTCGTTCCGAATGTACGACGACTTTGACGACAAATTTTTGGGCACAAAAACATGATACAGTACAACCTGAAAGAAAAAACACATGGCGCAGAAAAAAAAAAAATCAAAATTACACATGAAAATTACTTACTTCTTCTAATAACTCTCCTGATCCTGTTCATTTGTTCCGGCTCCCGCTTTTTGAGGTCCGACCACCTTTTTCTTATCTGTTCTTTCGATCTTCTGACCCCAAATTTGAGATGGAGACTCCTCCTCATCTTCTCCATTATTTGGGCCTTGACCTTGTTCGGGTACCTGTATGGCCCATGCCTCCCATCATAGTCCTCCACTTTGAAGATGAGGACTATCTCCACCATTTCATCGAAGCTCATGTTGGTGGCCTTAAATCTTCTCCTGGTGATCTCTCGTCCCGCCTGGCCTGGCTCCTGTAGAGCTGCCATATTTTCCTGCATGTGCTCCCCCAAAAAATCGAGAATGAAAAGGGGCGGGGAAAGGACTACACCGCGAACGTCAGGGGTGGGGAGACGTGCGTAGAGTCACACATGCGCGTGTATAAAGGGATACCACGTGAGTAAAAGGGGCGTTCACAGTTTGTGGAAGACGGGGGAGATAACGATCGGGTCAAACACCGGTATGTAACTACATTTTAAAGGTTATTAGTGATCGAATGCTTTTGTGGGCTACATATTATGGTGATAAGCTAAGACAAAGCTAGTTATAAAATTGAAGGAAATGGCCCGCTATAGTGCCGTCGTACGTAACCCACGCTTTGCTTCAGCATTTTGATACAACTATTGGTGTGTGGGCAATCTCGTTTCTCAGGATGTATTTTGAAACTACGTCGTTTTAGACATGATGCAAATGGTCGCTTTTATGTCTTGACCAAACTAGATCGGAGTGCTTTTCTATAACGTTTAATACACAAATTAGGAGGATCTAGGCCTTATTAGTTAGACACAACTGGTCATCTTTTTCATACGAACTGGCCCAACATGATCTGCTGCTAATTCCTCCTTGTCGTTTGCGCGACGGAAGATAAGGGGCGGGGGGAAACCTCTAATTCTTTAAGCATGGGCGGACGACGTGTGCGGAGTGTATATAAAGCTCGAACACACGTGGCGTCCGTCCGACCGGTGTGCGGAAGAAAGACGTTTGAACGACAAGCGTGTAGGTATGCTTTGAACTTGGGACAGCAGTGGCCTATTCAGGAAAGACAGACATTTAAGGGCTAGCTGGTGATAAAGAGTAATTACCTTTCTAGACTGTGGATTGACATTATTTATTTCTCCTTGGTTTTGTACAGGAAATGATGAACCAGTTCAACAAACCCGAATTTTTAGAAATATTTATAGACCGGTGGAGAGAACTGCCAGTTCTGTGGGCCACCAAAGACCCCATATCCCGCAATAAAGATTTGCGTAAAGCAGCACTGGAGAGCCTGCTCCCACTTGTGCGGAGACAGGTGGGGCGTGATGTGAATACTGATAAGTTGGAGGTCAAAATTGGGACATTGAGAGGCACCTACAGGAAGGCACGCAACAAGGTCTTGCATTCGATGAGGTCTGGAGCTGGAGCAGGGCAGGTATTTGTACCCAAGTTGTGGTACTATAGTAGACTGAGTTTCCTGGATGAACACCTGGAGGTAAGGGAGTCACTTTCAAGCCTTACCCCCAGAAGAAACAGAAGGTCCAGCCTTCCCTCCAGCCTCCCCTCCAGCCAACCTGCTGCTCCGTCTGCAGATGAGCCCTCTCAGCAGCCTTTCATCCTGGATGAAGATCCGGATTTGCCAGGCTGGAGCCAGGTATAGTACTTTCAATGTGCAAATGTGTGGTGTTTAAATGTTGTTAAATAGATGTAAATTAAGATGTTAAAGGTTAAAAAAAAGGTAGAGATAAATGTGTTATACATATCATTTGTCAGTATTGGCCAGGAATGTTTTTTTGGTGATTTAAAAAAAAACATGGGTCAGAATGATTGGCTTAGCAAATTCGTGAAAAAAAGTTTGCAACAGTCATGAGCTGAAAATTGGGTGTTATTTTTGAACACAAAAGTAAAACTGTACCTTTTTTAACTACACAGGAGGAGACCAGCCAGCAGGAGGTTCTGGAAAATGCCAGGCAGGAGGAGGGCAGGGTGAGTGGCTTGGAGGAGGTTGCAGGCCCAAGTGGCTTTGAGGAGGTGGCAGGCCCAAGTGGCTTGGAGGAGGTGGCAGGCCCAAGTCACTTGGAGGAGGTGGCTGGGCCCAGTAGGAGTACCAGGTGTCAGGTGCCTCCACTTCACCTTCGTCCAAGAAGGCAGTTGAGGGATACGAGGGTGCGTGATGCCTCACTGGCCCTCATTCGGGACGCCCATGCCTGCCTTCAGCAGCCTGCCACCGCTCAGGAGGGCTTTGTAACGGTCGTTTTGGCCAAAATGGACCAAATGACGGAGGACCAGCGCCTCCTCTTTGAGGGACTCCTCATCAGTCTAGCAAATAAGGCAGTGAGGGGTCTTCTCACTGAGAACAGTGTCATTTGCACACATGGCCATCCTCAGCCACCAGCTACCTCACAACCTCCTCCACCTTCTTCTTCTCCTGCTCCCACTCAACCTCCTCCACCTTCTTCTCCTGCTCCCACTCAACCTCCTCCACCTTCTTCTTCTCCTGCTCCTTCTCAACATTCTTCTTCCTCTTCTTCTCCTGCTCCTTCTCAACATTCTTCTTCCTCTTCTTCTCCTGCTCCTTCTCAACATTCTTCTTCCTCTTCTTCTCCTGCTCCTTCTCAACATTCTTCTTCCTCTTCTTCTTCTACTACTCCTACTCCACCTTCTTCTACTGCTCCTCCTCCTCCTCCTACACCACCACCTTCTTCTACTGCTCCTCCTCCTCCTCCTACACCACCACCTTCTTCTACTGCTCCTCCTCCTCCTCCTACACCACCACCTTCTTCTACTGCTCCTCCTCCTCCTCCTCCTCCTCCTCCTCCTCCACCACCTTCGTCTACTCCTCCTCCTGGCACGAGTACTACCCCTGTGGCACCGCCTCCAGCCAGGCAGAAGAGGAAGGCTGCTGAGAAGGCTGCAGAGAAGGTGAAAGAGCAGGCTGCAGGGAAGCCACCAAGGAAGGCCTTGAAGAAAACCAAAAAGTGACTCCCTTACTTCCATGTGGTTTACCAGAGGTCAGTCTGCTATAGTACCACAACCTGGTGACATCTGCCTGCCCTGCTCCAGTTTGTGACCTCTGCGAGTCCAAGACCTTGATGCGTTCCTTCCTGAATGAACCTCTCAAGTCCCCATTTTGGCCTCCAACTGCTCACCAGTCACATCAGGCCCCACCTGGCTGTGCACAAATGGCAGCAAGCTCTCCAGTGCTGCCTTTTGCTTATTTACTTTATTTTTCTAACCAAAATAAATGGTAATTTTTGAGTTTACAGTTCATACTTGTCCTTGTTTTTTTTGGTAAAAAATGTAGCTTGTGAGAAGGCAGGTTATGTTTAAAAAAAATGGTATAAGGTGTAATTTGAAAGGGACAGATGAGATAAGACAAAGCAATAAGGTTTCAATGGGGGGAACTTGACATTCCAAAAAAAAAGGAGGATTTGAATTCTTGGTGTAAAAAATTAAAGGGGAAAATTAAGAGCAGGATTTAAAATACAGGACCAAAATAAGGCGAAAATTTGTTAAGAAAATATAATTGAGATCAGTAAGAAAAAGGTTTCACAAACTTTGTCAGAACTCTGTGTGAATATCAGTAACAAAAGAAAAAAGAATAGTGCTGTTTTGTGCCCTTCGAAATTTTTGGTTAAAGCGCTGCAAATAAACGATGCAATAATGTTGGAAGAGTGACGAATGTGCTATCTCCATTCAAAACGCTACTTTTACCGATGGTGTTCTCCAGTCTCCTACTTTTTCACGGGTTTCTTAGCATACACACGACCGAGTTTCTCGTTGAGAAAACAGCCCGACGAGGAACTCGTCGATCCAAATTCGACTTCCATCGAGAAAATAGAGAACCTTCTCTCTTTTTGGCTCGACGAGTTCCTCGACGAAAAGTGTACACACGGCCGAGTTTCTCGGCAGAATACGACTCCCATCGAGTTTCTGGCTGAATTCTGCCGAGAAACTCGGTCGTGTGTACGGGGCCTCACTGTATACTGAACCACAGCCTGAGTCCAGGCCTACTAAAGCCTATTAGCAGTGGATCAGCAAACCTCCTCTATTTACCCAGAGACTGTATTCTAACTGAATGTTTGTACTGCAACCAAAACCAGCCACAGTAAAAGTGTGAGTTGTATCTTACCACTGTCTACCTCATTCTTCAACATTGTTACTACAACGGGTTGTACCACCATTAACGGTACTGGCGTCATGACAAATACCATCAAGGGACCCAGCCGCCACAAGCACTCTAAACACCCCTGTCATCACGGGCACCTCAACCACCATCTTGGCTGGCGTTTCCCTATCACAGAGCGTGCCCCGGAGGATGTCGTGCTGTCTTCCCCTTCACTGTGCGACCGGCCCAGGGAGGCTTTCTGCTAACCGTGAGTAAACCGATGAACTGTATTATTGCTGTCTCTCATAGGCCCAGCGTGCACCTCACGTGTTCCCCTGCGGTTCTGGCTTGTCGCATAAAAATTTGGCGTCACGAACAGGATTTTTTACCCCTGCGCCTTATCTAAAAGACTGTCGCATCAGAATAAGCCCCTTTTGCTTTATTGAGAGACTATTTACTTATTGCATGCTGTGTGGGGCCACAGAACTGTTTAAACTGTTTAAAAGTTGCATGGAAGTGTTATCCCAGTTATCAGCATAAAAATCGCAGCATCCAAAGTGAGAAAATCGGACGTTTGTGTGTTAACAAAACTGCTTGCTGTATTTGAATTGACTGTTTCCATTCACTTAACTACTTGCCGACCGCCCACCGTCGTTATACGTCCTCACTTTAGAGATGAATATCTCGGTAACGGCAGCAGCTGCTGCCACAATCGAGATATTCATCTCTTCTGTGGGCGGCCGTGTTAACGATAATGGCGGTCTCCGCGGCGGATTCGCCGCGAGATCGCCGTTATCGGTGGCGGGAGAGGGCCCCCCCCTCCCGCCGCTCTCCCGCGCCCTCCGCCGCTTACCGTAGCCGTCGGTAGCGGCGGAGGAGATCGCGACCATCCGGCAGCTGAGCGGGGACGAGACTGAAGGAAAAATCTCCTTCGCCCGTCCCCATAGCTCTGCTGGGCGGAAGTGACATCAAAACGTCAGTCCCGCCCAGCGTCTTAAAGAAACATTTTTTTTTTTTGTCATTTGAAAAAATGACATTTCCAAATTTTTTTTTTTTTTTTTTTGCATTTAAGCCCAAATATGAGATCTGAGGTCTTTTTGACCCCAGATCTCATATTTAAGAGGACCTGTCATGCTTTTTTCTATTACAAGGGATGTTTACATTCCTTGTAATAGGAATAAAAGTGATCATTTTTTTTTTTTTTTTTCAGTGTTAAAAATTCTAAAATAAATAAAAATAAATGCGAAAAGCCAAAAAAAATTTTTTTAAAGCGCCCCGTCCCGACAAGCTCGCGCGTAGAAGCGAACGTATACGCGAGTAGCGCCGACATATGAAACCGGTATTCAAACCACACAAGTGAGGTATCGCCGCGATCGTTAGAGCGAGAGCAATAATTATAGCCTTAGGCCTACTCTGTAACTCAAAAAATGCAACCTGTAGAATTTTTTAAACGTCGCCTATCAAGATTTTTAAGGGTAAAAGTTTGACGCCATGCCACGAGCAGGCGCAATTTTTAAGCGTGACATGTTGGGTATCATTTTACTCGGCGTAACATTATCTTTCACAATATATAAAAAAATTGGGCCAAATTTATTGTTGTCTTCTTTTTTAATTTAAAAAAGTGATTTTTTTCCAAAAAAAGTGCGCTTGTAAGACCGCTGCGCAAATACGGTGTGACAAAAAGTATTGCAATGACTGCCATTTTATTCTCTAGGGTGTTATAAAAAAAACATATATAATGTTTGGGGGTTTTAAGTAATTTTCTAGCAAAAAAAATGGTTTTGTCTCGTAAACACCGACTGAAAAACAGGCCCGGGGCTAAAGTGGTTAAAATGGCTGCCCGAGACCTTCTTGTTCAAAAAATTCCTGCGCCATCACTGTGGATAAGTTAGTGACACCCCCTGAAAAGCGGGAAAGTTTGGTGCCACCCATTTATGCAAAATTGTCCGGCCAGCCCGCCTTACCTTTGCTGTGTCAATCCTGGGAGGAGAGTGTGACAAACGCACGCCCCAGAAGTCGCGAGACTTCGCATGCGAGCAAAAGAGAAAATAATCGCATTGCTTGCCGTCCGAGCAGTAATCGCAACCTGTCAGTTGCCTCTACTAACTATAAGGAGCACTGATAGCTGGAACTCTGCCAGAGACCCAAAATCAACATTGCTGCAGCATTGTATTCAGCTGGCATTAAATTCTTAAAGGGCCATACACCCGCAAGACAGCGGTTGCCCATAGCAACACCGCACAAAAAGTGTCTAAAAACGCATTTGACTTACCTAACTAGAACTCACCTGCTGTTACCATGTCTGTGCAGGAAGATGACGTGCAGCCTGACCTCAGCGGACCCCCTGCATCAGCCGTAGTCAGTCCCAGGGCAATACCAACCGCTGCAGCACCAAGTTTAATGCCTTTAACCATGCCTTATTATTTTGGGGCCCCCTGGTTCCCACGATATTCTGGAGAAATTCATACTTTAAGGGACTTTAAAGAAAAAATTCTGGCTATGTTCAGATTGTACCCTGTATCCTCAGAGCAACAGATGGAGATTCTTCTTGCGCAATTGGAAGGAGCTGCGCTCAGAGAAGTGAAATCTTGGCCGAGCTCGGAGAGAAAGACCATGGAGCAGATTTTTGAACGTCTCTACACCATCTTTGAACCCAGAACCGTGTCAGAGGTCAAGATGAGGTTCTTCAGCAAGAGACAGCAATCTGGTGAGTCACTCAGAGACTTTGCATTATCTTTGCAGGAAGCCCTTAGAGCTGTTGTCCAAGTAGACCCCCGTGAGGCAGAAAATCAGGACAAAACCCTGAAAGAACAATTTATTGAAGGCGTCGATACAGACAATCTAAAGAGCCAACTGAGAATGTTAGCCGCCCAACATCCAAGCGCTACCTTCTTAGATTTCAAAGAGCTAGCTATCAGCATACTGGGAAAAAGCCCACCAACAGAACCTGTTAGATCTGTTGACGTGCCTGTATCACAGCTGGTTACCCCTGTAAAGTCTTTACCTATAGTCAGTCAGGCAACCCAAGCACCAGTTCGTGACGCAGTTGCTGCCTTGACGGAGCAAGTCCATTTCCTGACTAAAAGTCTGGAGAAAGTCAACCAAAAATTGGAACAATGGGAGAAACCATTAATGCTAGAGGATGAGCAACCTGTGTCAAGAAAGACTCTTCCCCTCTAATCATAGAGAGACTTATTCCAGAAATTCTGGCGGACGCCCCCCTGATCGCACTAGTACCCCTAAGCGGCCTATCTGCACGTACTGTCACAAACCAGGCCATACAGAAGCAACCTGCTGGCAGTTAAACGGGAAAACCCCCGAGGCCAAGGACCACCCCTCGGGAGGTAAACCAATAGGTCCAGAAGCTCCCCACTGGATGCCAAGATACGTTGGATCCCGTCCTGAAGTGGCACTTCAAATAAATGGAGTTCCTTTTGTTGCCCTAGTTGACACCGGATCCCAAGTCACCACCATCCAACAAGCAGCCTTTGAAAAATACTGGGATCAAAATCACCTTACCCAGCCTCCAGAATCCTGGCTGAGTCTCATAGCCAGTAACGGCAAACCCATACCAGTCCATGGTTATTGGGAACCTACCATTCAAGTAGGAGGAACTACACTACCTCGACAAGGCCTTATTGTGGTACAAGTCAGAGACAATAACCCTAACCCTCCAATAGTCCTAGGAATGAATGTCCTCAGGAACTGTTATGTTGAGATGCTAGAAGCCTTGCACCAGTTAGTGCCTACTGCCTCTCCTGATTCTAAGAAGGTGATCCAACAAACCATCCGTGTACTAAATGCGCAACAGAGATTCACCAACGAAAAAGGAGAAATTTGCTGTGCCCGCATCCGGGATAAGCAACCTGTGATCCTCAAACCCAACACCGAAACTCTCTTGTGGTGCCGAGCTGTAGTCGGAATCCAAGGTCAAGACTACCAAGCCCTGGTAGAGCCTGTTGTTTTGGAAGACTATCCTCTAGTTAGAGCTGCAAGGAGCCTAGTAACCGTATCTGAAGGTAAAGTGCCTATACGACTCCTAAACTTGAGTGATAGCAGTGTAACACTATCAAAACACCGTCCTATTGCACAGCTCATCCAAGTCACTTTTCAAGATGTCATCAGTGTAGCTACAGCTACCACAGAGCAAATTACCGAGAGACAGAACCCACAGGACCAAAATGTAAACACATCCTGGTGGAAAGAACTTCATGTGGGAGATGCTTCCACACCAGCAGACCAAATGGAGGGAGTACTAAAAATTGTGAAGGAGCTTCACCGTGCCTTCAGTAAGCATCCCACAGACTATGGAGAAGTGGATATTATCAAGCACTCCATTCCTACAGGTTCACACCCACCGATCAAGGAAAGATATCGGCCTATACCACCAACTATGTACCAATCCGTAAAGCAAATGATCCAAGAGATGAAGGACTCCAATGTCATTAGAGACAGCCATAGTCCATGGGCTGCACCTCTAGTCCTTGTCCGTAAAAAGGATGGTAACATCAGATTCTGTGTGGATTACAGAAAAATTAACCAAATCACCCACAAGGATGCTTACCCTTTACCACGCATAGAGGAATCTTTGACAGCTTTAGGATCTTCAGCCTACTTCTCTACCCTTGATTTAACCAGTGGATACTGGCAAGTACCCATGGCACCTGAAGATCGTGAGAAGGCTGCATTTACCACCCCGATGGGCCTATTTGAGTTCAACCGCATGCCTTTTGGACTTTGCAATGCGCCCGGAACCTTTCAAAGATTAATGGAGCATTTTTTAGGACACAAAAATTTTGAAACCGTCCTGTTGTACTTAGATGATGTCATCATCTACTCCAAATCCTATGAAGATCACTTGAAACATTTGGCCGAAGTTTTTCAAATCCTCATTAAACATGGACTCAAAGTCAAACCATCTAAGTGCTATCTACTGAAGACAGAAGTCAAATACTTAGGGCATATTGTAAGCTCTGAAGGTGTTAAACCGGATCCAGTCTGAAATTGGCCTACTCCTACTACAGTGAAAGAAGTGAGGAGCTTTCTCAGTTTCGCAGGATACTACAGACGCTTTATTCCTCATTTTGCCCAAATTGCGGGGCCAATATTAGAACTTCTGAGAGGACAGCCTAAGAGGTACCAAAAGTCTCCAATACCAGTTGAATGGAACACAGAAAGATAAATTGCCTTCCAGCTCCTAAAGAAGAAGTTAACAGAACCACCAATCCTAGGCTATCCAGATTACCAGCAGCCATTTCATCTTTACACAGATGCTAGTAAGAAAGGTCTGGGAGCTGTCCTATCGCAGGTACAGGAAGGAAAAGAAAGAGTTATTTCCTACGCTAGTAGATCTCTTAAAGGTACTGAAAGAAACTATCAAAACTATAGTTCCTTCAAATTGGAATTCCTCGCACTCGTGTGGGCTGTTACAGAAAAATTTAAAGATTACCTTGCCGCAACACCATTTGTGGCCTTCACAGATAACAACCCGCTAGCACATCTTAATACCGCCAAGTTGGGAGCATTGGAACAAAGATGGGCCTCACGCCTAGCTAACTACGATTTCACCATAAAATACAGAACAGGAAAAGCAAATGAAAATGCGGATGCATTATCCCGTCTGCCAACCCAAGAAGACCCTACTACACAGGAAGATGTTTGGGAAGAGGTAGAAATGCCAGCTTTTTACAAAAATTTCGCCCAACAAGATATTATCACCATCAAAGGAAGAAAAGTCCTTAACCTTCAACAACAAGTGGATCCAAGATCCCAAGTGGACAAAGAAAGGTGGATCAAGCTGCAAAATGAAAGCAGAGTGTTGGGAGAACTGCAAGATTTCTTCACCAGCGGAAGAACACCTGAAAGAATTCGCAGAAGAAATGCTGATCCAGAATTGTCAAAACTTTGGAGACACAGAAAACACCTCTTCCTACAGAAGGGCCTACTATTAAGAAGAACTTTAGACCCAATTACCTGGGATCGTCTATACCAAATCTTAATACCACGCCGAGATGCAAGAATCATTCTTGAGATGTATCATGATCAATCAGGACATTTTGGCGTGCAGAAGACAGAAGCCATCATCCTTAGAAGATTCTACTGGATTGGGATGAGAGGAGACATTGAAAAGTGGTGTCGAGAGTGTTCCACCTGTGCTGTTGGAAGAAATTAAAAACATGACCAAAAAGCACCCTTACATCCCATTGTAAGCCGAACACCGCTAGAAATAGTTGCAATTGACCATGTGAAGCTGGAACCAAGTCGCTCAGGTTACACATACGCCATGACCATCATTGATCATTATACCAAATTTGTTGTAGCCGTACCTGTCAAGGACCTGACCGCTAAAACAACTGCAGATGCCTTCTGGAAACATTTCCTATTGCCATATGGATGCCCAGAAAGAATCCTTACAGATCAGGGATCTGAGTCGCAACTCTTCAAAGAACTGTGTACACTTCACAATTGCCAGAAAATCAGGACCACAGCCTACCACCCCCAAGGGAATGGACTCTGTGAGAAAATGAACCAAACTTTAATTGAGATGTTAAGAGCAGTAACACCTGCTACAAGAAGTGATTGGCCTACTCTATTGCCTCAATTGATGTACACCTACAATAACACCATTCACTGTTCTACTGGGTATACACCTTACTATCTCATGTTTGGCCGACAAGGTAAACTACCTGCTGACCATACTTTGGACGTACAAGTGCCTGATGCAATCAACCCTCTACCAAAGACTGATTGGGTGAGTGAGCACCAAACGTCTAATTGATGCACAAGAAATTGTTCAACATTGCATGGAACGTGCTCATGAAAAGCAACAAAAAGATTATAACCAATCTGCCAAAGCAGAACCTCTCAAAATTGGTGACCACGTATGGTTAAAAAACGACCATCGCACCAGCAAGTTAGATAGCAAATGGGAGAGAGAACCTTACACCGTTACAGCTATTCTCAATCCAGAGACTGATACTTATGAGATCACTAAAGAAAACAAATCAAGTGTAGTACATCGCAATCGCCTTAAGTTATGTCTCAAGGAAAGTACTGAAGAAGAAACTCTTCAAGAAGAAGCTGTCCAAGAGGAAACACAATCCATAGAACCAGAGCCTACAAAAGAGCCGAGAAGACAACTACCAACCCTGCCATCTCATCGTTGAGTGCATCCCTACGTTGTCTGAAGTTCCAGAGTGAGAAGAAGACTTACTTGGGATATCATGTTTATTTCCTTTAAAGGACTTTTTAAAAGGACTACTTACCTACTGTTCTGCAACGTTCAAGCCTGCACCCGGAGATAGACTTTCACGTACCTGAGCCTCCGTGATATTCGTCTGTTGACATTTTCCTGTGCCCAGGGAACGGACTCATACCCTGTGAGCTCCCTGAGATGTTTATTTTTGTTTTGTTTTCCTTTTTCCATCTCATCGTGGACTATTCTGGTTTTGCCATACGTCACCAGTCTTCAGAGGAGAAAAACTACACCCCCTTTTGTCACCTTTTGTCACATTTCGTTGTTGCCTGAGATATTTTTGCCTAACCCATTTTACTTGCAGATACAAGAATGGGGTTATATTATTATTTTCTATGCATGCATAGAAACATCGAGTCAAAAGTGTGCCGAGGTCGACACACGTTTTACCATGGGGGTATGCAGCGTCCCACTCAGGACATGTGGGAACTGCAAAAGTATTACTTCTTTGTCATTGCTATATTGCATGTAATTTTGCATTGCTATACCTGTGGTATCCCTGTTCATAGGCTGGTTAAGTGTGCTTCATACTTCCCACCACAAGATGGGGATAGCACCACTCTGGGATATCTATCCCAGCTCAGGTTCATCTGTGGTCAGTTGGTCAGTCAGGAGGAGAGTGTGCAGAGAGAAAGCAGAATGTGAAGGTGAGAGAAGGTCAGTCCAGAGAAGGGACAAATTAGAACTGCTAAAATCAAAGGATAACAGCCACTATACGGCAGCAAAGACCTTTGAGTATAGGTGAAGGATTTCTTAGCCACCGGCAACCTCACCAAGGTCACTGGATTCAAAAGAGACCAGGAACAAGTAAGCATTATACTGAACCACAGCCTGAGTCCAGGCCTACTAAAGCCTATTAGCAGTGGATCAGCAGAACTCCTCTATTTACCCAGAGACTGTATTCTAACTGAATGTTTGTACTGCAACCAAAACCAGCCACAGTAAAAGTGTGAGTTGTATCTTACCACTGTCTACCTCATTCTTCAACATTGTTACTACAACGGGTTGTACCACCATTAACGGTACTGGCGTCACGACAAATACCATCAAGGGACCCAGCCGCCACAAGCACTCTAAACACCCCTGTCATCACGGGCACCTCAACCACCATCTTGGCTGGCGTTTCCCTATCACAGAGCATGCCCCGGACGATGTCGTGCTGTCTTCCCCTTCACTGTGCGACCGGCCCAGGGAGGCTTTCTGCTAACCGTGAGTAAACCGATGAACTGTATTATTGCTGTCTCTCATCGGCCCACCGTGCAACTCACGTGTTCCCCTGCGGTTCTGGCTCGTCGTAGAAGCTCCTCGTGAAGCAGCCAGCAGCCTGCACTGACAGACGTCCTATAAGCTTAGTTGATCTTCTGCAGCTAGCTGCACTCTGACTGTGAGGTTTTCTAGATGCTAGGAAAGGATTTGGGAGGGAGAAAATCTGTACACTAGAGGGGGGGGGATAGGGGGGTGAGCTCTAAACTGGAATCTGGGGGGAGAGCATTATATTTAGGGGGATGGAGAACTTGGATGTACACAGCCCTCGGCCCTGCACTCCATGCAAAGTTTACCCCTCAAACCTGCATTCCATACGTAGCACACCCCTCAACCCCACATTCCATATGGAGCGCACCCCTCAACCCAGTATTCCATACGTAGCACGCCCCTCAATCCAGCATTCCATACGTAGCACACCCATCAACCCTGCACTCTATACAAAGTTTACCCCTCAACCGTGCACTCTGTACAATGATGCTGCAAGCTCTAGCAACCAATCGCAATTGCTGCCTGATCTGCTGCAGTAAACTCATTTTGAGTCTAGCTGCTATTTAATGTTTATATCAGAATTGGGGGGGCCCTAAGAAAATGTTTGCCCAGGGTCCAATCAATATTAAAGACGGCCCTGGGTATGGGAAGCCTCAGGAGAAAGCATAGTATGGTGCTATGGTGTGCCGCCCCAGATATCCCCTCCATGGACATTGTGCCTGTAGAGTAGGGATGAGCCGAACATACCCGGGTTCGGTTCGCACCAGAACGTTCGAACAGACCGCGGGTTCGCGCGAACATTTAGAACCCCATTGAAGTCTATGGGACTCGAACGTTCAAATAAAAAAACGCTCATTTTAAAGACCAATATTCAATTTAATGTTGGAAAACGTCTTTCAGAACCCGGGTCTTGCCCCAGGGAACATGTATCAATGGAAAAAAAAGTTTTAAAAACGGCCGTTTTTCCGGAGCAGCGATTTTAATGATGCTTAAAGTGAAAAAAAATAAATGAAAAATTCCTTTAAATATCACACCTGCTGTGTGTCTATAGTAGTGGCACATGTTTATAAATGTCCCTGCACAACATGAAATTATTATAAGAAAAAAGTAATTTAATACTGCTTGCGCACGTGCTACGTGGCAACAATATGTCGATTATTTTAGGGGTGGTGGGGGGCCATTATTTTTTTGTGAAAGAAAAAAGGGCACCCCTCAAACATACTGTAATTGGAGCGCAACAAAGAGCCACGTGCAAAATATTGCATCAAAAATTGTTATTAGGCGCCCCTGTTGTTCAGGGGCAGAAAAATTGTGCCTTAGGCACAACACAACACTGCAACCCCTCCCAATAACTGTAATTGGAGCACAACAAGGAGCCACGTGCAAAGTATTGCATCAAAAATTGTTATTAGACGCCCCTGTTAAACAGGGGCACAAAAATTAGGCCTTAGGCACTGGTGGTGGAGCCCAGAAACACAAAATTTCTTACTAGCTATCAGCAAGAAAAGTGAGGAGGAGAAGGATATTCCATCAGCAACATAACAGGACAGTCACTCAGCGTCAGCATACGCAGTCTCAAAGGGATCTGACATTTCAACAAAAAATTATTATTCAGTAACATCAGCATCAGGTGCTTGGTAGCTGGTCTTGATCCAAGCCTGAGTCGGTGGAGAGGTGCACCCTGTGATTGGTCACAAAGCCTCCAGCAGCACTGAATGTGCGTTCTGAAAGAACACTGGATGCAGGGCAAGCCAGTAGCTCAATTGCGTACTGTGCAAGCTCTGGCCAGTGATCCATCCTCAAGACCCAGTAAGCCAGAGGATTTTCGGTGGGGAAGGTGTCCAAGTCGGATCTTGCCCCTAGGTATTCCCGGACAATGTAAACCAGACGCTGGCGATGGTTGCTGGAACCGGTCAGACCTTGGGGCTGCGGACTAAAAAATTGTCTGAACGCATCAGTCAGACGGCCACCTTCTCCACCGCTCCTTCTGTGACTCACCGAAGCCTCAGCAACACGTTGTCTAGGGCCAGGTTTTGGTAATCCCCCGGTTCTGGGAACACATTGCACAGACCCTTCTGCAAGGCCTCCCGCAGAAGTTTCATTTTCTGCTCCCTCTGCGATGGAAACATAAGGTCCGCAACCTTACTCTTGTAACGTGGATCAAGGAGAGTTGCCAGCCAGTAATGATCCCTCTCCTTGATAGCACGTACACGAGGATCCTTACGCAGGCTTTGCAGGATCAGGGAGGCCATGCAGCGTAGGTTTGCAGAGGCATTCGGGGCACAGTCCTCTGGGTCACTGAGGACGACAGGATCCGCAGCCACCTCATCCCAGCCACGTAAAAGTCCATGTGTTCCTTGGGACTGTAAATGATCCCTTGAAGACTGCTGCTGAGTGCTAGGCTCCACCTCCATGCTGCTGATACAATCATCCTCCTCCTCCTCATCCTCTTCCTGTGTGCTAGGTGGGCAAGCAGGACCACTGTCTGGATAAAGGGGGCCTTGAGAGGTAAGGAAGTCCTCCACTTCCTCCCTCTGTTCTGCCTCAAGGGCCCTGTCCATTATTCCACGTAGCGTGTGCTCCAACATGTGAATAAGAGGGACAGTCTCACTGATGCATGCACTGTCACTGCTCACCATCCTCGTGGCCTTCTCAAATGGTGACAGGACAGTGCATGCATCCCTGATCAAGGCCCACTGGCGTGGTGAAAAAAAACCAAGCTCCCCTGACCCAGTTCTGCTGCCATATTGGCACAGGTACTCATTGATGGCCCTCTGCTGCATGTGCAGCCGCTGCAGCATGGCCAACGTAGAGTTCCATCTGGTGGGCATGTCACAGATTAGGCGGTTCTTGGGCAGGTTGTATTCCCTTTGGAGGTCTGTCAGCCGAGCAGTGGCATTGTATGACCTCTGGAAATGCACACAGACTTTCCTGGCCTGCTTCTGGACATCCTGTAAGCCCGGGTACCTGCCCAACAACCGCTGCACCACCAAATTCAGGACATGCGCAAAACAGGGCACATGGGTGAGTTTTCCCTGTCGCAGGGCAGAGAGGAGGTTGGTGCCATTATCGCTGACCACCATTCCAGGCTTCAGCTGGCGTGGCATCAACCACCTCTGAGCCTGCCCCTGCAGAGCTGACAGAACCTCTTCCCAAGTGTGGCTCCTGTCTCCCAAGCACACCAGCTCTAGCACCGCATGGCATCTCTTGGGCTGCATTCCTGCGTAGCCCCTCGTACGCATACGGAGCACGGCTGGTTCTGAGGAAACATCACCACAGGAAGAGGCCACAGAGGAAGAAGAAGAGGAGGGGGT
The DNA here is from genome assembly GCF_905171775.1 of Rana temporaria. Classification (NCBI taxonomy): domain Eukaryota; kingdom Metazoa; phylum Chordata; class Amphibia; order Anura; family Ranidae; genus Rana; species Rana temporaria. The sequence continues at coordinate 110,874,353 of NC_053495.1, read as the reverse complement.
GGAGGAGAGAGGTGTGTAGATATAAAGTGGTGGGATGGTGGCGCTGCAATAATAGCTAGATCACTGGATGGTGATCAGTATGCCTGTTAACAAACAGGTGTTGGGTAGTCAAATAAAAGGTAAACCCAATGGAATGTATTCCCTTTGCTGTGGCACACCCCTGAAATGGATGGGGGCCTTGACAGATTACCCGTTGATAATGCCAATAGTGATGCGCTGCCACAGATGGATGGCAGTCTATCACAATGTGTGTGCGTACCTGAGGTGGTAATGTGCCAAACCACAAGGAATTAAATTAGCTTTATAAAATAAAAATAAAAAACCAACAATGGTGTAGGTCAGGATCCTGTGCAGGCGTGCAATACACTGTGCTAGATGCTCAATAGGGTGGGTGGGAACGAGCGTCAGAGCGCTTCTGTACCACTAACAATAAGTGTATAACCGTCTAGGTTTAAGTGAATTGCTGAGCATAAACAAATTAATTAATAAAGTGTTAAAGACATAAGTTGTGAAGTAGTAAACCAAACAAAATCAGAAATGTGTCCAAAAAATGTGTCCAAAAAATATGAAAAATTATATATAAAATAACACTCCCCAATAACATGCAGTCTGTGTTAGGGGTACCAGCCCCCAGTGAAAATTCCAGGGCAGGATACTGTGCAGGTAAGCAATTAATCAGCTCCAATCTGATCTTGCCCAGCACTAAGATTGGTGGCAACAATCTTTAAATAGATACACAGTTTATCTTTTACAACTCAATCCAAGAAATCATCCGGTGATCTAGCTATTATTGCAGCGCCACCATCCCACCACTTTATATCTATTCACCGATCGCTTTACTGAGATCTTCCAGGGAGGCAGCAGCAATTATCACATCCTAAGCGTGGAACCCTACATTTTTCTGGAGGACAGAGGTGTGTCACAACCAGTAGTAGTGTTTTGGAGGCGTGGTGGCGGAACAACCTCCAAAACTACTGTACCTTGCCCTGCGTCCTTCACAGCTGCCAGCAGAGTCACCCAATGGGCCTTAAAAGACAGGTAACGTCCCTGTCCATGCCTGCTGGACCATGAGTCAGCGGTACGATGCACCTTACCACTGACCGCCCTGTCCAGCGAGGCATGGACATTGCCTTCCACATGCCGGTAGAGAGCCGGAATCGCCTTCCGTGAGAAAAAGTGGCGTTTGGGTACTTGCCACTTAGGTACTGCACATTCCACAAACTCACGGAAGGGGGCAGAATCTACCAACTGAAAAGGTAGCAGTTGAAGTGCTAGCAATTTTGCTAAGCTAGCATTCAACCGCTGGGCATGTGGATGGCTGGGAGCGTACTTCTTTCGGCGCTGCAGCAGCTGGGGCAGGGAAATTTGTCTGGTACTATCAGTAGATTGCCCGCATGTACTACCACTACTAGGTTGTGACACACCTATTTCTACACCTTCAGTGCAGGCTTCAGAGAGGACTGGGGGTCTAGTGGGGTTGGAGGTCACAGAAGGGCAAGGGGAGGTCCGCTTTGGTCTTTGGTGTGGGTCTTTCTGGTATGCTTGCCAACGAGCTGCATGGCAGCTCGACATATGTCTGGACAAACATGTGGTGCCCAAGCGGGTGATGTTTTGGCCACGTGAGATACGCTTGCGACATATGTTGCAAATAGCAAAGGTACGATCTGATGGACATGTTTCAAAAAAGGCCCACACCAAAGAACTTTTTCTGTACCGTTCAGACACAGCAGCGCCATGCACAAGCGTAGATGTGCGATGTAATGCAGTTGGTGTGCCCTTAACCTGACCCCTGGAGGGCATCCTGCCTCTTTGGAGATGTGCCTCCTCCTCCTCCTCCTTCTCCTTCTCCCTCTCCTTCTCCTTTCCCTCCTCATCACTGTCGAAAACCTGGCAGTATGCTCCAGCTGGGGGAACATCACTGCCAGATTGCTGTCCCTCTCGGCCACCCCCTCTTCCTGGCCTCACATCAATGCCTTCCTCTATCTGTGTTCCATCATCGGAGCCTTCAAAACGCTGCGCATCTTCATTCAGCATGTACCCAACACTGTGTTGAAACAGTTCGGGGGACTCCTCAGGAGGACACGTTGGACTAGGGAAGGATTGTGTAATGCCATTGTGCAGAGGGAAGAGGAAGCCTTGGCAGCTGCTTTGCCAGACAAACTAAGATCAGTCTGTGTGAGGCCCCGTACACACGACAGAGAAACTCGATGTGCAAAGCACGTCGAGTTCCTCGTCAAGTTTTGGGATGAAGCCGCCGAGGAGCTCGGCGGGCCGCCTTCTCCCATAGAACAACGAGAAAATAGAGAACATGTTCTCTATTTTCTCGTCGAGCTCCTCGGCGGCTCCATCGAGCCAAAACTGTACAGACGACAGAGTTTCTCGGCAGAATCCGGTTTTTGACCGAGTTTCTCGGTGAATTCTGCCGAGAAACTCTGTCGTGTGTACGAGGCCTGAGAGAGGATGAGGAGGATGAGGACAGCTTGGTCATCCACTCTACTAATTTCTCTGCATGTTAAGGCTCAACACGGCCAGCTCCCAAAAAGAAGGATGAGCGGCCACGGCCACGTGCTGAAGAGGATGCACCACCAGCGTTGCCTCTACATGCAGAGCCTGCTTGCCCTCGTGACTCTCTGCCTCTGTTTGTTGTCCTTCCAGACATTTTAATGCGTTCAGGTGTAACTAAACAACACACGTGCACTTACAGTAATGGTGTTTACGTGCTAATAAAGAGCAAACTTGCACTTACACTAAATGCGCTTAGTTGCAAAAAAACAGGACACGTGCACTTACAGTAAATGCACTTACGTGTGATTAAAGAGCAAAATTGCACTTGCAGTAAATGCGCTTACTTTCAATCAAAGAGCAAAATTGCACTTGCAGTAAATGCGCTTACGTGCGATTAAAGAGCAAAATTGCACTTGCAGTAAATGCGCTTACTTGCAAATAAACAGGACACGTGCAGTAACACCCAGTACGTTTAGGTGTAAACTACAGAGCACACAGGCAGGCAATACAACTTGTTAGAGCACTGCAGCTATGCACAATCTCCTGCCTGACAAATACTAAGAGCAGATCTAGCTAAGCTATACAGTGTATAAATATATGTACAACTCCTAGGGATGTATATATATTCTCTACACACTGTATTTCAAGCTAAACTGACTACCCTACCGATCTAAAAAGATAATCTCTCTGGGCCATATTCTTGAAGAAAGTAGGCGGGCGGCGCGTAAGCCATTTACACTCTGCCGACCCCAACCTACAGGAGCCAGTGCTGTATTCCCCGAACACTTGCTCCGTAGTTTGGGGCGGTGGAGTGTAATTGGCCAGGCGTATCCCCGCGTATATCCAAGGCGGTGGCTTCTATTTAAATTAAGCGTGCCCCCGATTCTAACGAACTGCGCATGCGCCGGGCTTAAAATAGCCCAGTGCGCATGCTCCAGTTCTCGGCGTAAAACGTCAATGACGCCGACGTGTGCGTCATTGACGTAAAGTCGTATTCAAGAACGACTTAGTAAAACGATGTACCCGACGGGGAAAACACGACGCGGACCCGACGCCATACTTAACATGGCCTACGTGGGACTGGCGTAAGGTTACCCCTCATATAGCAGGGGTAACCTTACACCTACGCAAACGACGTAAGCGACGGTTACGCAACGCGAATTCGTTCGGGAATCGGCGTATCAGGCTCATTTGCATAAACAAATGAGACCTGAACATAAACGCCACCTAGCGGCCGGCGGAGTAATTACATTTAAGATCCGACAGTGTAAGTGACTTACACATGTCGGATCTTCAGCGCGTGATTATAAGAATCACTCGCATAGATACACTGGCCAAAAAAGAGAGATACGATGGAGTATCCTGAGATACTCCATCGTAACTTTACTCAGAATATGGCCATCTGTCTCTCTAACTGTTCTCTGTAACAAGCTGGAACACACTACACGAGGCCGCCCGGAAGGTGGCCTTTTATAGTGTGGGGCGTGTGCTAAAGCCCTGAGCCATAATTGGCCAAAGCAACGCAGGCTTTGGCCAATTATGGCTCTTCGTTTTTTGCGCGCTGTGATTGGCCAAGCATGCGGGACATACAGCATGATTGGCCAATCATCAGCGCTCAACGCCGCAATGAATTATGGGCCATTTTGCGTCACTCGAATTTGGCGCGAACGACCCGTTTTGTTCGAATTTCGACGAACGATCGAACGACCGATGTTCGAGTCGAACATACGTTCGTATCGAACGCGAAGCTCATCCCTACTGTAGAGAGACAGAAATTGCCGCTCCAGGCAGGTCTAGTTTGGTTAAAATCTTCTCAGAAACCGAGGGTGCTGGCAATGCACATGGCAATTAGAAACAAAAGATGATTAGGACAGCCGCACTCCAATCCAACGTAGCTTTATTGTAAATAAAACTGGAAACGGGCACTACAAATCACAGCAACGGAACCTAGGACAGCTGACACGTTTCACATTAACTTTAGTGTTTACTCATAGCTATTAGTGTGAAACCCGTCAGCTGTCCTAGGTTCCGTTGCTGTGATTTGTAGTGCCTGTTTCCACTTTTTTTTTACAATAAAGCTACGTTGGATTTTAGTGCGGCTGTCCTAATCATCTTTTGTTTCTAATTGACATTGTGCCTGTGCATGAAGGCTGGCTGCCGTGTCTGCGACAGTCTCACTTCCCTGAGCCCAGACACACTTCCCTGGTCCAGCGACACGGCTGCTCGGAGCTCTGCTCCTCTCCCCACCCCCCCCCTCTCCGGCCAGCGCCTCAATTCATAGTGTGGGCACCCGGCCGTGACGGCTTTCGGCTTCACAGCCGGGCACTCACTGCGCATGCGTGAGTTGCGTTGCGCTCTATGAATGGACAGGCAATCCCCTGGGACCTGTCATGTGTCCCAGGAGATCGCCTAAAGGGAGGGGCCACCTAAGACAAGAGGGGGAGTTACCTAGGCAGGCAGTCCCTGGGTGGAATTACGACAGGAAGTCCCACTCCTAACGAAGCCCTCACTCACCCCCCCCCCCCCACAAAAAAATTACATGACAAAGGGGGTGAGGAGTGCTTAAAGCGGAAGTTCCACTTTTGGGTGGAACTCCGCTTTAAAGGCTGCATGCTTTCTCCTCTAAATTTAGATCCTCCCAGGGAGTGGAGAGTTCCAGTGTAATTGCATGAGATATTTTGTTCAGAGGGAGGGATATGATCATTATGGAAGTTTGGAGACAGATGACAGCTCTGCAGGTGTGTTGTGACAATGACACCAGCATTGGATATGTAGCACTACCCCCGAAAGAGCTGCTGGTTTGTTTTGGGTGGCACGTTACCTCTGTATCTCCGCCGTCTATGGTACTGGATGAGAGCTGCAATGAAGGGAATGTCCACACAACAGGTGTCTTTTCTGTGCTTTTATTACCCAACAGGGTAAAATGGCAAATTCAGGTGTAACTGGGTAGGGAAATAGTCCTGCTTCCAACGACAACTTTACTTCGCCACTCTAGCCAGAGTGGGTATTGTGCATCTGGACAGGCCTCTCTCACCTGCCTGCCAGCCAGAGTGGAAGTAAACCCATCCATAAAACTGTTTCATTTCCGACACGTGCTGGAAATATAACACTCCTATTGGTTGTTGTCTCAACTAAACTGTCAAACCATTCAATGGCTGGTGTCATAACTGATCACATATGCAGCATCATGGCAGTTATAGATTAAACAGAGGCCAAGATGGCAGCTTCCTTGGCTGAAAATGATAGGAGGATTTACTTACACTTTAAGGCCCAGATTCACAAAGAAGTTACACCGGCGTATCTCGAGATGCGTGGCGTAAGTGTATATATACGCCGCTGTATCTATGCGCAGTACCCACAGAACAAGATACGCCTGAAAAAAGGCTTCTTCCGACTGACGTAACTTTGCTACGCCGACGTAGCGTGGGCGCATCTGGCGCTCCCATTGATTTTGTATTCAAATATGCAAATGAGGGAGATACGGCGATTCACTAACGTACGTGCGCCCGACGCAGGCTACACGTGCTGCGCATAAAGCTGTACGTCTGGCCTAGAGTTACCCCTCATAAAGCAGGGGTAACTTTGCACCAGATGTGCACAGGTCAGCTGGAGAGCAGCTGCAGCAGCAGTGTTACGGACGAGCTGAGCAACCACACTTGCAGGACAACACATCCGTATGCCAACATGCCAGGGGCAGGCATGGTCATAGCACTGTGTTAATATGGTAATAATGCGCAACCCACAAACATATAAGTGAAGAAAAAAAGTTTACATATGTGAAAATAAATAAGCATAAAGTCTGTAGTTAAATTTTCCTGTGTAAGAAAATTAATATAAAATATAAAAAATAGTCCAAAAAACATAAACTGTTGAGATTAGGTGCATAGAATCAAATGCAGTCCAAAAAAAAGGGAAAGAAAATTCCTAATTTCTGACACCAACGATCAGCTTGCTTCAATATAGGAAAAAATTCTACATCCATGCAGTATAGATAATATGGTGGAAAGTGCAGATAAATGAGCCTCTTACCAGAGAGACGATTTCATAGGCATGTCATCCCCGACCTGGGAGCTGTAGTTCATGCAAGCCGACAGGATCTGGCGTTCTGTGCTTCAGGTGCAGCAGCGCTTGTAATCCACTCCTCAGCAGTGAAATGATCAACTCCTCAGCAGTGAGATGATTAGCATATACAGCTCTCCCCGGGTGTGTAGGAAACAAGTAGCAAGAAAATGAAAAAAGAAAAAGAAGACTTCATAGTGTAATACTTTGTAGCAAAACACTTCTTTAATAAAAAAGTTTCTGAGTAAGAACAGCACAGTTTTGATACTTGTGAAGCAACAGTTTACACAGAAACAAAATAGCTTCGGTAACAACCAGCAAGCTAAAACATGGCAATGTCTTTGGAAAAATATTGGCTCCAACCTACGCTGCGTTTCGCCCTTCTAACAGGCTTCAACTGGGAAAGGAGACAATACTTGCTTCACAAGTATCAAAACTGTGCTGTTCTTACTCAGAAACTTTTTTATTAAAGAAGTGTTTTGCTACAAAGTATTACACTATGAAGTCTTCTTTTTCTTTTTTCATTTTGTTGCTACTTGTTTCCTACATAACCCGGAAAGAGCTGTATATGCTAATCATCTCACTGCTGAGGAGTTGATCATTTCACTGCTGAGAAGTGGATTACAAGCGCTGCTGCACCTGAAGCACAGAACGCCAGATCCTGTCGGCTTGCATGAACTACAGCTCCCAGGTCGGGGATGACATGCCTATGAAATCGTCTCTCTGGTAAGAGGCTCATTTATCTGCACTTTCCACCATATTATCTATACTGCATGGATGTAGAATTTTTTCCTATATTGAAGCAAGCTGATCGTTGGTGTCAGAAATTAGGAATTTTCTTTCCCTTTTTTTTGGACTGCATTTGATTCTATGCACCTAATCTCAACAGTTTATGTTTTTTGGACTATTTTTTATATTTTATATTAATTTTCTTACACAGGAAAATGTAACTACAGACTTTATGCTTATTTATTTTCACATATGTAAACTTTTTTTCTTCACTTATATGTTTGTGGGTTGCGCATTATTACCATATTAACACATTTTTGCTTGCTGAATATTCCAGCAAATTCCACTATTGCAGCACCAAATTGAAAGTTTTTTTCATCTCAAACTCTCCTTTCACCTACTGAATTCAATTGGAGTCCTTTGGTATCCCAATTAGAATTTAACTCTTTGTTTAACACTCACCCACTTATTTGTCAACACTTTTTTTCATTTATTTTTTAATATCTGATACTAATAAGGAGAAGCGCAAATCTACCTTGCTTTACATGGTCATAGCACTACTAGTGTGTTCAGAGGCGTGTAGAAGGAGGAGGGCACAGGAGAGGATTTACCGAACGTGCATGAACGTCTTTGGCATGGGGGATTCGGAGGTGTATCGCATCTTCAGATTCAGCACTGCTGCCATCCTGGAATTAGCCACAACCCTGCATGATGACATCACCAGCAAGACACATCACGGATTGCGCACATGCAGTGCAGCCACTGGTCAAGGTACTGGCAACACTGCATTTCCTCGCCAGTGGATCATTCCAGCGTACAAGTGGAGTAGTGGCTGGGATGTCACAAACCACCATGAGCAGATGTGTGCACCAGGTTGTCCCCGCAATCCTCAGACGCATGTCCCACCACATCATCAGACCCACCCATGAGCATCTGCGGCAGAAGGCAATGGCGGATTTTGTCAGAATTGCAGGACTCCCACGCACTGTGGGGGCCATTGATTGCACCCATGTGGCACTACGGCCCCCCCCCCCGTGCCACAGAGCACATATACTGTAATCATAAGCACTGGCATTCCATCAACGTACAGGTGATAGCCGATGCCCAATGCCTCATATGCCACGTCCGTGCCAAACACCCAGGGGCCAGCCACGACAGCTACATATACCGTCAAAGCAACACCCCAACAGAATTCGAACAGAACGTGTACGGGGACAGCTGGCTGGTTGGTGAGTGACATGGGAGTCAGGCATGACTGTCCAACCCCATGATGCAGACATCACGAGGGGCACCTGTACGACTAACATCCTCCTGTCTTTTCCCTTCCAGGTGACTCTGCATATGCACTTGGGCCCCATCTCCTGACTCCATACCGGAATCCCCAAACCAGAGGAGAGAGAAAATACAATGCTGCATACATACGTACCCGTGCAGTGGTGGAAAGCACATTTGGCATCCTGAAGTCCCGTTTTCGATGCCTGGATAACTCCGGGGTACCCTGTTGTATTCCCCAAACTTTGTGTGCCAGATCATCGGTGCATGTTGCATACTGCACAACTTGGCCATGAGAAAGAGCCTGGAGATTGACATACGTGATGACCTGACCCCCGAACCAGACAGTCTCCCCCTGCCCGAAGCTACCCCGTCTGCTGAGGGAACAGCAGTCAGGAGTTGCCTCGTGGAACATATCTTTGCACGTTAAACACACACATTCATCATGGCACAAGGAGAATGCACGCATGCACACCACTGTGGTCCCTAGCTCACACACACCACATCCACTTCACATTGGATTAGCCCAAGTCCACCATGCAGGACTTGGGAGCAGCAACGCCACGCCAAGGCCCCAATTATGTCGCTGTCCATTCATACCACATTCACACGGTCGTGGGGATAACTTCTCCCCGACGACCCAGGGTGACACCCCTTTGCTGGCAGGAGTGTCACCCCCACATTCACACACCAGTCACACTATAGTCTGCACGCCTCACCGTGTGCAGTAATTAATAAATAAAAAAACTCATGACCTGAGCAAACATAAAATAAAAAAACTCATGACCTGAGCAAATAGAAGAAAAAAAACGCTCATGACCTGAGCAAATATAAGGGAAAAAAAATTTATTGCCCTGTCGTGGGCCAAGCCTGGTGCCACGGCCCTGGCTCCTTAATTGTCTGGTGGGAGCCTCGGGTGGGGGGGTGGAGGAGCATCCCCTGGTCTCTCCCTGGCTGGCTGCCTGCCCTCCAAAGCCACGGCAATGCGGGGGAGTACCACATTTGTCTCCGCCTGCAACAGCCTTGTCTGCCTCCCCTCCGCCTCAATGGCAGCTGTATTGCCCTGTACGGCCACTGCCAGGGACTTTACCTCTGCCACAAGGTTTGCCGTGGTGGCCTGCAGCTCCTCAAGGCAGGTGACCATCGCTGCACTGTTGCCACTAACATCCAGGAGAGTGTCATTTATGTGGCCCGTGGAGGCCAGGCTGTCTGCCACACAACGCATCTCCACGGCAACAGCACCCATATGGCGGGTCTGGCGGTCCTGTTCCCTCGCTAAATGTTCTGGCAGGAATTCAGGAACCCCCCTTGTCTTCCTGGGGCCAGGAGAGGCTTGGGGCCTTCTATACGGGGAGGCCCTTGAGGGGCTGGATCTGATGGGGTTGGACCCTGAGGGGCTGGATCTGATGGGGTTGGACCCTGAGGGGCTGGATCTGATGGGTGTGGAGGTGTGAGAGGGCCCGGCCAAAAGGGATGAATCCTCCAAATAGAGACAAACCTCCTGATCCATATGGACCAACTCCTTCTCAACCACCTCTTGAGTTGAGGTCTGGGCACTCCCCTCCACCAATGACTCTTGGCTTCCCGGGGGTCAGGCTCAGGATGTTCCGGGGATGATGGCGTGGGACGGCCACAGTCAGCAGATGGCCCCGCTCCCTCCTGCACATCTGTGGATGACACAAAACATTGGCCCGGATTCAGATAGGTTACGCGGATCTAAAGATCCGCTGACCTATCTGATTTACGTTACGCCGCCGCATGTTTTTGAGGCAAGTGCTTTATTCAGAAAGCACTTGCCTGTAAATTTGCGGCGGCGTAGCGTAAATCCCCCGACCAAATTCAAATTCGGCGGGTAGGGGGCGTGTAAAATTTAAATCAGGCGCGTCCCCACGCCGAACGAACTGCGCATGCGCCGTACGTAAACTTTCCCAGCGTGCATTGCTCCAAATGACATCGCAAGGACGTCATTGGTTTCGACGTGAGCGTAACTTACGTCCAACTCTTTTCTGAATTGACTTACGCAAACGACGTAAAATTTCAAAACTCGGCGCGGGAACGACGGCCATACTTAACATAGGATACCCCTCACATAGCAGGGGTAACTATACGGCGGAAAAAGCCGAACGCAAACAACGTAAAAAAAATGCGCCAGGCGGTCGTTCGTTTCTGAATCGGCGTAAATCCTCATTTGCATATTCGTCACGTACAAAAATCGAAACGCCACCTAGCGGCCGGCCTGGAATTGCAGCCTAAGATCCAACGGTGTAAGTCACTTACACCTGTCGGATCTTAGGGATATCTATGCGGAACCTGATTCTATGAATCGGGCGCATAGATACGACCGACGGAACTCAGAGATACGACGGCGTATCAGGAGATACGCCGTCGTATCTCTTTCTGAATCTGCCCCAGTCACATGTTGGTGAACCCACACACTTGTCACATGTTCCCTTCCACCCCTTCACATGCTACACACCGGATAGGAGATAAAATACACTTACCTGGGGCGTGGCTTGGCGCGCAGTGAAGATGGCAGCACACTAAAGGAGCTCCGGAGAAGCCGCAGCCGTAAGCCAGTTTTCTGCCTACTAAACATCTGATAATGCACAAACAGAGCTACCGGACACCGCACACGAGATCCAGGCGTTCTTCTGCGGCACAAAAAGGGAGAAATATCTCCGAATTGTTTAAGCAGCAGACCCTATCGAGGAGCGGGGGGTCCGGAGACAAGATGGCGCCGCCACATGTACCCGGGGACTACAGCGAGGACTCGCAATCGGCTCTGGAAGATTACGGTGGGGGAACCCCCAATCCCAACCTCCCTTTAACATATGCCGTTATGTCGGTCTTTGCGGCAGACATCAAGTCCACTTTCTCTGCGGCCATCACGGACCTCAAATCAAATCTCCTGGTCCTGAATGACAAGATGGCCACCGCAGAAGCTGCGGGGCAACAGAGAGACAGAGCGATCCATAGGTTGGACAGGATAGCGGCGGCACACTCGAATCATTTCATCGAAATGAACAGACACATGGAGGATTTGGACAACCGCGGAAGAAGCTAACATCCGCGTCAGGGGGATCCCTGAATCTGTTGAAGCAGACCAAATCATACCAACACTGCAAAGGATCTTTAATAACCTACTGGAAAACCCCGAGGACTCAGAGATTGACTTTGTGCGGGCCCACAGGGCTCTAAGAGCACGAGGCCCAGACACCCAGCCGCCACGGGATGTTATATGCTGCATGCAAAGTTTCACATTAAAGGAGGAAATTATGCAGAAGGCACGCAGGAATGACAGAATTGTGTTTAATGGCGCCACAATCCTGCTGTTCCAAGATCTGTCACAAATATCCCTGAAAAACCGCCGAGCTATGCGCCCACTATTGGATAGGCTCAGAGAAAGAGGAATGAGATACACCTGGCGGTTCCCGTTCTCGCTACTAGTGACCCATAACGGTCACCAACACTCCCTACGCACGCCAGATGAACTAGCCGCATTCTGCGACGCTCTACAAATCGGTCCTATCGCCCTGCCAGAGTGGTATCAGGAATTCCGGCTGCACCCATTGGAAAGGAGCCCGCCGGGCTCCCCTTTTGCGTCCCCAGATAGGAAAAGCCACAAAAGGCTGAAACATGGCAGGAACGGAGGCTCCTCGGCCGGCACACCAGCGAACAAAATGGCACACGCATCAAGAATGCTGGGGGGTGAGGACATCTAACCCCAACGAACGATCAGCTTTAGTCTTGTGATCTCCACTAACATGGCTACCCTGGACCAGCAACACATCCCCGACCCGCTTTAAAAGAAGAGACCCAGACAAAAACCGCCTTCCCAATGCGAGGGACCCTTTCTACACATGGGAGGACAGCACCGACCGTTGAGAACGCTTCTATTTTACTTTTTTATGTTTCTGTTTTTTCGCCTTTTCTTTTACACATGTCTACTGGGCTTTTTGCACAGCCCTCCAACACCCGTGCCCTAATACCAAGCGTGGAGCGCGGGGAGTCATCAGCGACAGAGCGGGATCGTGACCAGGAGACAGGCACCGTAACGAAGCACCTGCTCACGCCGCATGGGACACGTAGGCATGAAACAGCACTGTCAGCCACTCCCTTTCCCTGCTACCCCGATTCTCATCACCGATTCATGGGCGATATGGATTTGATATGAGGCTGGACCTGTCCCACTGGGCGCCATTTTTGGGAAGAACTCCATCCTACGCCCTTGGGAACACTTATACACATTCGGGGGGTTTGTGGACGTTAAATGCGGAGGGAGGGAGGGTTGCTCGGGTGGGAAGGGGGGAGGAGACAGGTTGAGGGACCAGGACAATACGTTACAGATTTAGACAATAGCGGGCTGGGAGTCAAGATGCCTACTCCTAGAGGTAAAGTGAGGCTGCTTAACTATTGGGATATACACAAGTGTTTGTCAGCAATTTGAAGCAACTGACTCTGAGCTGTCACATTCTTGCCCTACGCGTCCCCTGAATAGATAGGGGATTACTCGCTCCCTCCCCCTGGGGACCCGGCTCCCTCACTCTCCCTTCCCTCGCTGGCAGGTCTACACCTGACACCTGCATGTGGAGATGCCTGTCTCTCCCCGTGCCTCCCGCTCCTCAACACACAGTGCGCCATGCGCTGACACAGGGCTCTTGATTTGACCTTGAAACCTTGCTCCAAGCAACTCATACAATGTCCCTCACACACGGACAGGTCTCCTCACACACTACCTATACCTACAGAGACCCACACCCCAACCACGATATTACATGTCGGGTAGTCATGCAGTATAATTTCTCGATGCTGTTTGTTCCTACGCCATATATTATGTGCCTTATTTAGTTTTAGTTTTTGTTCAAGTTAAATTCATGTTCCGGTTCATCTGTTCATCCACACCATTAAGGCAGAATTACTTTAATAGATTTGACATAAGCAAACCTAGGCTGCGGTCATCCGCTCCTCTCTACGGAGATACCCATATATTTACTACTACCAGTTACTGGTAACTAGTGCTGTCTCTAAGGCTGTTGCTTCCCACTACCCCTCCAAGCGACACCCGTTTACGGTTACACACCCCGGGAGTTGCGCAATTTAACCCTGTGGATGGCATATCTATTTACAGGGTTTCTAACACGATTTCTCTCTCCCTACTTACAACTTTCTCCTACCTGCTTTCCTATTCCGAGCTCCCTGGCTCACCTCCTTTCAATGCTAACCACTCTCCCTAAAATCCCTACCCATACCTGAGAGTACGCAATCCTACACTTCATAGCTGTGTATTTGTAGAATATTATACTAGGATAATATTGTGTGATACTAACTGAACTATATTACAGACAAAAGGCGGAGGTACTTTCACCTTTCTGATCCATGGCGTACTCAGCTCTGGGCCCAAGCCCCACCGTGATCTCACACAATGTGAGGGGACTAAACATCCCGGAGAAAAGGTCGGCACTATTACGTGAACTGAAAAAAGGTAGGCCGCACTTTGCTTTTCTCCAAGAAACGCATTTTATGACAAACAAAATACCCAGGCTCACTGACTCGTACTTCACCACTGCGTTCCATGCTACCAACGACTTAGCCAAATCCAAGGGGACTTCGATACTGATCAGTAGGGAAGCCCCCTTCGAACTAACAGACAGACTGACGGACCCCGAGGGCAGATACCTCTTTCTGAAGGGTACATATAGAGGAGAACCCATCACATTGGCCAATGTGTACTTCACGAACTCTTCACACTTACCATTTTGTAAAAAGATCGTGGGGGAACTAGAGAGTTTCAGCTCGGGATGTACAATCCTGGGAGGGGACTTCAACCTACCTCTGAACCCACTGACGGACACCTCCACGGGAAAGACTTACATCAAATATCAAATACTAAAACGTATTAAAACATCCCTGAACTCTCTCCACCTAGTGGACTCATGGAGATACTCGAACCCAGACACGAAAGATTATACTTTCTATTCCATCCCCCACGCCAGATACGCCAGATTGGACTATCTGTTCATCTCCCGCAGGGACTTACCACTAATCCAGAATGCGCAGATTGGAATACAATCTTTATCAGACCATGCCCCGATTTCCCTAACGCTAAACCTAAATAACTCTGAGCGCACATTCCCCACATGGAGGCTCAACTCTTCCTTGATAACGGACCCAGAGTTTCTCCCAAAATTGAGGTCCTCACTCACTGAATATTTTGACACCAATGCCACGTCAGACTCCGACCCTTAATAGTGTGGGAAGCCCACAAATGCTTCATCAGGGGCGAACTTATACGAATGGGGGCAAGGCGCAAAAGGGAGGGAAAAAAGGCTCTGACCGACCTCTCTGACACGATCATGAAATTAGAAACCCAACACAAACAAACTCTCTCAAAAGAAGTTGCTACCGAATTATTAGACGCTAGGAAGAGAATACACCAAATGATGACAAATACAGCTAAACGTTTTTTATATTTTAAAAGAAAAATATACTACGAGTTTGGCGACAAAACAGGGAAATTTTTAGCCAGAGCACTAAAAAAACCTAAATACAATAACACCATCTTAGGGATAAGGAACAAAGGGGGCTCCCTAGATTTAGCAGACGACCTCATAGCTAAACATTTCCAAACCTACTACACAGAACTCTATAACCTCCCCAATCAACATAAACCAGCTTGCACCAGGTTGCAAATCATCCAAGAATACTTACAATCCTCTATGCTTCCAAAGCTGACGGAAATAGACGCCTCATCGCTCGAACTACCAATTAGCATATCGGAGGTCACGGCAGCAATCCACGGTCTTAAAACAGGGAAGAGCCCAGGCCCGGATGGCTTCACATCCATATACTTTAAAACATTCCTGGACACGTTAACAAACCCCTTAATGAAGGCCCTAAACACTCTTTCCTCGCCACGTGCTGTCCCGACAACCTTCCTCGCAGCACACATTGCAGTGCTACCCAAGCCAGAAAAAGACCCGACACACTGCTCCAGCTATAGGCCAATATCCCTTTTGAACCTAGATATCAAGATCATGGCCAAAATTTTAGCCAACAGGATCAGGCCTCTCCTTAACCAGTTGATTGGCCCGGAACAGGCAGGCTTTATGCCAAATAAAGAGGCAAAAGACAATGTGACCAAATCCCTGAACTTAATTCACGCAGCGGGGCAGCGCAAGATCGAAGGCTTTCTCCTGTCCACGGACGCGGAGAAGGCGTTCGATCGCGTGGCCTGGGACTTTATGCTGGAGACCTGCAGGTTTGTGGGCATGGGAGAACACATGATGGCGTGGATCTCAGCACTATACCAAAAACCCTCCGCACGATTAAAAATAAATGGCTCCCTGTCAGAGTCAGTTTATATAAAGAATGGCACCAGACAGGGCTGCCCCTTGTCGCCACTCCTCTTCATCCTAACATTGGAACCATTCATTAGAAAGGTAGGGCTGGAGCAATCCATCAAAGGCTTCCAGATAGCGGAGAAGGAATTTAAAACAGCAGCTTATGCAGATGACCTCCTATTCTTTCTAACTGACCCTAAGACATCCATCCCCCAACTTATGAAGAGCTTCTCCTTATTTGGATACATATCCAACCTGAAAATAAACTTCACAAAATCCGAAGCATTGAACATCTCAGTACCTAACGAGGTCTTGGGTCCATTGCGAGCGGACTGTCCCTTTAGGTGGGTACCATCTGCCCTCAAATATCTAGGGGCGTGGCTCACCCCCCAACTATCTCAAATCTTCGACAAGAATTTTACCCCCCTTCTCAAAACAATTGACACGGACCTATTATCATGGCACCCTAAAAATTTCTCCTGGTTTGGGAGGGCAGCTATCTGTAAAATGTCCATATTGCCCAGACTCTTATATCTGCTGAGGGTGTTACCGATTAAGATCCCTAATAAATTTTTCAAAACACTGCAGTCACTCCAACTTAGATTTGTATGGGCACACAAGCGCCCTCGTATCAAGTTCAGCTTGCTAACCAGACAAAAAGCCGACGGTGGGATGGGGCTACCAGACTATAGGCACTATTACTATGCCTCTCACGTGACCCGGATCGTAGACTGGCATTGCCATGCTGACACAAAAGACTGGGACCCCCTAGAGGAGGAGCTGTGCCTACACAGTCTGCGATTCTCCCCCTGGATACCATGGGAAAAGTGTCCAGCCCCTTTAAAAAACCACCCCCTGACAGGTACTACCCTCTCAATATTTCAATCGCTGACCGGACGCTCAAAACCCTTCTCACACATAGGCCCCCTTACACCTCTGAGAAACAACCCGGACTTTCAACCAGGGATGAGAAACCCACTCTTACGAATGGGTGACATTAGCAGGCCCCTCCTAGCCACCCACTGCTTTCAGAACTCACAATTCAAAGACCACCAAGCCCTAAAAGTAGACACGAACTGTCCACAACTACCACTGTGGACATACTTCCAAATTCGCAGTTACACGACCGACACCAGACGCAAGACTCAATTTAACAGACAACTAACGGAGATGGAGTCAGTGTGCCTGGAGGAAAAACCAATTCGTAGGGTCACCTCGCTGGCATATACATGGATACAGAACGTGTCGCAGGACGACAATAACAGATTCAAAGACAAGTGGTCGGGAGATCTTGGGATCTCTCTGACGGACAAACAATGGCACAGAGCGTGCGTATTCGCACATAAATGCTCACTCAGCACCAGGACCCAAGAAACGGCGTATAAACTACTTACGCAGTGGTATGCCACTCCTGCTAAACTACGCAAATGGTACCCGGAGTCCTCAAACCTGTGCTGGCGGTGCAACGCGGACGTGGGCACTTTGCTCCACATCTGGTGGCAATGCCCACGGTTACAAAAATATTGGTCGACAATCATTAAGTTGATAAAAACCATGACGGAAACAGAACTTACGCTTGATGCAGCATGCTGTTTGCTCCATGTCAACAACTTCTCATATAGAAGGTATAAAAAATCTCTAACCAGACACCTGCTAAACGCGGCTAAGTCATTGATACCGTTATACTGGAAATCCACTTCCGTTCCAGCCATTAAGGAATGGCTACAAAAAATTTCAGAGATCCATGACATGGAGGACACAGCGGCACAAGCCACAGATGAAGCGGCAAAATTCCAGGACACTTGGCGCCCATGGGTGGCCTTTCGATACTCGGAAGAATTTGAGCAGGCACTCTTAATACCCACTACGTGAACAGACTACCCGATTCAGCTGACAGTTGGGTTAACATACCCAAAACTCTCTCCTATCTTCCACCTAATGTCTATCAGGCATGGCGAGAAGGGAAACACCCTTTGTCTCGCATAGATATCGTCTCACATTCATGAATCTCCCATGAACAACACACAGCAATGTTGAACCCAGTTGCAGTTCACTCTCACCCCTCTTGAACCCTTTCCAACTTTTCTACTCTTTACACCTGTCTCTTAGATCTTTATCGGCTCTAGACCGAAAAACATGCCCACTAACAACAATAAACAAAAGGAAACTTGGCTGAAATGGCAGCTGAGGAATTACAATGTCGATCATTTTCACTCAATGTAACCGGTTAATCCTTCATGTTCTTTGATAAGTGTTCCTCAGCCGGTTACCGGTTAATGTTATTCTAGTTCCCACTATTGTTAGACGAATGCAGTGTATGTACTTTTGTCATCCAAAATTTGTCTCATCTGCATGTATACACGATTGTACTGCAACTTTTGTTTTAATAAAGCATTTGAAAGTAAAAAAAAAAATACACTTACCTGTCCTCAAGGGCTGTTCAAAGGAGTCATAGCCCTCCACTTGCTCCCTCCAAAGACACCGGGCAACCACCTGCTCCTCAGGAGTCAGCCTAATAGCAGTGGCTGGTGCACCTCCAGTGCCCCTGGCATGCTTCCTCATTGTGGCCAGCTTCTCTCTGACCACACGACGCAGGTCATTGATCTTCTTTAAAATGTCCTTGGGGGTCCTTACCTCATTACCAAGGGCATTGACCTGTGTGGTGATCTT
This sequence comes from Rana temporaria, assembly GCF_905171775.1. NCBI lineage: Eukaryota > Metazoa > Chordata > Amphibia > Anura > Ranidae > Rana > Rana temporaria. The sequence continues at coordinate 110,855,778 of NC_053495.1, read as the reverse complement.
CAGCAGGATCTCCTCCCTCTTGGCCTTACTGGTTGTGCCAGTCTCTGCCCCATGGAGGCGAGCATCGTACCTCTCCATGGTCGCAATCACAATCACCTTCTCCTCTGGGGAGAAGTTCTTCTTCCTCTTATCCTTCCTAGACGCTGGAGCAGACATGGCGCAAAGCAAAAGTACTTACACCACAAACAAACGGGTGTACTTTTGCACTCGATGGGTGCATGTCTGGGCGTATTTATGCCCTGGGCGTAGGCGGTGGGCCGGCGTATCTCAGGGGTTACGCCGGGCGTAGTTGTGAGCATGCGCAGAGGGGAGCGGGACATACGACCACGTCACGGCGCATGCGCCGTTCGTTCGGCCCTTCATTTGCATGGGGCCACGCTTCATTTAAATGGATCACGCCCACTTCCTTCCTACTTTGAATTACGCCAAACAAATTTACGTTACGCCGGCGCAAGGTTGGGAGCATTTGCTCTGAGAATACGGTGCTTGCCCCTCTAAGTTACGTCGGCGTAGCGCATATGAGATGCGCTACGCCAGCTTAAAGATGCGCTGATCTACGTGAATCTGGGCCCTAGTCTCTGCCACAGACCCTCCTAAAGGTTGGAGAAAATTGTGGTCCGGAATCTCTTTTTAGTAGATTCAGCACCCGGGTCTCCTTCAAGTAGTTTTAATCAAATCAGCAACTGACAGGCAACCAACATCCAGCCTCTCAGAACCAAAGTGTCCTCTGATGAATGGACAGGCCTCTCCTGGAACACCAGCCTCATGCTTGGTATCCTTTGGACAGACTCCTCATCAGTCAGCTTCCTCTAATTGGACAGACAGCTCAGGACCACCTTCAAATTGGGGACCCAGTCAACTACTGGGTCCACACAGCAGATCAATCGCTCCGGGCCAACGTGGTCCCGAAACCAGGAACACTGCAACACACGCACACCCTGGCCATTTGTGGGGGTGTGGTGAGATAGCTACCCAGATGGTGGGCGCCACGCGAAAAAGCCTCCCGAGAAAAATGGCGTCTGCCCCTTAATATCCCTGCACAGCGAGGTAGCCACCCTCTCTGATTGGCTGCTGGGGGGGAATATCATACCGCACTTGACCCTACTGCTGCCACCTATCGGCCCGGGGTGGGACTCACTCCCCAGGCAATGACAGCATGCAGTCAGCACAGCCAAAGCTAGAGCAGAGGCCCCAAATGTAAACAATTAAACCTGTTCAGAGCCAACTACTTCTCTGAACTTCCCCTAGATTTTCAATAGCACCGGTGATGTGAAATTTCCTCGGACTTGTGAAAAAATCGGACCCGCGTCACTTCCGGTGCTCGTACGTCAGAGCACAGCTGATCGCGGGTCCACGGCGCATGCGCAGATGGTTTTTTTTTGGGTCCGTGAATATCATAGACTGGGGTAGGCGGGCAGAGGCGGATCAAGCACAATTCAGAGACTCGGGTGGGCGGGGCGGAGGCGGTGCAAGAGTTTTAATGACATTATCGGCAGCACCGCCTCCAGCCCCGCCCCTAAGCAGGGGTTTCTTGAGGTCCGGGAAAAATATAGATTTGGGTGGGCGGGCGGAGGCGGAGCAACATTCTCAATTACATTGCAGCCAGCCCCGCCTCCAGCCCCGCCCCTTTACACACAGTAGCCTGCTTCTTCCCATACTATTTTGGTCCGTGAATTTCACAGACTCGGGTAGGCGGGACGGAGGCGGAGCAACAGTTTAATGCCCAATATTAAAGACTGTCAAGAAAATGTCTATTTAGGTGGAGAGCTTCTGAATACCCGACCAACAAACACATTTCCATGTTATTCCTCATTTCAATGGGAAAGTTTAAAGTGCCAAAAAGTTCCGCTCTTCTGTATTTTTTTAGGCTCCATGTACACGGGACCATCCTCACCCCCCCCCCCCCCAACATCCTCCCGGCTGCAGGGATCACCCCCCCCCCCCCATCCTCCCGGCTGCAGGGATCAACCCCCCCCCCACCGCCATCCTCCCAGCTGTACGAATCACCCCCCCCCATCCTCCCGGCTGCAGGGATCACCCCCCCCCTCACCGCCATCCTCCCAGCTGCAGGGATCACCCCCCCCCCCCAACATCCTCCCGGCTGCAGGGATCACCCCCCCCCCAACATCCTCCCAGCTGTACGAATCACCCCCCCCCCCCACCGCCATCCTCCCGGCTGCAGGGATCACCCCCCCCCCTCACCGCCATCCTCCCAGCTGTACGAATCACCCCCCCCCCACCGCCATCCTCCCGGCTGCAGAAATCACCCCCCCACCGCCATCCTCCCGGCTGCAGGGATCACCCCCCCCCCAACATCCTCCCGACTGCAGGGATCACCCCCTCCCACGCCATCCTCCCGGCTGCAGGGATCACCCCCCCCCCCCCCAACATCCTCCCGACTGCAGGAATCACCCCCCCCCACCGCCATCCTCCCGGCTGCAGGGATCACCCCCCCGCCCCACATCCTCCTGGCTGCAGGGATCACCCCCCCCCCCCTCACCGCCATCCTCCCAGCTGTACGAATCACCCCCCCCCCACCGCCATCCTCCCGGCTGCAGGGATCAACCCCCCCCCCCACATCCTCCCGGCTGCAGGGATCACCCCCCCCCACCGCCATCCCCCCGGCTGCAGGGATCACCCCCCCCCCCACCGCCATCCTCCCGGCTGCAGAGATCACCCCCCCCAACATCCTCCCGGCTGTACGAATCACCCCCCCCCCCACCGCCATCCTCCCAGCTGTACAAATCACCCCCCCCCCCACCGCCATCCTCCCAGCTGTACAAATCACCCCCCCCCCCCGCCATCCTCCCGGCTGCAGGGATCACCCCCCCCCCCACCGCCATCCTCCCGGCTGCAGGGATCACCCCCCCCCAACATCCTCCCGGCTGCAGGGATCACCCCCCCCACCGCCATCATCCTCCCAGCTGTACGAATCACCCCCCCCCCCACCGCCATCCTCCCAGCTGTACGAATCACCCCCCCCCCCCCCCACCGCCATCCTCCCAGCTGTACGAATTACCCCCCCCCCCACCGCCATCCTCCCGGCTGCAGGGATCAACCCCCCCCCCCAACATCCTCCCAGCTGTACGAATCACCCCCCCCCCACCGCCATCCTCCCGGCTGCAGGGATCACCCCCCCCCCACCGCCATCCTCCCGGCTGCAGGAATCAACCCCCCCCCTACCGCCATCCTCCCGGCTGCAGGAATCACCCCCCCCCACCGCCATCCTCCCGGCTGCAGGGATCACCCCCCCCCAACATCCTCCCGGCTGCAGGGATCACCCCCCCCACCGCCACCCTCCCAGCTGTACGAATCACCCCCCCCCCACCGCCATCCTCCCAGCTGTACGAATCACCCCCCCCCACCGCCATCCTCCCGGCTGCAGGGATCAACCCCCCCCCCCCAACATCCTCCCAGCTGTACGAATCACCCCCCCCACCGCCATCCTCCCGGCTGCAGGGATCACCCCCCCCCCCCACCGCCATCCTCCCGGCTGCAGGAATCACCCCCCCTACCGCCATCCTCCCGGCTGCAGGAATCACCCCCCCCACCGCCATCCTCCCGGCTGCAGGGATCACCCCCCCCCCCAACATCCTCCCGGCTGTACGAATCACCCCCCCCACCGCCATCCTCCCAGCTGTACAAATCACCCCCCCCCCCCCCCCCACCCTCCCAGCTGTACAAATCACCCCCCCCCCCCCCACCGCCATCCTCCCGGCTGCAGGGATCACCCCCCCCCCCACCGCCATCCTCCCGGCTGCAGGCTGAAGGAGAAGGAGATGGGCCACAGTGTGGGCCAAATTGGAAGAGCTGATCCTTGGGTGGTTGGAGGAGGAGAGGGTGCCACCCTTCTCCCCTTAGGACGGGGACAGACACCCTTCTCTCCCGAGAGGTAGGGGACACCATTCTCTCCCCTGGAGGACAGGGACACCATTCTCTCCCCCGGATGACGGAGACACCATTCTCTCCCCCGAGGACGAGGACACCCTTCTCTCCCCCAAAGACGAGGACACCCTTCTCTCCCCAGAGGTAGGGGACACCATTCTCTCCCCCGGAGGATGAGGACACCATTCTCTCCCTCGGAGGACGGGGACACCATTCTCTCCCCCGGAGGACGGGGACACCATTCTCTCCCCCGAGGACACCATTCTCTCCCCGGAGGAGGAGGACACCATTCTCTCCCCCAGAAGACGGGGAGACCATTCTCTCCCCCGAGGACACCATTCTCTCCCCGGAGGACGAGGACACCCTTCTCTCCCCAGATGTAGGGGACACCATTCTCTCCCCCGAGGACACCATTCTCTCCCCGGAGGAGGAGGACACCATTCTCTCCCCCAGAGGACGGGGACACCATTCTCTCCCCCGAGGACACCATTCTCTCCCCGGAGGACGAGGACACCCTTCTCTCCCCAGATGTAGGGGACACCATTCTCTCCCCTGGAGGACGAGGACACCATTCTCTCCCCTGGAGGACGAGGACACCATTCTCTCCCCCGGAGGACGAGGACACCAGGGCTGGACAGGGAGAGGAGGTGAGCGCTGCGGGGAACCAGAGCATCATGAGGGACAGGGGATAGAGGCACATGAGGGACCAGAGCATCATGGGGGGGGGGGATAGAGGAGTAGGAGAGGAACAGAGAAGCATGTGTGGGAACAGAGAAGCAGGGGGGGTATCAGTGGAGCACAGGGGGGACCAGAGAAGCATGAGGGTAAGAGGAGCATGGGGGGGGGATAGAGAAGCATTCGGGGGAACAGAGAAGCAGGGGGAGAACTAGAGGAGCAGAGAGGGGGACAGAGGCGCATGGGGGCCGGCCGCCATGGGAGAGACTTGTCAAAGTTTATGAAGTCCAGGGCAATATTTTTGTCCCAGTCCAGCCCTGGTGTCCCTGTCCTCCAGGGGAGAGAAGGGTGTTCCCGTCCTCCAGGGGAAAGAGAATGGTGTCCTCGTCCTCCGGGGGAGAGAATGGTGTCCCCGTTCTCCGAGGGAGAGAATGGTGTCCTCGTCCTCCGGGGGAGAGAATGGTGTCCCCCGTCCTCCGGGGGAGAGAAGGGTGTCCCCTACCTCGGGGGAGAGAAGGGTGTCCTCGCCCTCGGGGGAGAGAATGGTGTCCTCGTCCTCCGGGGGAGAGAATTGTGTCCTCGTCCTCCAGGGGAGAGAAGGGTGTTCCCATCCTCCGGGGGAGAGAATGGTGTCCTCGTCCTCCGGGAGAGAGAATGGTGTCCTCATCCTCCGGGGGAGAGAATGGTGTTCCCTACCTCTGGGGAGAGAAGGGTGTCCTCGTCCTCGGGGGAGAGAATGGTGTCCTCGTCCTCCGGGGGAGAGAATGGTGTCCTCATCCTCCGGGGGAGAGAATGGTGTTCCCTACCTCTGGGGAGAGAAGGGTGTCCTCGTCCTCGGGGGAGAGAATGGTGTCCTCCGGGGGGAGAGAATGGTGTCCTCGTCCTCCAGGGGAGAGAAGGGTGTTCCCGTCCTCCGGGGGAGAGAAGGGTGTCCTCGTCCTCCGGGGGAGAGAATGGTGTCCCCGTCCTCCGGGGGAGAGAATGGTGTCCCCGTCCTCCGGGGGAGAGAATGGTGTCCCTGTCCTCCAGGGGAGAGAATGGTGTCCTCGTCCTCCGGGGGAGAGAATGGTGTCCCCGCATGGGCACCGCCCCCGTCACCTCTGCCGCCCTCCCTATTCATGTGCGTGGCTTCTTTCAGGATGCCGGACGCATGAAATACTATGGCGGGAATAGGCGGGGTGTGTATCTTTAAGCACGTGATAAGAGCCAGAAGCTATTTTCACACCAAAGTTCCTCCTTGCCTATCAGCAGGCAGGTCAGTAAAACCTGTCTCCCGATTGGCCAAAGCTTTAGGCGATCCTATCGGATGCCTAACGCTTTGGCGGAAAAGGAGACATGACGGAGGAAGCCTGAGGAGCCACAGCCGCCGCTACAGAAGAAGAAGAAGGAAGTGCCGCGTATGACGGGTACAAGTGACTGCATATGGAGGGCACAAGTGCTGCGTATGACGGGCACAAGTGGCTGCAAATATTGGGCACACTGGCTGCGTATGACGGGCACAAGTGACCTACCCCAGTCTAGGATATTCACGGACCAAAAAAAAGCATCTGCGCATGCGCCTTGGACCAGCGATCAGCTGTGCTCCTGACGTACGAGCACCGGAAGTGACGCGGTCCGATTTTTTCACAGGTCCGAGGATGGTGGTGGTGGGGGGGGGGGTGATTTGTACAGCTGGGAGGATGGGGGTGGGGGGGGGTGATCCCTACAGCTGGGAGGATGGCGGTGGGGGGGGGTGATTCGTACAGCTGGGAGGATGTTAGGGGGGGGGGGTGATTCGTACAGCTGGGAGGATGGCGGTGGGGGGGGTTAGTACAGCTGGGAGGATGCCGGTGGGGGGGGGGGTGATTAGTACAGCTGGGAGGATGGCGGTGGGGGGGGGGTGATTCATACAGCCGGGAGGATGGCAGTGGGGGGGGGGTAATTCGTACAGCCGGGAGGATGTTGGGGGGGGGGTGATCCCTGCAGCTGGGAGGATGGCGGTGGGGGGGGGTGATCCCTGCAGCCGGGAGGATGGCGGTGGGGGGGGGTGATTCATACAGCCGGGAGGATGGCGGTGGGGGGGGGTAATTCGTACAGCTGGGAGGATGGCGGTGGGGGGGGGCGATTTGTACAGCTGGGAGGATGGCGGTGGGGGGGGTGATTCGTACAGCCGGGAGGATGTTGGGGGGGGGTGATCCCTGCAGCCGGGAGGATGGCGGTGGGGGGGGGGGTGATTCCTGCAGCCGGGAGGATGGCGGTGGGGGGGGGGTGATTCGTACAGCTGGGAGGATGGCGGTGAGGGGGGGGGTGATCCCTGCAGCCGGGAGGATGGCGGTGGGGGGGGGGGGTGATTCGTACAGCTGGGAGGATGGCGGTGGTGGGGGGGGGGTGATTCGTACAGCTGGGAGGATGGCGGTGGGGGGGGGGGTGATCCCTGCAGCCGGGAGGATCGCGGTGGGGGGGGGTGATTCCTGCAGCCGGGAGGATGGCGGTGGGGGGGGTGGTGATCCCTGCAGCCGGGAGGATGTTGGGGGGGGGTGATCCCTGCAGCCGGGAGGATGGCGGTGGGGGGGGTGATTCCTGCAGCCGGGAGGATGGCGGTGGGGGGGGGGTGATCCCTGCAGCCGGGAGGATGGCGGTGGGGGGGGGGGTGATCCCTGCAGCCGGGAGGATGGCGGTGGGGGGGGGTGATCCCTGCAGCCGGGAGGATGGCGGTGGGGGGGGGGTGATTTGTACAGCTGGGAGGATGGCGTGGGGGGGGGTGATTTGTACAGCTGGGAGGATGGCGGTGGGGGGGGTGATTCGTACAGCCGGGAGGATGTTGGGGGGGGGTGATCCCTGCAGCCGGGAGGATGGCGGTGGGGGGGTGATCCCTGCAGCCGGGAGGATGGCGGTGGGGGGGGTGATCCCTGCAGCCGGGAGGATGTGGGGGGGGGGTGATCCCTGCAGCCGGGAGGATGGCGGTGGGGGGGGGGGGTGATTCGTACAGCTGGGAGGATGGCGGTGGGGGGGGGGGGGTGATCCCTGCAGCCGGGAGGATGGCGGGGGGGGGGGGGGGTGATTCGTACAGCTGGGAGGGTGGCGGTGGGGGGGGGTTGATCCCTGCAGCCGGGAGGGTGGGGGGGGGGTGATCCCTGCAGCCGGGAGGATGGCGGTGGGGGGGGGGATTCCTGCAGCCGGGAGGATGGCGGTGGGGGGGGGGTGATTCGTACAGCTGGGAGGATGGCGGTGGGGGGGGGGTTGATCCCTGCAGCCGGGAGGATGGGGGGGGGGTGATCCCTGCAGCCGGGAGGATGGCGGTGGGGGGGGGGGTGATTCGTACAGCTGGGAGGATGGCGGTGAGGGGGGGGGGGGTGATCCCTGCAGCCGGGAGGATGGCGGGGGGGGGGGGGGTGATTCGTACAGCTGGGAGGGTGGCGGGGGGGGGGGGTTGATCCCTGCAGCCGGGAGGATGGGGGGGGGTGATCCCTGCAGCCGGGAGGATGGCGGTGGGGGGGTGATTCCTGCAGCCGGGAGGATGGCGGTGGGGGGGGGGGTGATTCGTACAGCTGGGAGGATGGCGGTGGGGGGGGGGGTTGATCCCTGCAGCCGGGAGGATGGGGGGGGGGGTGATCCCTGCAGCCGGGAGGATGTTGGGGGGGGGGGGGTGAGGATGGTCCCGTGTACATGGAGCCTAAAAAAATACAGAAGAGCGGAACTTTACTTTTTGGCACTTTAAACTTTCCCATTGAAATGAGTAATAAAATGGAAATGTGTTTGTTGGTCGGGTATTCAGAAGCTCTCCACCTAAATAGACATTTTCTTGACAGTCTTTAATATTGGGCATTAAACTGTTGCTCCGCCTCCGTCCCGCCTACCCGAGTCTGTGAAATTCACGGACCAAAATAGTATGGGAAGAAGCAGGCTACTGTGTGTAAAGGGGCGGGGCTGGAGGCGGGGCTGGCTGCAATGTAATTGAGAATATTGCTCCGCCTCCACCCGCCCACCCAAATCTATATTTTTCCCGGACCTCAAGAAACCCCTGCTTAGGGGCGGGGCTGGAGGCGGTGCTGCCGATAATGTCATTAAAACTCTTGCACCGCCTCCGCCCCACCCACCCGAGTCTCTGAATTGTGCTTGATCCGCCTCTGCCCGCCTACCCCAGTCTATGATATTCACGGACCCAAAAAAAACATCTGCGCATGTGCTGCGCATGCGCCGTGGACCCGTGATCAGCTGTGCTCTGACGTACGAGCACCGGAAGTGACGCGGGTCCGATTTTTTCACAAGTCCGAGGAAATTTCACATCACCGGCTCTGAAAATAGCCAGGCGCTACAGATGGATGTACACACAGATCACATGCAGTATGTGAGCTTTGTCTCCTGTAGAAGTATGACTTCCTTGTATGTTGGGATAAGTCCTGGTAGTTGTGTCTATTAGCTGGATTCACATAGCCCGCCCTAACTTTGCGGCGGCGTAGTGTATCGTGTTTACACTACGCCGCCGGAAGTTAGCGAGGCAAGTACTTGATACACAAAGTACTTGCCTGCTAAGTTACGGCGGCGTAGCCTAAAGCGGGCGGGCGTAAGGGCGCCTATTTCAAAATAGGCTGAGGGGGTGTGTTTTATGTTAATTTGGGTTGACCTGACGTGATTGACGTTTTTTTGGAACGGAGCATGTGCCGTCCGCCTACATATCCCAGTGTGCATTGTGGCAAAGTACACCGCACGGGCCTATGGTTTCGACGTGGACATAAATGACATAAATCCCTGTTCACGGACGACTTACGCAAACAACGTAAAATTTTCGAATTTCGACGCGGGAACGTGAATAGGCGTATCTAGTGATTTACATATTCTACGCCGACCGCAATGGAAGCGCCACCTAGCGGCCAGCCTAAATATTGCACCCTAAGGGCCAGATTCCCATAGAACTGCGGCGGCGTAACGTATCGTTGATACGTTACACCGCCGCAAGTTTTCATCGCAATTGCCTGATTCACCAAGCACTTGCATGAAAACTTACGCCGGCGGCCTCCGGCGTAAGCCCGCGTAATTTAAAGGGGCGTATGCCATTTAAATTAGGCGCGCTCCCGCGCCGGACCTACTGCGCATGATCCGTTTGGAAATTCCCGCCGTGCTTTGCGCAAATTTTTCGAACGGCGACGTGCGTAGCGTACTTTCGTATTCCCGGACGTCTTACGCAAGATTTTTTTTTTTTTTAATTTCGACGCGGGAACGACGGCCATATTTTAAACAGCACATACGTGGGCTGTGTAAAGTTAGGGAAGGTAAAACGGCGACTAAAATTGCGACGGGAAACTAGACTAGCGACGACGTACCGAACGCGAAAAACTGTTGTGGATCGCCGTAAAACCTCATTTGCATACCCGACGCTGGAATACGACGCGAACTCCACCCAGCGGCGGCCGCGGTATTGCATCCTAAGATCCGACAGTGTAAAACAATTACACCTGTCGGATCTAAGGGCTATCTATGCGTAACTGATTCTATGAATCAGTCGCATAGATACTCTGAGAGATACGACGGCGTTTCAGAGAAACGCCGTCGTATCTCCTTTGTGAATCTGGGCCTAAGATACTACGGCACAAGCCATCGTATCTTAGGTAGGTTTAAGTGTATCTCAGTTTGAGAATACACTTAAATTTAGGTCGGCGCAGATTCTGAGTTAGGTCGGCGTATCTACTGATACGCCGGCCTAACTCTCTGTGAATCCACCTATATGTATTTTTCTTTATCTTTCTACATGCTTGTATGCTGTGGAATTAGGGTTGCCACCTGTACGGGATTCACCCATACAGTCCGGGTTCTGAATCATCTGTCCGGTTTTCAGACTCTCTGAAACCCGGACAGACCATTAGACAGGGGGAGCTTCATTAGCACATGTGTCACTGTGGAGACAGCAGCAGTGTCACTGCTTCTCCATAAATACACTGTGCTTGGATAATTGTTCGAATAAAGCTCATTCCATACAGCCCCCCCCCCCCCCCCCCAGGCTCCTGCAGGATCTCTCTCTTTTATCAGTGACTAACTCCCCCCCCCCCCCATCACTAGTGCGGTGTGCTTGGAGAACCTGGGGGGCGGAGCTGAGGAGGAGATCATGTCGGGCTGGAGCTGCTCACTCACACTACATGCAGGGAAGAGGTAAGCAGAAAGTTTTTGTCTGAGTCTCCTGGGGGGAGAAGCTGAGAGGATTTGTTTAGCAGGAGTTTCTGTGAAGACACTAGACAGGAGGATAGGGAGGGAGTGCGTCTGACGAGGACAGGGAGGGAGTGCGTCTGACAAGGACAGGGAGGGAGTGCGTCTGACAAGGACAGGGAGGGAGTGTGTCTGACGAGGACAGGGAGGGAGTGCGTCTGACGAGGACAGGGAGGGAGTGCGTCTGACGAGGACAGGGAGGGAGAGCGTCTGACGAGGACAGGGAGGGAGTGCGTCTGACGAGGACAGGGAGGGAGTGCGTCTGACGAGGACAGGGAGGGAGTGCGTCTGACGAGGACAGGGAGGGAGTGCGTCTGACGAGGACAGGGAGGGAGTGCGTCTGACAAGGACAGGGAGGGAGTGCGTCTGACGAGGACAGGGAGGGAGTGCGTCTGACGAGGACAGGGAGGGAGTGCGTCTGACGAGGACAGGGAGGGAGTGCGTCTGACGAGGACAGGGAGGGAGTGCGTCTGACGAGGACAGGGAGGGAGTGCGCCTGACGAGGACAGGGAGGGAGTGCGTCTGACGAGGACAGGGAGGGAGTGCGTCTGACGAGGACAGGGAGGGAGTGCGTCTGACGAGGACAGGGAGGGAGTGCGTCTGACGAGGACAGGGAGGGAGTGCGTCTGACGAGGACAGGGAGGGAGTGCGTCTGACGAGGACAGGGAGGGAGTGTGTCTGACGAGGACAGGGAGGGAGTGCGCCTGACGAGGACAGGGAGGGAGTGCGTCTGACGAGGACAGGGAGGGAGTGCGTCTGACGAGGACAGGGAGGGAGTGCGTCTGACGAGGACAGGGAGGGAGTGTGTCTGACGAGGACAGGGAGGGAGTGCGTCTGACGAGGACAGGGAGGGAGTGTGTCTGACGAGGACAGGGAGGGAGTGCGTCTGACGAGGACAGGGAGGGAGTGCGTCTGACGAGGACAGGGAGGGAGTGCGTCTGACGAGGACAGGGAGGGAGTGCGTCTGACGAGGACAGGGAGGGAGTGTGTCTGACGAGGACAGGGAGGGAGTGTGTCTGACGAGGACAGGGAGTGTGTCTGACAATATCTTCCAAGCCTCACACCTCTGTCTACAAACATCCCCCTCCACGGTCCTCAGTCCAGATAATGTGCAGTGATTTATGACCATTTATTAACCCTGTGTGTATGGAGAGTGTAAACTTCTGATTGTACAGAGCTTGGATAACACAGGGATAAATGAATGGTCATACATTACATTCACATCATCTGTACATACAGCTTTTGTTTTTATTTACATCACTATTCCCCCCAGACCACTTCATACATCCAGCTAGCATCATCCCCTCCGCACTCCTCTCCTATGTATACTACTCCCACCATCCCCTCCGCACTCCTCTCCTATGTATACTACTCCCACCATCCCCTCCGCAGTCCTCTCCTATGTATACTACTCCCACCATCCCCTCCGCACTCCTCTCCTATGTATACTACTCCCACCATCCCCTCCGCACTCCTCTCCTATGTATACTACTCCCACCATCCCCTCCGCACTCCTCTCCTATGTATACTACTCCCACCATCCCCTCCGCACTCCTCTCCTATGTATACTACTCCCACCATCCCCTCCGCACTCCTCTCCTATGTATACTACTCCCACCATCCCCTCCGCACTCCTCTCCTATGTATACTACTCCCACCATCCCCTCCGCACTCCTCTCCTATGTATACTACTCCCACCATCCCCTCCGCACTCCTCTCCTATGTATACTACTCCCACCATCCCCTCCGCACTACTCTCCTATGTATACTACTCCCACCATCCCCTCCGCACTCCTCTCCTATGTATACTACCCCCACCATCCCCTCCGCACTCCTCTCCTATACATACTACTCCCACCATCCCTTCCGCACTCCTCTCCTATGTATACTACTCCCACCATCCCTTCCGCACTCCTCTCCTATACATACTACCCCATCATACCCAACACACTCCTTCTGCCACTCAGAGAGGCCCGGAGCAAAACAACAAGACATCAGCGCAGGGCCGGCCATGACGGGGTTAAAGAAAAAGCCCTGCCATGGTCGGAGGGAGGGGTCAGTGAGGAAGGAGAGCGATGGGAGGGAGGTTATATATTTCCCCTCCCACGCTTCCCGGTTAACACGTGGGGAGAAGTTTCTGTGCCTGCTGGGGACTTGCTGCTCTGCCAGAAACGAAAAGGGGTGAGGTAGGCCGCGATCGGGTGCCTTTTTTACCGTTTTTTCGGCGTTTTAGGTCAGCGCTGCTGGGGGAAGCTAGGCCCTGATAAAAAAAAAAAAAAAAAAAAAACGAGCGCCGCTAGGCCGCAGCCGGGGACTCAATTTTAAGCTCATCCAGCGGCCTGTACCATGGCTGGGGTCGAGGCCATGATTGCCCAGCTCAGGCAGGAGGCGGATCGCCGCGGTGAGGGGTGGCTGCAGTCCATGCTGGGGCCACTCCTCCCGCACGGGGACACGGGGAACGATTCATCCGGCCGGGGGGGCGGGGGGGGCACCCCGCGAGCGGGGGGGGCTCATACTGCCACCCAGGATGTAGCCAGCAGCCCACCTGTCCGGGGGGGGGAGGATTACACCCCGCGATCCAGGGTGTCCCGGCCTCCGGCACGCTATTCCCCGGGACCGTCCACCCGGTCCCACAGGAGAGGGGGCAGCCCCATCCGGGCCGCCTCGGGCCCACCCGCAAAACGGACAGCGGCGGCGGCGGGGGGGCGCCAGGAGGACACCGATCGGCAGCGGGGAACGGGGAGGGGGCGGCCAGGGGGCTCCAAGGCGGCGGCCAGGTCCGCTCGGCGAGAAGATCGGAGGGATGCGGGCTCCAACCCCGGTTGTGCACCGGTGGGCCGAGAGCCTCGGCGAAGCACATCTGTCCCTGCGGTGGCTAGCTCTTCAGCATCCGCGGCTAGCCACCTCCAATCCAGCCCCGTGGTGAGGGAGCGAGGGGGAGGGGAAGACGGCAGAGTGTCCGAGGCGCCGAGAAAAGCTATGCGGAAGTCGGTGCACGGGTCCAGGGCGCGCAGCGAGAGTGAGTCCAGCTCTGGGCCCGCGGCTCCCAGGCCCGAGTCGCCTGGAGGGCTTTCATCTGGTGAGGAGGGTCGGCATGGAGATCGATCGGAAGGGGAGCTGTCGGAGGAGGAAGTGGTGCCCAGGACGGAGGTCGCAGCGCGGGAGCCAAGCCGGACGGCTGGTGGGATTGCTTCCAGACAGCCCGGTGAGTCGTTTTTGGCTTTGCCTTCTATTTTACAAAATGTGGGGGTGTTAGCGGGGGGACAGGGGGGGGGTCCCCGTAGTCGTGGGGGGGTGCCCGCAGGGGTGAGTAGTGGTGATTCGGGTACACTGGGGGAACGGTCGAGAGAGGATGCCGGTTTGCACCGGTTCCTGGCGGGTTTGGAGACGTTGGTTAGCCAGCTGAAGGGTGGGGTCAGCCCCGCCGTTAGCCCGGCGGCAGCATGGGGAACGGCGGGGGGATCCGGGGTTACGGCACCTGCATTAGCGGTCGCCGTGCCGGGGGCTGTGGTGCCTGTGGACAAGGGACAAGAGGTAGGGGCTGGGGCGGCAGGTGCCGTGGTGCCGCCTACGGAAAAGGGGGATGCGGGGGTCGATTCCGCGAAGAAGAGAGAGTTGGTCCGGTTGGCGGACGCGGCTAAAGGGGAGGTTTACACGTGCTGGGAGGCACCGCTGGGTTCGCATTTGAAGCCGGAGGTGCGGGAAAAGATTTGGAAGAGTGAATATGTAGAGATATTTGCGTTGTTACCGCTGGAAAAGTTTAACCTTGATAGGGTTAAGCCGGAAGAGTCCAAGAAAGAGGACGAGGAGAAGAGGAGGTATAGGCTTATACCTAGGACTTTTGCGAATTGGTCGCAGGCCTATTCGATCATGGCGAGCGTGATCGGTGAGAAAAACCCCGAACATTGTTCGGCGCTTTTCAGTTACCAGGAGGCGATTAGCGAGGCCTACCGGTGTTACGGGGGCACGGGGTGGCTCCGGTATGATGAGCAGTTCCGGCAACGCCGGGCTATCAGGCCGGATATTAGGTGGGACACTAAGGACATTGGCCTTTGGATGCGGCTTATGTCGGCCCCACGGACGTCCACGCCGTTTTTTCAGGGGGGGGCCGGTGGAACCTCTTCCCCAGGACAGTCGGCCGGAAAGAAGAAGGGGGTCTGCTGGCAGTTTAACGAAGGAAACTGCAGGTTCGGAGGGTCTTGCCGGTTCAAGCACGAGTGCTCCGGCTGTGGTGGCAATCACCCCTCTTCCCGGTGTTTTAAGCAAGGCAAGGGACGTCCCGGAGATTCTTCAAGTAAGAGGGAGGACTCCGGTGATGGTGGAAAGGATGCGACCGTTTCTCGGTAGATATCCTGATAGGGCGGCCGCCCTGTCGTTGGAAAGGGGTTTCTCGGTGGGTTTTAACATTCCGTGCTCTTTGTCCGTGGTCCCCCCGGTGGCTAAGAATTTACGTTCAGCGTTACAACACCCGGATGTGGTTTCAGAGAAACTGCAGAAGGAAGTGGCATTGGGCCGTATGGGGGGCCCATTCGTCTCGCCTCCCTTGGACGACTTGGTGGTTTCCCCGTTGGGGGTGGTGCCTAAGAAGGAGCCGAACAAATTTCGGCTTATTCATCATTTGTCGTTTCCGAAGGGGGGGTCGGTGAACGACGCCATCAGCATGGAGGAGTGTACGGTGAGTTACACCTCTTTTGATGCTGCGGTGGGCTGGGTCAGGCGGTATGGCCGGGGGGCCTTGATGGCCAAGTCGGACATTGAGGCTGCGTTTCGGCTCCTGCCTGTCCACCCAGATAGTTTCAGGCTCTTGGGCTGCCAGTGGGGTGGGGAGTTCTACGTAGACAAGTGTCTGCCGATGGGCTGTTCCATTTCCTGCGCGCTGTTTGAACGGTTTAGTTCGTTCCTGGAGTGGGTGGTTCGGGATGTGTCCGGCGTAAGCTCCGTGATCCACTATCTGGACGACTTTCTCTGTATTGGGCCGGCGGGGTCGCAGATTTGCGCAGTGCTGTTGGCCACTTTGGAGCACATTGCGGAGCGATTTGGTGTGCCGCTGGCGCCCGAGAAAACGGAAGGACCGAGATCGGTCATCCAATTCTTGGGCATCGTGATCGATTCAGAGAGGATGGAATGTAGGTTACCGCTGGACAAGTTGGTGGGCCTCAAGGCCGAGATTCAGGAGATGGTGGGCTTGCGGAAGGTGCAACTCCGAGCGCTTCAGTCGCTCCTGGGGAAGCTAAATTTTGCTTGCCGCATTCTCCCCATGGGGAGGGTCTTTTGCAGGCGCCTTTCGGCGGCTACAGCGGGTGTCAGGTCGCCCAGGCACTATGTGCGCCTGGGGAAGGAACATAGGGAGGATTTGTTGGTATGGCACTCCTTTTTGGACTCCTTCAACGGCAGGGCCTTGTGGATGTCCGGTCCGGTTAGCAACTTTGACATGGAGTTGTTCACAGATGCGGCTGGAGGCGCAGGTTTTGGGGCATATTTTCAAGGGCAATGGAGTGCGGGCTCATGGCCTCAGGCCTGGTTGGAGGCGGGGTTCACAAAGAACTTGGTGCTGTTGGAATTGTTTCCGGTGGTGCTGGCAGTAGAATTGTGGGGTGCGGCCTTCCGGGATCGGAAGGTGCGGTTCCATGGTGACAATATGGGGGTGGTCCAGGTGATCAACAGAGTTACGGCGTCTTCTCCTCCAGTTATTCGGCTGTTACGGCACCTGGTGCTGCGCTGTTTGCAGTTGAACATATTTGTATATGCGGTGCATCTACCGGGGGTGGAGAATGTAGTAGCTGATGCTCTGTCTCGCTTTCAGTGGGACAGGTTCCGGGAGCTGGTGCCGGAGGCAGAGGAGCAAGGTGTCCCCTGTCCAGAGTGGCTTTGGAGGATTCCGTTGGAATCGTCTCCGATTGGATCAGAAGGTCGGTAAGTGTGAACACCTGGAGGGCGTATGAGAAGGTGTGGGCGGAATGGCAGGCTCTGGTTAGGGAGGCCGAGGTGGACCCGGCCGGTCCCGAGGTCAGGGGTTTGGTGCTGTATTTCTTGGGCAGGAACATGGAGGCCGGGGTTTCTCCGTCCATGATGGACAAAAAATTGGCTGGATTGGCTTTCCTGTTTAAGTGGCAAGGGCGCCCGGACTTTACTAAGGAATTTTGTGTCCGGCAGGCTCTAAAGGGTTACAGGAAGCAGGGGCGTCAGGCGGATTCCCGTCGCCCTGTGTCGTTTGCAATATTGAGGGGTATTATGGAAAAGTTGGGGACATTGTGTTCATCCCGGTTTGAAGTGTTATTGTTTCGCGCGGCGTTCGCTTTGGCGTTCTTTGGAGCTTTTAGGGTGGGGGAGTTGGTTAGCCCCTCGAAGAAGGTGCAGGGTGGCATGTTGGCTGATGATGTGGTGTGGAATCAAGACGGGGTCGCTTTGTTGCTACGCCGGTCCAAGACGGACCAGAAAGGGAGGGGTAAAGTGGTGCGAGTCTTCCCTATTGAAGGGTCGGAATTATGCCCGGTTAGGGTAGTGCGGGAATTTTTGGATGTACGGCCAGAGTTAAGTGGCTCATTCTTGCTGCACGAGGATGGGACGGCGTTGTCACGGTATCAGTTCGTGACAGTGTTCAGACGGTGTTTGGGGGCATTGGGCCTGGTGGCTCAGGAGTTCTCGGCGCATTCCTTTCGGATTGGTGCCGCGACAGAAGCAGTACGTTGTGGCTTGGACGATGAATTGGTGAAAAGGATTGGTAGATGGGAGTCAAGGAGATTTCGATTATATGTCAGACCTCAGCTCATGGTAGAACTAGGGGGGAGCGGGGGTGCAAAACAATAGATGTCCAGGTAAAGTTCATGTCAGGCCACCTCCAAGGGGGATGGGGAGTGTATCGGGGTTTTGTTTTTGTTTGGTTAAGGGAACATGTTGGGAGTCGGGAGGGGAGCGTCTCCCGATGGGCTTGTGGTGATGGATTTCTTACTTGCTGTCTTTCAGGTGCGGGACAGGGACTGGTATGGATAATAGGCCACTCCTTCGTTCGTAGGGGGGCTGCGAGAGCGGATATGCGGCCGAACGGTCGCCAGCTGGGGGTCCCCAGACAGGAAGCGATGGTGCGGTGGTTGGGGTTCCCGGGGATGTTGTGGAGCAGGGTGGTGCCGGAAGTGCACAAGTTTGCACGCTTGGACCGACCGCCGGACGTTTTGTTGATCCATGCGGGGGGAAACGACTTGGGGGTGCGTTCTATGTTGGATGTCGCACGAGACATCAAGTTTGATTTCTTGAGGATTCGCATGTCCTACCCGGATACGGTAGTGATATGGTCTGACATTGTGGGCAGGTCTTCATGGCGGATGGCTAGATCGTGGGAAGGTGTGAACAGGGCCAGGAAAAAAATTAATCGGGACGTTGCTAAATTTGTGATCCGGAACGGCGGGTTGGTGGTTAAACACCCTGAGTTGGAGGTGGATACGTGGAGGTATCAGCTGAAAGATGGAGTTCATTTGACCGACGTGGGGATTGACATGTGGGTGTTGGGCCTACAGGACGGGATACAGCGAGCATTGAGGGTGTGGAGGTGCGCCCAAAGGTAAGGAGTTACCTTTGGGTGCTGGTGGCGGGTGTTTTGGACTTTGCAGGAGAAGAAATTACCCTGAAGTGGATGCCATTACCCAGAGGTGGTATGGGTTCTGAAGGGGCTGTTAGTCCAGTCTACCAAGGTGTAGCTGGCAAGTGGTTAATGGGGGTACTGCGGTCAGTTGGTCGTCTTTGAGTCAGTTTCGGCTTGAGGCCTAAGACCAGAGTTAGGTACTGCAGTGCTCATAAAACTTTTTAGAATGGTTACAAGTGTGTTAATGTGCCTGCAAAGTCCAGCACCAGCAGGGTTAAAATGTGTATCTCAGGTCTAATAAAGGTTTATGTGTGAAAATGTTATTTAATGTTATTTAATATTTAAAAGGTTATTTAAAAATAAATGGAGGCTGCTACGGCCAGTTTTTACTCCAAAGATTACAGTAGTGGTGTCAGTTATTTATTAAGGTAAAGGTTGAGTAAAAATGTGGGGGGCTTAGCAGATAAGGGGTTAATGTATTTATACCATAGTCAAGAGAGGCCCGGAGCAAAACAACAAGACATCAGCGCAGGGCCGGCCATGACGGGGTTAAAGAAAAAGCCCTGCCATGGTCGGAGGGAGGGGTCAGTGAGGAAGGAGAGCGATGGGAGGGAGGTTATATATTTCCCCTCCCACGCTTCCCGGTTAACACGTGGGGAGAAGTTTCCCACCCACCCTCCCTTTGTTGGGCATTTTAAAGGGGGTCATTGGTGTAGTGGGAGGTCATGGTATGTGATACGGTGTTGGCGGTTTTGGGTGCTTTTCTGGTTTTTGTTTTTTCCACACAGGTACGAACTTAGGATGTCGTGGCGGCGGCGGGTGTTTTGGACTTTGCAGGAGAAGAAATTACCCTGAAGTGGATGCCATTACCCAGAGGTGGTATGGGTTCTGAAGGGGCTGTTAGTCCAGTCTACCAAGGTGTAGCTGGCAAGTGGTTAATGGGGGTACTGCGGTCAGTTGGTCGTCTTTGAGTCAGTTTCGGCTTGAGGCCTAAGACCAGAGTTAGGTACTGCAGTGCTCATAAAACTTTTTAGAATGGTTACAAGTGTGTTAATGTGCCTGCAAAGTCCAGCACCAGCAGGGTTAAAATGTGTATCTCAGGTCTAATAAAGGTTTATGTGTGAAAATGTTATTTAATGTTATTTAATATTTAAAAGGTTATTTAAAAATAAATGGAGGCTGCTACGGCCAGTTTTTACTCCAAAGATTACAGTAGTGGTGTCAGTTATTTATTAAGGTAAAGGTTGAGTAAAAATGTGGGGGGCTTAGCAGATAAGGGGTTAATGTATTTATACCATAGTCATGCTTTTTGCAGAGCTCATTGCCCCTAAGCTTTGGCCTGCCACATTAATGTTGGCTCCCATGAGACAGCCATCTTTAAACCTGGGGGACCCATGATCTTCAGTCCACCCCTGGCCCAGACTGTGGCTACACAACAGGGTTGCTCACTGCAATTGTAAGCCAAGAGTGTCAACTTTGTTGACTCTGATGTAAAGGGGGACTCTTGTGATTAACTCCATATGATTAGAAATGTTATTTAATCACAAAATATATGTATAGTGTATACTACATAAAAATGGCCTTGCATTGTACAGAGGTAATGAATTTAATGTACTACTGAGAAAAAAAAAAATTGCCTCGCGCTGCTTATGTGTTCGGGTTTGGCTTGAAGAAAAGGTGGCAACCCTATGTGGAATGTGTTGAGCCCCCTGTGCATTGTCTTTTGTTGTGCAGCACATTCTGTATATGAGACATTCATGCTTCTTTCTGGCACTCATCAGCATACATTATCTTGTGGAATTCCATGATTGATGGAAATCTGTCGGCCTTTCCCTGCTCTTTTAGCACCATGAGCTATAGCCAGCTGATCAGTGTATTCAGATGGCAGGAAAATCCCCCTGCGGTCAGAATACAATAGCCTGCCTGCTGGTGGACTGTCTTAAGTCTGGTGCACACAATCAGATTTTCTGTGGACAAGGAGTAGGACTTTTGTCCGAAGGGCGTTGGCCCTGAACTTGTATTGCATGCAAACGGCAAATAATTGGTCGCCAACAAACATGTTTTTTCAGCTCTTTAGCATCACCCTTTGGGAAACTTCTGCTAATGTAGTGTTATGATTAGCATTGCTTCTGAGCATGCGTGTTTGTACTTTGGATCTTTTTTTCCGACGGACTTGTGTACACACGATCGGATAATCCGACAGCACACATTTGGTTTTAGAAAATTTTAAAGCATCCAACATTTGTTGTCGGATAATCTGACAACAATTGTCCGATGGAGCATACAAACGGTGGGATTTTCCGACAAAAGCCTGCCATCACACAATCCCCGTTGGAAAATCTGATTGTGTGTACGGGCCTTAAGTCAGCTGTTTTTCCACAGAACATACTGTCCTGCAGATGTAGCAGTTAAAGGGATGAGACAAACCATTTACCACTGACAGGTGCTTACAATGATCAGCATTTATTTATGTAAAACCTTTATCCCTAAAAGGAAAAACACTGTGGGCCGGGTTCAGAAAAGAGATACGCCGTCGTATCTCTGAGTCCGGCCGTCGTATCTATGCGCCTGATTCCTAGAATCAAGTTACGCATAGATATCCCTAAGATCCGACAGGTGTAAGTGTCTTACACCGTCGTATCTTAGGCTGCAATTTCACGCTGGCCGCTAGGTGGCGCTTCCGTTTGTTTATGCAAGGAATATGCAAATTAGTATTTACGTCGATTCAGAACTGAACGACCACCCTGCCGCTTTTTTTTTACGTCGTTTACGTTCGGCTTTTTCCGGCGTAAAGTTACCCCTGCTGTATGAGGTGTATGTGCGGCGTATCCTATGTTAAGTATGGCCATCATTTCCGCATCGAGTTTTGAAATTTTTACGTCGTTTGCGTAAGTCGTTCGCGAATACGGCTGGACGTAATTTACGTTCACGTCGAAAGCAATGACGTCACTTACACTGTCGGATCTTAGATGTAATTCTACGCTGGCCGCTAGGTGGCGTTTACGTTGCTTTCTCATTTGACTTTGCAAATGAGCCTGATACGCCGATTCCCGAGCGATTTTGCGCCGCCTCATCGTCGTTTACGTCGTTTCGGTAAGCGTAAGGTTACCCCTGCTATATGAGGGGTAACCTTACGTCAGTCCGCCGTATGCCATGTTAAGTATGGCGTCGGGTCAGCGTCGTCTTTTCCCGTCGGGTACGGTTCCTAAGTCGTTCGCGAATAGGACTTTACGTCAATGACGCTCACGTCGGCTTCATTGACGTTTTCCGTCGTGAGCTGGAGCATGCACACTGGGCTATTTTTATGCCCGACGCATGCACAGTTCGATCGGCGCGGGGGCGCGCTTAATTTAAATACAAGCCGCCCCCTTTGAATTACGAGGCCATACGCCGGGCCATTTACACTACGCCGCCGCAAATTACGGAGCAAGTGCTTGGAGAATACGGCACTTGCTCCAGTAAGTTGTGGCGGCGTAGTGTAAATGGCTTACACTACGCCGCCGCAGATTCTATGTGAATCTGGCCCATAGTGTTAGCTGAAGCTTGTCTTCAATTTAATATAGCTAGATTCTCAAAGAGTTAGGCCGGCGTATCAGTAGATACGCCGACCTAACTCGGAATCTGCGCCGTCCTAAGTTTAAGTGTATTCTCAAACTGAGATACACTTAAACCTATCTAAGATACGACGGCTTACGCTGTCGTATCTTAGGGTGCAATATTTAGGCTGGCTGCTTGGTGGCGCTTCCCCTGAGTTCGGCGTACAATATGTAAATGCATAGATACGCCTATTCACGAATGTACATGCGCCCGTCGCAGTAAAGATACGCCGTTTACGTAAGGCATTTTCAGGCGTAAAGTTATTCCATCAAATAGCTGGCCTAGTCGATGTTAAGTATGGCCGACGTTCCCGCGTCGAAATTTGAAAATTTTACGTCGTTTGCGTAAGTCGTCCGTGAATGGGGCTGGACGTAATTTACGTCCAAGTCAAAACCAATACGTCCTTGCCGCAATGCTCACCGGTATATGTACACGGAAGGCGCATGCCCAGTTTGAAAAAAAACGTCAATCACGTCCACCCCCCATTAACATAAAACACGCCCCGTCAGCCTAATTTGAATTAGGCGCGCTTATGCCGGCCCCATTTACGCTACGCCGCCGTAACTTGGCAGGCAAGTACTTTGTGAATACAGTACTTGCCTAGCTAACTTATGGCGGTGTAGTGTAAATACGATACGCCGCCGCAAAGATGCGGCGAGGTACCTGAATCTAGCTAATAGTGTATATAATTCTGCTAGTACATCAGACACTCCCTCTTCTCAGACTGACAATGCTGCTGTTCATAGGTGCCCCTTGTGGCCCTTCATCCAGAGTGGGGGGGGGGCACCATCACCATGGTAGACAAAAAACCTTACATAAGCTTGTATAGCGTGTGGTTCGCTGTAGATGGGTTGCCATATGGGTCTGGGAGGTAGAGGAAAGGGGGGTGGTAGTAGGACGATAGTGGGGGGGCACCAAAATGCGCCATCGCCATGGTAGACAAAAATCCTTACACCGGCCCTGCGTACACATTACTACATTCATTAACCACTTGCCCACCAGGTAAATTCTGGCACTTCTCTCCTTCATGTGAAAATCACAATTTTTTTGCTAGAAAATTAATCAGAACCCCCAAACATTATATATTTTTTTTTAGCAGACATCCTAGGGAATAAAATGGCAGTCATTGCAATACTTTTTGTCACACCGTATTTGCGCAGCGGTCTTACAAGCGCACTTTTTTTGGATAAAAATCACTTTTTTGAATTAAAAAATAAGACAACAATACATTTTGCCCAATTTTTTTATATATTGTGAAAGATAATGTTACGCCGAGTAAAATGATACCCAACATGTCACGCTTAAAAATTGCGCCCGCTCGTGGCATGGCGTCAAACTTTTACCCTTAAAAATCTCGATAGGCGACGTTTAAAAAATTCTACAGGTTGCATTTTTTGAGTTGCAGAGTAGGTCTAGGGCTAGAATTATTGCTCTCACTCTAACGATCGCGGCGATACCTCACTTGTGTGGTTTGAATACCGTTTTCATATGCGGGCGCTACTCGCGTATGCGTTTGCTTCTGCGCGCGAGCTCGTCGGGACGGGGCGCTTTAAAAAATTTTTTTTTGGTTTTCTTATTTATTTTTATTTAGTTTTATAATTTTTTACACTGAAAATAAAAAAAAATTGATCACTTTTTTTCCTATTACAAGGAATGTAAACATCCCTTGTAATAGAAAAAAGCATGACAGGTCCTCTTAAATATGAGATCTGGGGTCAAAAAGACCTCAGATCTCATAATTAGACTTAAATGCAAAAAAAATAATAAAAAAAAAAAAAGTCATTTTTTCAAATGACAAAAAAAAAAATGTTTCTTTAAGAGGCTGGGCGGGACTGACGTTTTGACGTCACTTCCGCCCAGCAGAGCTATGAGGACGGGTGAAGGAGATTTCTCCTTCAGTCCCGTCCCCGCTCAGCTGCCGGACACATCCGATCCCCTCCGCCGCTACCAACGGCTCCGGTAAGCGGCGGAGGGCGCGGGAGAGCGGCGGGAGGGGGGGGGGCCCCTCTCCCGCCACCGATAACGGCGATCTTGCGGCGAATCCGCCGCGGAGACCGCCGTTATCGTGTACACCACCGCCCCCTGAAAAGATGAATATCTCGGTTGTGGCAGCAGCTGCTGCCGTTATCGAGATATTCAACTTTAAAAAGAGGACGTCTTTTTGACATGGGGCGGTGGTCAAGAGGTTAATATTTAGTCCTCTACAAAGTTCCTGGAGTAGTCAGTCACTGTAAAGCACAGAAAATAAATCAATACATTTTATAAACCTTTAATTTAATGAATAAAAGATACCTCTGCATTCTGGATAAGGCTGCCATCCATCATTGCCGCACTGACTAACGCCGTCCACTTTGTTATCTCTACTGATAAATCCTTCTTTACATTTATATATGAAGTACGCTCCAACCTCAAATACATTCTCATTTGTTTTATACTCCATATTAGCCAGGTTTGGTTTCTGGCAAGATTCTGAAAATGGGGGGGAAAAAAAGAAACACAAAATATGTGATTACACCTATATAAAAATATTTTCATGACACGTTCATATGTTATCACAATAATGCAAGGACAAGGCATTACAGTAAAACCTTGGTTTGCAAGCATAATTTGTTCCAGAAACATGCTTGTAATGCAAAGCACTTGTATATCAAATCTTTTTTTTACAGAGAATAAAAAAGTCTAATTGTAGCAATAAGTTGTTAAATGTTTTACCTTCATTAAAGCGGAGTTCCACCCTAAAAATTAACTTTATATTAACAGCTTGCCTTTAATGTAAATTTTTTTTTTTTAAAAAAGAGAATTTTTTACTCACTTCTATCTGACTGTTACTAGGCAGTATTCGTATTCTGCCTAGTTCCAGGTTCAACTTCCTGTCCTAAGACCCCCATTGCCTCCTGGGAAATGATGACACTCATTTCCCAGGAGTCTCTGGGCATTACTGTGCGTAAAAAATCGCCCAGCATGCACCTCTCCCTGAAAACAAGGAAGAAAAAGGAACATGGCATCACATGCCCACACATATGATGGATACGGCCACAACATGAGCTGGAGGATATCAGGCAAGTGTTTGCAATGATTTATGAAACGATTGGGGAGCTATTAATATGTTTTAGGGACTATTTAATGTGATTAATTTTAGCTTGCAAAAAAATTAAATTATGCCCGGAACGCCGCCTTAAATGTAACCATATTGCTACACCAAACTAACCGATCGTGTGTGGGCTCCATCGTTTTTTTACCCATCGGTGAAAAAACGAAGAACTTGTTTTAAAATTATCTGATGGTTAAAAAACCGATAGAAAAAAACTATCGTCTGTGGGGAAATCCATCGGTTAAAAATCAACGCATGCTCAGAATCAAGTCGACGCATGCTCAGAAGCATTGAACTTCATTTTTCTCAGCACGTCGTTGTGTTTTACGTCATTAGAGGCTCCTCTTCTTTTTTTATACTCAGTTGTGACATGACGCTACTCTTATATCAAGACATCGCTTGTATATCAAGGCAAAATGTATTAAAACATTTTGCTCATGTTGCAAAACGCTCTCAAACCAAGTTACTCTCAAACCAAGGTTTTACTGTACACTGTTCACATAGATTACAACAATAAAGCAGAATTGTATTCTTAGTCTAGGTGTCTGTAGAGTTCATATGTAATTATAAATAGAGATAAGAAACATTGTTATTAATTTACAGTAGATACAAAATGCAAAAGCAATTAGAACCTCACAAACATGTGTTTATAACCGGGGCCTTAGTTAAACGCTTGAAAACCACCTCCGATTCATTGCAGTGTGTCTTTTCACACTGGGGCGGTGTGCTTGCGGGACGTTACAAAAATTCCTGCAAGCAACATCTTTGGGGCAGGTTAGAAGCGCTATATTTAGCGCTCCCAAAATGCCCTGCCCATTGCCATTAAAAATGTTTTGAAAGTGCAGAAAAACTGGAGTTTTTAACCCTTTTGGGGGGGGGGCAAAAACTGCCACCGAAAAGCACCATTAAAACAGAGCTAAAGCGCTGCTAAAACGAGTGGCGCTTTAGCGCTAATGGCGGGCGCTGTCAGTTTGAAAGTAGCCTAACAGTTAAGGTACTTTCACACTGGGGCGGTGAAAGCATCAGCGATAAAGCGTAGTTTTCGGCCACTAGCGGGGCGCTTTTAACCCCCGCTAGTGACTGAAAAAAATTAAAAGCGTTGCTGATGCTTTGCAGGCGCTTTGTGAAAGCGCTTAGGCTTTTATACTGGGGTGGCTTGAGAGGCGCTTTACAGGCGCTATTTTAAGCGGAAAAAACACCTGAAAAGCGCTCCAGTGTGAAAGTAGCATGCAACCATAGGTGTGCGCACAGGGTGTGCCAGGTGTGTCCAGGCACACCCTAATCACCCTGTGCAGCACAAATTCCCCCTAATGCCCTAGCTCCTCCCCTTCTCCCTACAGCCCTTCTGGCTTCCCTCCTCTCCTCTTCCGCTGGCTGTTGCTGTGGGGATGTTTTAGAATAAGTGGGGGAAAGGGCCGGTAAGTATGTAATTTACTGGCCCCTTCCCATAGTAGTGTGTATTAGAGCCTAATACAATAGGCTACGCACACCTATGCATGCAACTAAAATTCATGAAAAGTTTATATAAGGTGTAAAATGTTAAGTAAATCTGTGCTTTTACCATGTATGATAAAACAGGGCCCAAAAACTGCCCAGGAAAATGTATCCTGAACTTCCAAATATTTGGGAGTCTGTAACAGCAGGTGTTACAGCACTGGTGATTGGCACTTGGCTGCTGACATCGAGGGACACTGTTTTTTAATTAAGGACTTGTCAAAAATGGTTTCTTGTGGTGTTTTTTACTTTGACACTTTTTTGGTGAATGGGTAGGGGTACAGTGTACCTAACACCCATTCACATGGGGGCGGGATCTGGGGACCCCTTGTTAAAGGAGGTTTCTATATTCCGATAAGCCCCCCCCTCCCCGGGCAGATCCCGACAATCACAGCCCATGGTTGCTCGGAAGAGATAATTGTCCCCATCAACATGGGGACAAGGGGTGGGGGATGCAGAGCCCCCTTTATGCCCCAAAGCACCCACCCCCCATGTTGAGCGCATGTGGCCTGGTATGTCTTGTTCGCCCCCCTTTTCCTTACCTGCCGGGCTGCATGTTTGTAAAAGAGTCTGGTATGGATTTTTTTGGGGGGGACCCCACGCCGTGTTCTCTTTTAAAAAGCGATACCAGACCTGAAGAGCCTGATATTGAGTAGGGGGGACCTCACTCAGTTTTTTTTTAAACATTTTTCGATTGCCAGAAATGGTATTGTATTGCTGGAACTTTAAATATGATTAAATGCATTTTTTTTTTCTTTAGAAATTTCATTTTTACTGCAGCATATTCTATACATGCTACAAAAGCGCCACTTTACAGGCATACTAAGGGGACCCCCAATCACTTTGTTTAACCACTATACTACCAGCCCCCGTCAATTGACAGGATTCTGACAGGACGTCATATGACGTCCTCGTCTTCTAAAGCCGTTAGGGGGTGCGCACCCGTCGCGTTACTGGGAACACGATGCGCGTGCCCGGCGGCCACGATGGCTGCCGGGCACCCGTGATTGCCCAGTAACTGAGCAGGACCGTAGATCTCTGTGTGTAAACACAGAGATCCACGTCCTGTCAGGGAGAAGAGACCGATGCTGTGTCCCTTGTACATAGAGACACAGATCGGTCACCTCCCCAGTCAGTCCCCTCACCCTACAGTTAGAATCACTCACTAGGCTACACATTTAACCCCTTCCTTGCCCCCTAGTGTTAACCCCTTCACTGCCAGTCACATTTATACAGTTATCAGTGCATGTTTATAGCACTGTTCACTGTATACATGTGAATGGTCCCAAAAATGTGTCAAAAGTGTCCGATGTGTCCGCTATAATGTCGCAGTCCCAATAAAAATCGCAGATTGCCGCCATTCCTAGTAAAAAAATAATAATAAAAAAAAATCACTATACGGTTATTGCGATTTTTTTTTTTTTTTTTTTTTTTTTTTTTTTTTTACCAATAATATGTAGAAGAATACGTATCGGCCTAAACTGAGAATTTTTTTTTTTCTTAAACTAGCTGAATACCCGGCGTTGCCCGGTCTTCCTATCTTAACCTTTTGGGGAGGAAAATCATAGTAATATAAATATACCCATCTTTTATATAAGGGTGTAGGTAAGGGTTAATTTAACTGTCATATATTTTTATTTGGCATATAAGTAATATGTGTAGCAGGTATTATTGAAATATCTCCAGGCGTACAGAAGTTATGTGGGAACATACATTTCCCATTGATTTGCATGGGATTTTAAACAAAAACCCCGACCCTCACAAATGGGGGTAGCTAAGGGATAAATTAACTATCCTATAGTTTAAGTGGACATATAAGTAACATGTGACCAAGTGTTATCGAAATATCTACAGCCGTTTGGAAGTTATGAAGTAACATGTATTTCCCATAGAGTTGAATGGGACTTTAAAGGAAAACCGCGACCATGGCAAATGGGGGTGGGTAAGGGTTAAACCACCTATACTATGTTTGTTGCTGACATATAAGTAACATGTGTGCCAAGTTTCATGTTAATATCTTTAGCCGTTTGGACGTGATGCTGGAACATACATACATACACACACACACACACACATTGAGTTTTATATATATAGATGGGATATTTATTATAGCAAAAAGTAAAAAATATTGTGTTTTTTTTCAAAATTTACGCTCTTCTTCTTTTTTTTTTTTTTTATAGCCCAAAAAATAAAAACCACACAGGCGACCAAATACCACCAAAAGAAAGCTCTATTTGTGGGAAAAAAAGGACGCCAATTTTGTTTGGGAGCCACGTCGCACGATCCGCGCAATTGTCAGTTAAAGCGACGCAGTGCCGGAAGCTGAAATTTCGCCTGGGCAGGAAGGGGATATATGTGCACAATAAGCAAGTGGTTAAAGGAATTTTTTTTTATTTTTTTATTGTTTTACTCAAAGTGGATGTAAACCCTCACATATACTCAGTGAAATGAACAGCCTCAGGTGATACATAGAGATAAAATAAATCCTCCCTCATAAGTTTTACATGTATATGTGCTGTCTTCAGCTTTATATACTGTTTAGAAAGTGCACATTGTGTTAGAATTTTCACTTCCTCATTCAGCAGTAGATTGGGAGACAGCTGATTGGAGAAAAAGGCACACACCCTCCCTCCACATAGGCAATACTTTCAGAGCTGTGTTGTAAGTAGAGCAGCTTTCTGCTAATCTTTTTATAGCACTCACTCTCAGTCTGGTTTTATTCCATGTTTCGGAGAACTTGTCAGAAGTTATCATGCTGATAACAGAAGAATGGAGCAGGAAATTTCAAATTTCATGAATCGGGTTTACATCCGCTTTAAAATGGGAACCCCACTTTAAGTGAAACAATAAAAATGAAAAATTTCTTTAACTACTTCAATACCAGGCACTTTCACCCCTTCCTGCCCAGGACAATTTTCAGCTTTCAGCCATGTCACGCTTTAAATAACAATTGCGCGGTCATACAACACTGTACTCAAACCAATTTTTTATCATTTTCTTTCCCACAAATAGAGCTTTCTTTTGGTGATATTTGATCACTGCTGGGGTTTTTTATTTTTTGCTAAACAAACTATAACCTTTTGTTTTCTCCTTCACTGATGTGGCTGCAGTGATGGGCACTGATGAGGTGGCACTGATAAGTAGAATTGATAGGCGCTGATAGGCGGCACTGATGGACACCAATAGGCTACACTGATATGCAGCACTGATGGGCACTAAAAGATTGCACTGAATAGGCAGCACTGAAGAGGAGCTACTGACAGGCATTACTGATTGGCATATGAAGGGCACTGACAGGCATTACTGGTGGGGCACTGATAGACACTGTTGTGGGCACTGACACGTTCTTGATGGGGCACAGACTGGCAGCTATTGGGCACTGATTGGCAGCTGATGGGCACATCTGATAGGGGCTGTGCTCATAATCATGTACTTTTGCACGGCAGGAGAGTCGCTGGTATTAAAATCCAGAGGCAAGTTTTGGTCTTGTCATAGGACAAACGATAAGTGTAGTCCAGAGACAGGCAGAAGTCAGGCCAGGCAGCAGACAATAGGCATTACCCAGGGACAGACAGAGGTCAGAACAGGCAGAAGATGATAGGCATAAACCAAGGACAGATAGAGGTCAGGGCAGGCAGCAGACCAGAGAATAATCCAGGAACAAATGTCAAGGCAGGCTAACTAGGGTCAGAATCAAAGTTCAGAGTGGTAAGTTTAGAATCATTGGTGCACAGTGAACCCCAGAAATGTAATCTCTTGCTTGTGTGATTAGCCCGCGGATTTTCCCAGAAGTCTACAATCAGGTACAAGTCATAATTTAGGCACCCTCCACAATAGGAATTTCACTTTTGGTG
Organism: Rana temporaria; assembly: GCF_905171775.1. Lineage (NCBI taxonomy): Eukaryota > Metazoa > Chordata > Amphibia > Anura > Ranidae > Rana > Rana temporaria. Next base: position 110,825,429 of record NC_053495.1, on the reverse strand, counting down.
AGATACAGTACTCCCTGTGGCGGACCCCCTGGCACCCTGCCTGTATGCCTCAGCCAAGACACAGCTTCCTCCACTCTGGAACCAGGAATTATAGCTGAGCATTGCACCCAAGAACTAGATGACACTAGCTTAGGTGCAAACTGGAACCCTTTATTGAAAACTCACCCAGAATGTATACCACATAAAATCAAGAGTGTGATCACATTACTGTACCCTAAACCAGGGCTGTGGAGTCGGAGTCGAGGAGTCAGAGTCGGGGGAAATTTTGGGTACCTGGAGTCGGAGTCGGCAAACAATGCACTGACTCCGACTAAATTTAGATTGGAATAAAAAAAAAAAAAGCAAGTTTAAATGTCCCAATTCACAAAAAGTTATAATTAATGACTTCTCTACTGTAAGAATAAAGACCAATGCATGCAGTGCCTCACGTAACCGCAAAACGAACACGTTAAGTGACCGTGAAGAAGCATGCTTTTCATGGCACGCAACGCACAATTAGGAGCTGCAATACTTATTCTTTCCATAGTGTTGTGTTCTGCTTTTACAGGGAACGCAGCGTCCATGTGTAACCTAGCCTCTCACTGATAAGGGATTAAATAAATATGTTTTTTGCAGGACTAGAGAGTGAGACACTTGTATAAGTGAAGGGAATGGAGGGCCAATAGTTCCAGACTGAAGCTGTAAACCATTGGAAAAACTGCTGTCATTTAGCTAAGGCTATAAAAACTTGTAAACTCCGATTGTTAGCTTAAACTTTAAACATGACTATGGGATTCTCCTAGGAAAATCATGTTTTAGAATAAATGCCCCTTCCTGCATCCTCCTACTGCCCTATTTTCAGCAGCAGATAAGCACACAAAGGAGAAAGCAGTTTTTGGTTCATTATAGATAAGCTTTGTTTTTGTTCTAAAACAACCAAATAATGTGGTTTGTATTTTTGAACTGGTAAAGATCCTGTTCCTGATGTTTATGCCTGCTGCTACTATCCAGCCACTTGATTGATTAATAAAAAATAAAAAAAACTTTGTTTTCATTGTGTTTGTCTTTTGCTTAAACTGTGCAATACAGTAGACTGTTGGCTTCCCAGCCAGTAGTCCTGTGGTAGGTTGCGTTTCTTTCCCTCAAGGAATGTATAAAATACATTTGCATATTAATACAGAGGAGTCGGGGAGTCGGAGTCGGAAGTACATAAAACTGAGGAGTCGGAACATTTATCTACTGACTCCACAGCCCTGCCCTAAACAATGCAAACTTCAAACAGTAATATAATTTGTATTTCAAACAGTACATCCAATGAACAGCTAACATAGACATCCCACAATAGTTTGGTAACTAGGTGAAGTGGACACAATACTAGCAGAAAGACAAACACAATAGTTGACTCAATTAACAATGGAGATTCACACCTGGGAGGCACACGATGGTTAATTCTACAATGAAAGAAAGACACCTTAATAAACAAAATGCACATAACATCAGGAGACACCAACATCAGGTTGTTTGAAGATGATCATAATCTTCTGCTTAGAGTCTGAGTCTGGGGGGGGGGGGGGTTGAAGCAATACATTTTGGTTTGGGCACAAAGGCCCCAAATCGGTATCCAGGTCCTAGGTTCCCAGAGATTGTGTATTTTTGAGGAGTCATGGACCCAAACCTGAAGCAAAATCACTTCAAAACGTCCCCCAGGCACACACCTACCAATGAATAGAGCCCCCTAAAAAGCTATGGCCTACAGTCAGTAGACAAGATGCTACTCTGCAGTCCCCTCTAAAAGCCCCTGTCCCTGTTGGTTCTGTCACTCTCCCCAAGGATTAAACACTTGTAAAGTGATGCTGACCCTGCAGATTTTCTCATCAGGACACTGAAGGTACACCCTCCCATTCAGACTCAGTCTGCACAGGACATGGTGAAAGAAACAGCTATTTCTTAAAGTGGAGTTCCACCCTCTTTTTTAACTTTTTCTTTTCAGAAAAAGGTAGGACTCTGTTAAAAACGGTTTAAATCCCTGCAACCACCATAGATCACAACAAACCTAATGGATATTTGCTGCCTGATCAGCACTGCTGGCTAGTTTATTTTGACGACAGGGAAATCCCCCTACTGTCAGAATACAATAGCTCAGCGGGAGGATTCCCCCAACCTCATCAAATGTGTGGATGGAGGAACCAAATTGATGGTTGAATAAAAAAAAGACTCCTCTATGGGTTCATCACTGTGCTGCCCTACGAGGGTGATATGCAGTGTTCATACCTATGACCTCTAAAACTTTCTATAATCTGTTTAGGTTAGTTCTAATTCCTATTATGATATACTTTATGTATGCTTGAGCTTGTAAATAAAGCATTCTATAACTTTTCTGTGTTCAAGACTACAGGACTCATCACATCAGGTGTTATAGTAATAGTTGTCCTGAACTCACAAAATAAATTATTGCGTAGTGCACACATACACTCATTACTTACTAGAACATTTTTCTGCTGAAAATTTGCCATCTGGAAGACATTCAATTTCTCCAGTTGTCTGTCCATTTGAAGTCTTATGGTCTTTATAACACTGAAATTGTAATTTGTCTCCTTCAATATATATTTGTGACCACGAGTGCTGAAAATTTGCATTCATTGAGTCTGAAGAAGGGACATCACATTTTTCTATAAAAAAAAAAAAAAAAAAGGAACGAAAGTCACCACATCAATAGGATATTTTTACATATTACAGCACTTCAAGAGCAGCTAAATAAAGCGCACACACACACACACACACACACACAATTTATATATATATATATATATATATATATATATATATATATATATATATATATATATATAACAATCTATCCCTTAGCATTTGCACAGCAATCCTGAATAAGCCCCATAATGTGTCTAATATGTTTATTACATATGATTGTCAGATCCATCTAATGGTCATGATGCGGTATTTTCTTAAATTAGGTATTTTCCTAATTGAGGTCTTTCAGGAAAATACTGCATTATGGCTACAGGATAGAGCTGACGTTCATAGGAAATAAACATGCTACAAACATAATGGGGATTATTTGTGATGGGTGTGCAAATGCTAGGGCCATGTTCTAGGGGAACAACGCTTACCCACTGTTCTACTGTACATCTACAGTATGGCAAAGCAATGTCACCCTCTAATAGAAATTGTGTTAGGACTACCGAATACTTCTACTTCTCCTTTATCTCCATAATGTAGGATAGGGGTGTTCTCTTTTTTACAAAGCAGAATTGCGCAGGACTGAGAACACCAACTGATAACAGTGGCAAGCCCAATTTTGGACTTTTTAATATTTACTGTATATACTCGATAGAATTCTACATATATTCACTATAAACCACAATATTGATTATCATAAAAATTTAATTTTTCACAAAAAGAAAAGAAAATTGTTTTGTTAAAAACCATGCTAAGGATGCTGTTATGGGAAAAGTTAACTTTTCAGTGATTGCTCTGTTTTGAAAGTAAATATTGAGACTATTCATAGTTTTATTTCCCATATTACCAATGTTAAATTTAAGTATGGAGTTTAAACTCATAAGAAGAAGGGCAGAAATGTAAAGTTACAATAGTTTCACAGAGTTTGAGGTGTACTGCCTGCCCTGCCATTGTAGTCTTCTTTATGTGGGGTGCACTATGAGGGCCCTGTGCAGCAGGTTTGGCGAACACTACCGACTCATTGAACAAGGTGACATGGAACAATAGCGTACCTTGGCATTTCACAGAAAAACATTAGAGTTCAACAGATGGATTGGTAATACGAGTCATCTAGGCAATACCAAAAAGTTTTTCTCCCACAGAATGTTTAAAAAGATATGTGAACGGGAGACTTTGTTACAGTACCATAAACACCATCTCCATCAGGTCTCAATGAAGAAATAGAGATTAACACCATAATTAAATTGACACAGTGTACAACTACTCAGGTAACAGTACTCTCACTGCAACATATTTACTTTTTTTGGATATAAAGTTTCCATTTGATAAACCAGGGGTTGACAAATTTGCTTGGAATCTAGGAGCCAGGTAAAAAAGTTAGGAGCCAGAAAACGCGCCCTGTCCCGACGAGCTTGCGCGCAGAAGCGAACACATACGTGAGCAGCTCCCGCATATGTAAACGGTGTTCAAACCACACATGTGAGGTATCGCCGCGATTGGTAGAGCGAGAGCAATAATTCTAGCCCCAGACCTCCTCTCTAACTCAAAACATGCAACCTGTAGATTTTTTTAAAACGTCGCCTATGAAGATTTTAAAGGCTAAAAGTTTGTCGCCCCTCCACGAGTGGACACAATTTTGAAGCGTGACATGTTGGGTATGAATTTACTCGGCGTAACATTATCTTTCATAATATAAAAAAAATGGGGATAACTTTACTGTTGTCTTATTTTTTATTAAAAAAGTGCGCTTGTAAGACCGCCTGCGCAAATACGGCGTGACAGAAAGTATTGCAACGATCGCCATTTTATTCTCTAGGGTGTTAGGATAAAAAAATATATATAATGTTTGGGGGTTCTAATTAGAGGGAAGAAGATGGCAGTGAAAATAGTGAAAAACAACATTAGAATTGCTGTTTAACTTGTAATACCAACGGCCACCACCAGATGGCGCCAGCTCACATCTGGCGGTAATAACTTGTAATACCAACGGCTCACCACCAAATTTTTTTATTTTTTTTTGCCCCCCCTTCCAAGCCAAGTCGCCAGGACCCTATTTCTAGTCGCCATGGCGACCTGGCGCCCGGGATTTGTCGAGCCCTGTGATAAACTATTGTCTTCTTTTAACTTGGAGGTTTGATTTCAGTTTCCTCAACTAATCATTTTGGATAATATAGTAGAGCCTGGAAAAGTCCTGTTCGAGGTTTACAAATCTCCCAGGCTCCTCTCGTACACTTTTAGAGACCGCTGACTCTATGTCCAGTTTGGGTTTTGCAGTTCTCCCTTATGGCAATTTAGACTTACCTGGGTGACACAGTGAGTGCTCCTGAGTTTTCTGGGGAACAGAAAAGCCATGTCTGTGAGAGATTCAAGTTGGTGAAAGCTGTAAAACTGCATATGTAGAGAATGACAAGCATTAGGCTTTCTCAGCCTGTGATTTAGGACGTGGATTTATGTGGTTAGAGCCAGTTCAAAGCTAGGATTTTGATTTGGAGTTTTTTTTTTGCTCTGTTTATTTTTCTGGAACACTGTACAGTACCTGTAAATGTCACCAAAAAAACACTGCACTGTTTGTCACTACGTCACTGGACTGATATCTGAGCTTGAAAGTGTACTATCCCCAGCACACAATATACTATTTATATATGCCCTCATGATATATATCTTTTTAGTCTGCAAATAGGAGGTAATTTCTGATCGGATATCTAAAGAAATCGAATCCGATGGATTTTTCATCGGATAGCGGATGAAGCTGACTTTCATCAGTCTTGCCTACACACCATTGGTCAAAAATCCGACCCGTCTCCAAACGCAGTGACGTGATACACTACGACGTACTGAGAAAAATGAAGTTCAATGCTTCCGAGCATGCGTCGACTTGATTCTGAGCATGCATGGATTTTTGACCGATGGACTTCCACACAGACGATCGTTTTTTTCTATCGTTTTTTTTATCCATAGGAAAACTTTAAAACATGTTCTATTTTTTTTCACTGATGGGAAAACAAACTGATGGGGCCCACACACGATCGGTTTGTCCGATGAAAACGGTCGTTTTCATCAGACAAACCGATCGTGTGTACGGGCTTTAGATGGGTAGTCTTTAAATATTTATGGGTGTAGCGGTGCCCCATAGGAGCCGCTGAGTGTTGTGGCCCACCTGTCACCCTGCCCAGCCCGGCATTCACTTCCCAATCACCTTGGGGACAAATATACAGTCCATGTGCTTGTTTTTGTATTTTTATTGAGGGATTGGAACTTGGATAGGGATGGAAATGTATGGGGATATATAAAGAGACAACTCAGCGCAAACAAATATATATGACAGAACAAATAAATGCATCTGAACACTAAAGGTTAATCACAACACCTACCATAGATATGAAAATAAAATAGTGCAGCGCAATAAAAGTGATAATAATGTCCATCCAACAAATGAGGAACTACAAGTCCCAGAATGGAAGACAGGAACCCTTGTGAAAGAATGGAAAACTCCAATCCGTTGGTGATTCCTAGGTGACAGACCCTCCACCACATAGCCAATGCACCTACCAGAGAAGGTGGACCCCTGATAAACAGAAGGTCAATCACGCTTGTATCTACAGAGGGAAATTGTAGTCTCCAGTACAGCAGTAGGACCGAACCATCCAAGGTGGATATAAAAGATAAGAGGACACGCTCTAATGCCGCGTACACATGATCGTTTTTCGGCATGAAAAAAAATGTCGTTTTTAAAAACGTAATTTAAAATGATCGTGTGTGTGGCTTCACATGGTTTTTTTCGCTTCTGAAAAAATGACAAAATCGAACATCCTGCATTTTTTTAACGTTGTTTTAAAAAATTTTGTTTTCGTGTTGTAAAAAATGATCGTGTGTAGGCTAAAACAAAGTTTTTTAAACCCGCGCATGCCCAGAAACAAGTTATGAGATGGGAGTGCTCGTTCTGGTGAAACTACCATTCATACTAGAGTAAGCACAGTCATCACGCTGTAACAGACAAAAAGCGCAAATCGTCTTTTACCAACAAGGAATCAGCTAAAAGCAGCCCAAAGGCGAATAGAACTTCCCCCTTCAGAGTTCCGTCATACGTGTTGTACGTCACCGCGCTTTGTTCATCATTTTGCAAAAACTATGGTGTGTGGGCAACATCGTTTTTAATGATGAAGTTGGAAAAACGTTGTTTTTTGGACATGCTGAAAGACGTTGTTTTTTTCATGCCGAAAATCGATCGGGTGTACGCGGCATTAGTGTTCTCTATATGTTTATTACATTTTTTTAGCAAAGGCATTGATCATGGATTAGAATTATGTGCTCGCTAAAACATCAAATATGCCAAGTAAAAACAAGTGTATGGGATCCAAAGATCCAAGATGGCAGGCGGGTGACGTCCGTGTGCGCTAGCCTCCCCCCCCCCGGATATATGGGTATGCCCAGTAGAACAACCAATTGGTTGATTGAATATCAATCCGTTGGGACAACTATACACACGTGGCTACTCCAGTCTCCTCCAGCAGACTGTGGGGCAGATCAGGTAGATCGGCGCATTCTTCTGTCCGGCGTAGCTTATCTTACCAGTTTTTTTTTTTGGGTATCCTGAAAGAATTTCCGCTGTAAGTTCGGCGGCGTAGTGTAACTTAGGCGGCGTAAGGGTGCGCAATTCAAATCGATGTGATAGGGGGCGTGTTTTATGTTAATAACGATGTGACCCGACGTAAATGACGTTTTTTTTAGATGGCGTGCATGCACCTCCGTGGGGGTATCCCAGTGTGCATAGCTCGAAATTAACTGGAAACAAGCCAATGCTTACGACCGTGACGTCATTCTACGCAAAGCCCTATTCGCGACAGACTTACGTAAAGGGAGTAACATGTTACAAAATTCGACGCTGGGGGCACGAAGGCCATACTTAACATAGGATACGCTCATATAGCAGGGGTAACTATACGCTCGAAAAAAAGCCTACGAAACGACGTAACAAAATGTGCCGGGCCGGACGATACATTTGTGGATCGTCCGTCTCTAGCTAATTTGCATACACGACGCGGAATTCGACGGAAACGCCACCTAGCGGCCAGCGTAAATATGCACCTACGATCCGACGGCGTACTAAGACGTACGCCTGTCGGATCGATCCCTCATTCAGTCGTATCTTGTTTTTGTGTATACAAAACAAAGATATGACGGGGGGAACTTTGAAATTCTGCAGCGTATCAATAGATACGCCGCGTAATTCGTTTGTGGATCTGGGCCTGTTACTCAGCACATTGTTGGGCCCAACTCTGACTCAGTCAGGCCTCAGGGACTGCAATTTTAATGTAGCAAAAAATGGAAATTCTTTTGTGTTAGCTGTCCTAAGGTGGACTATTGTTTCCAGTAAGCCCTCTTCAGGGACCTACCAGTAGGGATGAGCTTCGTATTCGAGTCGAACTCATGTTCGACTCGAACATCGTATGTTCGATCGTTCGCCGAAATACAAACAAAACGGGTTGTTCGCGCCAAATTCGAGTTACATTTCACAGACCATAATTCACTGCAGCATCGCTGGCTGATGATGGCCAAGCATGCACTATGACCCGCATGCTTGGCCAATCACAGCTTGCAAAAAAAACGAAGAGCCATAATTGGCCAAAGCCAGGGTGGCTTTGGCCAATTATGGCTCAGGGGGTTTAGTACACGCCCCACTCTATAAAAGGCCACCTGCAGGTCAGCCTTGTGTAGTGTGTTGCGGTGGTTAAGAGAGGACAGAGAGAGTGGTCCATTTTTTGCAGGTAGATAGAGCAGGCAGGCAGGCTAGTCAGTAATGTTACAGTGTGTAGAGGATATATATACATCCCAGGTGTTGTACATATATTTATACACTGTATAATTTAGCTAGATCAGTTCTTCCTAATTTACTGGCAGGCAGGTGATTGTGCTAGCTGCAGTATTCTTACGTGGTTCATTGCCTGTGTCCTCTGTAGTTTGCACCTAAAGCTACTTGGTGTGTACTGGCCATGTGCCTCTGTAGTTTACACCTAAAGCTACTTGGTGTGTACTGGCCGTGTGCTCTGTAGTTTGCACCTAAAGATTCAGGAGCAGTGATTTTAATGATGCTTAATATAATAAAGAAAAATTCCTTTAAATATTGTACCTGCTGGGTGTCTATAGTTTGCCTGTGAAAACGTCTTTGAGAACCCGGGTCTTGACCCCAGGGAACATGTATCAATGGAAAAAAGTTTTAAAAACGGTCGTTTTTTCAGGAGTCCTTATTTTTTCCATGATACATATTCCCTGGGCAAGACCCGGGTTCTCAAAGACGTTTTCACAGGCAAACTATAGACACCCAGCAGGTACAATATTTAAAGGCAATTTTTCATATTTTTTTTTTTTATTTAAGGCATCATTAAAATCACATGCTCCTTAAAAAACAACAGTTTTTAAAAAAAAAAATTTAGGGCTGTTACTGATCAAAAATTTTCTGTTCGAATAATCTTTTTTTTTTTTATCGATTAATCGACTAATTTCGATTAATTATAACGCACATACAGATCCAACTACTTTTAGCTGATCTTTTTGCAGGCTGATTCCCAGTGCAGCTACCAACCACTGGAAAAATGGATAACAGGATACAAAAAACACACAAAGGCAGTGCTCAATGGGAATAGCATTAAAACTTTTATAGTCTTCAAGTAGGTAACCAAATAAATATTGCACTGGAGATAAAATCGATGTAGCTACATAAACTGTAAAAATGGTGCGAGTAATACCAAACGGTAGCAAAAGCAGTCATAAAAACATGTAGCTAAGTATGATACTGGTATAAAAATGTGTACAACGATACCACTGCTAAATCCAGATGAGGAGAGGTTAACATCAGTCCGTCGGCATGTAGATGTCCCATGAAGGAAACTATCACAACTCCCAGTGATGGTTGTAGAATCCCAGGGTGATAGAGGGAAGTGATAGAGCGAAGTGTAACAGCCCTTGCATGTGGGCAGATAGTAACGTCCCGCCGGCATGCAGATATGAAGGCACAGCAAAGGAGCCCTTCAGATGGACACGGCAAGCCCGCCAGTGTCCGTGACCATTACTGTATCTCCGACGGAACTCCCTGAAGCCCAGAAGCCGCAGAGAGGTGATTACAATCAAAAGCATTTAATCGATCAAAAAATGAAAGATTAATCGATTAATTAAAAGTTAATTTGCACAGCCCTACTTTTTTCCATTGATACATATTCCCTGGGGCAAGACCCGGGTTCTCAAAGACGTTTTACGACAATAACTTGCATATTAGGCTTTAAAATGAGCACTTTTGAATTTGAACGTTCGAGTCCCCATAGACGTCAATGGGGTTCTAAATGTTTGCGCGAACGTTCGCTCGTTTGGAAGGTTCTGGTGCGAACCGAATGGGGGTTTTCGGATCATCCCTACCCTACCCAGCCCTCCTGGCTGCAGCTGCCCATAATCCACTGGCCCGTGACATCACAGTCCCTACTGCTGGCTCTGCACTCATTCCAGACTAACACACTCACAGTCCTCCGGACTGTGGCGTATCACTCACAGCCCTCTGGCCCCCTGCGCGACCAGTGGTTCCCTCTGGGAAATTGCCCGGCAACACTAGCTCCTGTTGTCCTCTTTGGATCCTCCTTACTTTCCAGACAGGCTCCATCCAGCACTTAAACCCCAGGCCCATGATCAATCCCCCCCCCCGGCCGTGTGTACGAGGCTTTAGTAGTTGGTGGGAAACCCCTTGTTGGCAATCACAGAGGTCAGACGTTTCTTGTAGTTGACCAGGTTTGCACACATCTCAGGAGGGATTTTGTCCCACTCCTCTTTGCAGATCCTCTCCAAGCCATTAAGGTTTCCACACTGATGTTTGGTAACTCAAACCTTCAGCTCCTTACAGATATTTTTTTATGAGATTAAGGTCTGGAGACTGGGTAGGGCCACTCCAGGACCTTAATGTGCTCCTCCCTTAGCCAGTTCTTTGTTGCCTTGGCCATGTGTTTTGGGTCATTGTCATGCTGGAATACCCATCCACTACTCTGCGGTAGACATGTGCAATTAGTTTCTAATGAGTTTTTGAACGAAAATTCGGAAATTCGTTAATTCCGAATTTTCGTATTAACACATTTTTTATTTCCGAATTTTCGGACTTCCGAAAATTTCGAATTTCCGGATTTACGAAAATTCGAATTTCCGAATTTTTTAATTTCCGAAGTTCCAAATTTTTAATTTCCGAATTTTCGTATTTCCGAATTTCGGATTTTCGGAAATACGAAATGTTTTAGTTTTTTAAATTGTAGAAATTACGAATTTTCGTATTTCCGAATTTCGGAAATTCAGATTTTTTTAACTATTATTTCATTTTTTTTTAATTTTCGAAATTTCGAATTTTTCATTTTCCATTTTCGAATTTTTCAATTTTCGAAATTTCGAATTTTTCAATTTTCGAAATTTCGAATTTTTCAATTTTCGAAATTTCGAATTTTTCAATTTTCGAAATTTCGAATTTTTCAATTTTCGAAATTTCGAATTTTTCAATTTTCGAAATTTCGAATTTTTCAATTTTCGAAATTTCGAATTTTTCAATTTTCGAATTTTCAAATTTAGAATATTCAAATTTTTTATTTCTCGAATTTTCAAATTTCGAATTTTTAAATTTTCGAATTTTCGATTATTTTATTTTTCGAATTGTTCAATTTCGAATTTTTCCATTTCGAATTTTTAATTTTCGAATTTTCGAATAGTTCATTTTCGAACTTTCAAATTTCGAATTTTTCAACTTTCAATTTTTTAATTTTTCATTTTCGATTTTCAAAATTTGGAATTTTCGAAATTTGGAATTTTCGAAATTTGGAATTTTCGAATTTTCGAATTTTTTACTTTCGAATTTCGAAATTTTCAATTTTCGAAATTTCGAATTTTTCATTTTCAAATTTTTTACTTTCGAATTTTCGAAATTTTCAATTTTTGAATTTTTCGAAATTTCGAATTTTCGAATTTTTAATTTTCGAAATGTCGAATTTTTAATTTTCGAAATGTCGAATTTTTAATTTTCGAATTTTCGGAATTTCGAATTTTTAATTTTCGAATTTTCGAAATTTCGAATTTTCGAAATTTCGAATTTTCGAATTTTCGAAATTTCGAATTTTCGAATTTTTAAATTTCGAATTTTCCATTTTTGAAATTTCGAATTTTCGATTTTTTTTATTTTTCGAATTTACGAATTTTCGAAAATTTGAAAATTCGAAAATTAAAAAAAATTGAAAATTCGAAAATTAAAAAAAAATCTGAATTTTCGAATTTTAGAAATTCCGAAATCCCGAATTTTAGAATTAAAAATTTTTCGTACTTCCGAATTTTTTCATTTCCGAATTTTTTGAATTTACGAAAAAAAAATTTTTTCATTTTCGTTTCATTGTTTTTTTTTGGAAATTTAGTTTTTTCCGTTTTATTCGTTTTTTGCTTTTTCAGAAATCCGAAAATTAGGAATTCCGAATTTTCGAAATTTCCTGAATTTACGAATTTACGAATAAAACGGAAAAAAAATATTTTTCGATTTTCCCCAATTTCCGAATTTACGAAAAAAAAAACAAATGAAACATAAACGAAAAAAAACGATTTTTTTGGCAGTGCACATGTCTACTCTGCGGGTAGACTTTTCCCTACTGAAGGATAATGTGCATAAAAAGTAACCGCCATTGCGTTGCTAACACAGAATAGTGCATTGGAAGATGTCCTGAACCCCCTGATGGTGACTGTCCATGAGGTTGCGGTGGACCACAAGTCCCAGGTAGCCAAACTGGGAGATATTGAAGACTTCAGAGGTAAAGAAGTCATTCCACAACTTGCCTGGCTTACTTTACAACAATAATCCTATCCTATTTCTCCTGACTTTTCTCCGGCTACCCAGAAACAACATGCTGAGTTTCAGAGTGTGAAGCAAAGGATTAAGAGATTGAAATCTTCCGTACAGTGTGCTGTATCCTGCAAGACTTTAGGTTGTGCATAAGGGGAAAATGCAATTATTCACTTCGCCAAAGGTGGCTAACCACTGACTGGAATCCCTGGGATGAAGGAATAGTGAAATGTCTGTACAACACCACCAAACAATAGTATTCTCCACAAACAAGTTACAGTGATGTCTTCTGATATCTTCAAAGCTGTAGATAAACGTGTCTTCAAAAAGTGCTTTTCTTCCACCAGCCCCATGGCAAACATCCTACTCACCAAAGAAATAATAGGTTTATTACATAAAAGCTAAGATTGCACCTACAGGAAAGTAGAAGTGCAATCCTAGCTTTTATGTAATAAACCTTTTAACGTTACTGCACTATGAGGAGCTTCTTTCTTCCTTCTTGATATATGCAATCATACCTACCTGATGGTCATGCTATACTATTGTTTGGTAGTGGTGTGCGTACATTTCACTATTACAAATGTGTGTGTGTGTGTATATATATTTGTCCATTTTAGCGCGGTATGAAATCACAGTTGTTTTCCTTTTTATCACTAATGCCGCGTACATACGATCATTTTTCAGTATGAAAAAAAACGTTTTCCCAACTTCATCATTAAAACGACGTTGCCTACACACCATTGTTTTAAAAAAATTATCTAGCAAAGTGCGGTGACGTACAACACGTACAACGGCACTATAATTGGGAAGTTCCATTCGCCTTTGGGCTGCTTTTAGCTGATTCTGTGTTAGTAAAAGACGATTCGCGCTTTTCTGTCTGTTACAGCGTGATGAATGTGCTTACTCCATTATGAATGGTAGTTTTACCAGAACGAGCACTCCCGTCTCATAACTTGCTTCTGAGCATGCGTGGGTTTTTTACATCGTTTTAGCCCACACACGATAATTTTTTACAACCCGAAAAACGACATAGTTTAAAACGACGTTAAAAAATGCAGCATGTTCGAATTTTTTTTTTGTCGTTTTCCAGAACCTGAAAAATTATGTGTAGCCCACACACGATAATTTTAAATTACGTTTTTGAAAAACAACGTTTTTTTCATGCCGAAAAATGATCGTGTGTACGCGGCATTAGGCCTTAGAGCTTTAGGGCTCTTTCACATGGGCGGCCCGTTCAGGTCCGCATGCCAGTTTTTTAGGCGGACCTGAACGGGCTCTCCATGCTCCTCTATGGAGCCGCGGATGTCAGCGGTGACGCCAAAGTGTGACGGAGGAAAAACCTACTTTTCCATCCGTCTGGCGGATCGGATCGGGTGAACACGGACAGACGGTCCGTGTTCATCTGATCCCCCCAGAGAAAAGACAGGGCGGTCCCTGCACAGTGTGCGAGATCCGCCGGCTCAGCGGGTATCAACGGAGCGATCCCTGCTGAGCAAGCGGAGGTTCACGGGGTGGATCATTACTGATCAGCCCCGTGTGAAAGGGGCCTAACTACCAGCTGCTTTATTTATATTTATATTTGTTATATTGCACTATATGTACATTATAATTTCTTTATTTGCACTATTATTTGAATATTACATTTCCAGGGTGCGCAGGCTGAAGGGGTTGTGTACTAGACATGTGCATTCATTATCGTCCGAATGTATTTTCGTCCGAATTTCTGGGATTTTCATGTTCCTTTTAACAAAACGATAACGAATCTGAAATTCTAAAGATCCGAAATAAAAAAAATGCTTCATTTTCGTATCAATTATATTTTCATATAGTTGCGACAACAGTTCTTTATATGGATAGAAGATTCGACATGACAGTGACAATAGCGATCTGTATCTATCGAACCTGCGGTCGAATGTGCCTAACCTAACTATTAGTCCAAGATGATTCGACAATATCGAGACAAGATTCAAAGAAGCAGCTAAAAACATGCGAGCTGACATTTATGGTCAAATGCTCTGCCCATAGGCTATAGAAGAATTATAATGTTGTTTGACTAGTAATAATAATTAATAATTATAATTATATATCAGACAGGAGGCTCATATCTTATGCATTAACTTTCTTTATTTAATGCCCATAGCAGACATTTTAAAACTTTTCTATAAACTTTTAATGTAAAAAAATTTTCAGTCAGTAAGACTACGACTCCCAGCAGTCCTTGTAATCCGTAGCCACGCCCAGGTCGGTGACCTCTATATAACAGACTGCCCGACTAAGATCCTGCTCTTTCTTTCTGCTCATAGCAAAAGATAAGTACTCACGGCAAATTTTCTTATATATTTTATTATTATAAGTGTATTTACTTCAGTATATACAGATATATATATATTTAGATTGTACTTAATCGTCTGATTAGTGTTAATAGGTAGTCACTTCTTAGCTGTTAGTGATTTATTTATATATGTTTATAATGGTGCTGTATTACTCATAATAGGTATAGATGTAATCATATTAGGTATATAGGTTACCTATTTCAGTTTGTACAAACGTTTTTCCCCTTTTTTATTACACTGACCTGTACCTTTGCCCAGTTTTTCCCCTGGGCTGCTGTACAGTACCTGTACCGCCGAGCGCCGCACTGCGCCGTTCCTTTTAAGGTATTTTTTCCCTCTTTTTCCCTCAGAGGTGCTGGTGCGTCTGTTTACCTCACAGAGGCACCGCGCCATATTCTCCTTCCCTTCCCGTCTTTCCCGCGCGCTGCGGGGGGGAGGGATTCATCTCCCCCTCCTTCTCTCCTCAAACAAGCTTGTATGCTCTCTCAACGCTGGAGGAGGGAGGGGCGACCAATCAGAGGAGAGTCACAGGACATGTGACTCTCTCTCTGCTCAGGCAGAAGGTGTAGGTTTTCTCCTCACGCTGCAAAGTCAGTCCCTGCACTGACGGCGGTGAGGAGAGAGCCTGGTATTGTAACTTAACCCCTGCCTGCCTTAGCAAGAATAAGTTTCATTTTACCTTACTCCTGGCAGCGTGGATTAACCCCTACCTGCCTTTAAGCAACACTACCCATATTGCCTTTCTGTTTGTGTCTATAGCCTAACTTTAAAAGCTATCCTTACTATATATAGCTATACAGAGCGGCAGCATGTCTGACCTCCCTGCCCCTACGGATCCTATGGAGGATGACACCAATAGGGACACAGCCCCAGCCCTGAATGCTGCCCAGATTCAGGAGCTAATTAATAAATCCATCCTGGCTGCCCTGTCCTCTGCTGCCTCTTCCAGGGTATATATACCCATGGCCCCACAGTTACCGACGCCGCAAGGCGACGAACCACCGCCCAAAAAAGGCAAAGCCTCTCAGAAGAGGAAGCACACCCTGGCGGTGATTGACTCCCCGGCAGGGGAAGGAAATAATATGCCTCAGGTAAACCCTAACACGGCTTACCAACCCCAGCATCAGACGCACTCAAATAGACCCCTGGACCCCAGGGAGTTACAATTTAAAGGGACTAAGGCCGCAAGAAGGGCCAAACCGGACTCATACATTGACTCTCCACAAGAGGATTCTGATGACCCCTTAGAGGGATCGGATGAGTCAGAGCCGGATTCATATGAGGACGATGCTGGGGAGACGGCGCTCACTACAGCTGCCAACCCTGCCACGCAGGGAGATATTCTCCTAGACTCCCTAGGAGAACCGTTCTTTGATCCAAACGCTATTAGTCACCCGCGTTCTGGAGAATGGACCCCTCTACCAGAGGTGAACCAATACATAGAATTATGGGCTAGAAAATCCCTTGACAGGGTTAGTCGCAACAAACTTAGGGCTGAATGCCCTAGACCCCTTATACCCAATAAAGTGGTGGCTACCCCTGAGATAGACCCCATTTTAACCAAATATCTAATGAAATCTGGCAAATTCCAGAGAAAAGGGGTAGAACGATCATTCCGATCCATTCAAGATCGGGTTCTAGACATGATGGGGCCCCTGACCAAGATCCACAATCTTTCGGAACAGGCGGCAGCATCCGGGCAACCGGTCGACCTACAACAGCTGAGAGGCTGGGCGCAAAGAGCAATATGCCTGGCTGGCACTGCCAATACGGCATGCTCGATTGAAAGACGCCGATCTATACTGATGCGTCTGGACCCCCAGTTAGCCCACCTGGCGGAGTCAGAACCCGGACCGTCTGCGGACGGCATGTTATTTGGAGACTCTTTATTGAAAGACGTCAATAAATTTGTGGGCCTTTTTACGAGCCTGGACAAGGCTCAAAATTCCTTGAGGAAAGCTGGGACCCCCAAGGTTTTTAACAGGGCCGGCAGAAACAGAGGCCGATCTGCCGGCCGTGCCCCTTCCTACAGGCCACAAAATAGAGCCCCAGTACAATACCAGTACCCGCAGGCTCAATCCTACGCCGCTCCAGTGGCACAACCTGCCCCCTTCTTTCCACCACGAGGCAGACCATGGCGAGGACGAGGGGGACGAGGCTACCCACGATCCCGACCTCCCACCGGTGAGTATGATGCACACACCACTCAGTCACATTCCTGTGGGGGGACGTCTCAGGTATTTTACCCACGCCTGGTCTGCGATTACGGCAGACGCGTGGATATTACACACTGTAGCGGGGTTCACTGTGGACATCGTAACATCTCCTCCACTCAATGTTATACCGCCACCCATCCGCTTCGCAAACCAGAACGTTGCTCTAATAGACAACGAACTGCGAGATTTACTGGCCAAACAGGCTATCATAGAAGTAGACCATTGCTCCCCAGGGTTCATCAGCAATATATTTTTAGTGCACAAGAAAGACGGCGGTTATCGCCCAGTGATCAACCTCAGGGAGTTGAACCAATATGTCGTATACCGACATTTCAAAATGGAAGGTATACACTTCCTCCGAGACCTCCTACACCCAGGGGACTGGCTCGTGAAAGTAGACTTGAAAGATGCCTACCTTACGGTCCCCATACACCCAGAATCACAACACCTCCTACGGTTCCTATGGAGGGGCAAGATGTGGCAATTCACTTGCCTTCCATTCGGACTATCGTCCGCCCCATGGTGTTTCACCAAACTGCTGAAGCCGGTGGTGGCGGCACTGAGGAGCAGGGGGGTTCGTCTGGTCATCTACTTAGACGACATCCTCATTCTAGCCTTCTCAGAGACCCAGGCCCATCTTCACATGTCATGGACTGTGTCATTGTTACAACAACTGGGTTTCATTGTCAACCAGGACAAATCAATATTGATTCCTGCTCAGCAGATGGAATTTTTGGGTTTTACGGTGGACACCATCCAATCCACCCTCAGCCTCCCCAGCCCCAAACTCGCTCTGATCCGCAAGGAGATCCGGACTACACTACGGAAGGGTTGCCTATCCCTCCGCACGCTAGCGCGTCTTGTGGGCCTCTTAGCAGCTTCCATCCAAGCTATTTTACCGGCCCCATTACACTACAGAGCCCTCCAGAGGCTCAAAATCATGCACCTGAGACAAGGTCTCAGGTACACCGACGAGGTTCCCCTATGTCGGGACACGATCGAGGAGTTGAAATGGTGGTTTCGCCATGCCGTAGAATGGAACGGCAGGACCATCTTCAATCCCTACCCGGATGTGGTCATAGAATCGGACGCCAGCCGCAGGGGCTGGGGCGCCAGATGCGGCAGGGCATCCACCGGAGGGACTTGGTCAGTAGAGGAAACCAAGCTCCATATCAACGCCCTAGAACTCCTGGCAGCTCTATTCGCTCTCAGGAGTTTTATGCCTCGTACCTCTACGTGTTGTATTCTATTCCGCATGGACAACGTGGCGGCGGTCCAGTACGTCAACCGCCTGGGGGGTACCAAATCCAAGGTCTTAGCGACCATTGCGAAAGACTTCTGGCACTATTGCTTAGCCCACAATATAACCCCGGTCGCGGAATACATTCCGGGCGTGTCCAACTCAGTGGCCGACTGGAATTCTCGGTACTTGCGAGATTCCAGCGACTGGCAGTTGGATCGTTCCGTATTTCTCCATCTACAACAGATCTGGGGTCCACTATACATAGACCTGTTCGCCTCACGCCTCAATCATCAGCTGCCCCGCTTCTTCAGCTGGAGGCCGGACCCAGAGGCCTATGCGGTCGACGCGCTGCACCAACCTTGGCCGGAGGGCACCCATTACGCATTCCCTCCTTTCCAGTTGATCCCCAGACTCCTCATTCGGATTGCCACCCTGGAGGCAACTGTGGTGTTGATCACACCGTGGTGGCCGACCCAACCGTGGTTTCCCCTCCTGTTGGGGATGACCGCGGATCGTCCCAGGCTCCTGCCTCACTTTCCTCACCTTCTCACCAATCCGAACGGGGAACTACACCCCCTAATTTTAGAAGACAACCTACCACTCTTGGCGTGGCTGGTTTCGGGATCGCGGACGCTGACAACGTCCTTTCACAGTCGGCTCAGGACCTCCTCGCCCTGGCCTGGGCCCCCGGGACTCGATCGGCATATCGATCAGCGTGGGGGCTCTGGGTGCGTTGGTGTGATCGACGGCAGGTCGATCCTGTACGAGCCCCTGTATCTTTAGTGGTGAATTATTTGGCAGATTCCTTTGAATCTGGCAAATCGTTCAGCTCCATAAATGTTTACCGGTCAGCTATTTCGGCATACCACTGCCCTGTGGATTCCCTACCGATCGGCAAACACCCGTTAGTCTGTCGACTCATGAGAGGCATAAGGTTCCAACGTCCCCCACGGCCTAGATACCAAGCAACCTGGGATGTTTCCAAGGTGCTGGATATGTTCGCCAGGTGGGAGGATAATTCGGATCTTCCTTTAAGACTCCTTTCCATTAAACTGACAGTCCTCCTCTGCCTAGTGTCCATTAAAAGGGTATCCGATGTTAAGATGTGTATAAAAATAAATACTGCGCAGGTCTAAACAATCTTATATAGTGAGAAACCACTTGAATTGGTTCAAAAAACAGTGAAAAAAATAATAAACAAAAAATAAAAATAATTAAAATAACAAATATGAAACTAAAAAGCTGCTGCTGCTCAAAATGTCAGATAAACATAAATTTGCAAGTAATAGTGGTATAAGCTGCGCTGCAATGTGATGTGAAAAATCAATATAACAATCAAATTATAAAGAATAAGATGCACACAAAACGCTATTGCAATGTGAAATGATCAAGTGAAGGTGCAAAGTCCATATAAATGGATGTATCTCAGGGAAAATCAGGATGACAGAAAGTTCTCCGAGTGTGTGAAAAAGTATCCAAACTTATCCAGTGAATCTGTATAGCAGATAGCAAAATCCTCCACCGTTAAATCCTAACTGCTTACCACAACGATAAGTAAATCAAGCATGTAACCGTGACTGCCAATTCCAAAGATCCAGGGGAAATTTTTCACTTTATCTTTGTTTCAGATATCAGACTATTCACTTTCCAGAGTATGACCCAAAAGAGAAAAGGCTGACATAGCGTGATACCGTAATAAAATTCGTTTATTAGTAAAAGTGTTGCACTTACAGTTATGCAATAAAACAGTGCGTGTGTAGTAATAGCCGGCCGGCTTAACTGTCCGCTCGTCCTTCCGGATAGACTGCGCAGTACGATTCGTGGTGACGTCAGCACGCCGCTCCTCCCTACGCCGTTTCGTCACAACAATGACTTCTTCCAGGGGCACTCTGGAAGAAGTCATTGTTGTGACGAAACGGCGTAGGGAGGAGCGGCGTGCTGACGTCACCACGAATCGTACTGCGCAGTCTATCCGGAAGGACGAGCGGACAGTTAAGCCGGCCGGCTATTACTACACACGCACTGTTTTATTGCATAACTGTAAGTGCAACACTTTTACTAATAAACAAATTTTATTACGGTATCACGCTATGTCAGCCTTTTCTCTTTTGGGTCATACTCTGGAAAGTGAATAGTCTGATATCTGAAACAAAGATAAAGTGAAAAATTTCCCCTGGATCTTTGGAATTGGCAGTCACGGTTACATGCTTGATTTACTTATCGTTGTGGTAAGCAGTTAGGATTTAACGGTGGAGGATTTTGCTATCTGCTATACAGATTCACTGGATAAGTTTGGATACTTTTTCACACACTCGGAGAACTTTCTGTCATCCTGATTTTCCCTGAGATACATCCATTTATATGGACTTTGCACCTTCACTTGATCATTTCACATTGCACTAGCGTTTTGTGTGCATCTTATTCTTTATAATTTGATTGTTATATTGATTTTTCACATCACATTGCAGCGCAGCTTATACCACTATTACATCCGATGTTAAGGCCTTGGATATCTCTAGACGACAATTTTCACCGCAAGGAGTCAAGTTTTCTGTAGTGCGCAGGACTAAGACCGGTATTCAATCGGTCTTCTACCCGTTTTTTCCTGCTCATCCACTCCTCTGCGTGGTTCGCTGCCTACAGGCATATGAACTACAGACCGCTAGCTTGCGTTCCCCGGGTTTGTCACAACTCCTGGTGTCTTATGTCAAGCCACACTTTCCAGTATCGTCAGCCACGCTGGCACGCTGGGTACGTATGGCCATGGACATGGCTGGTATTGATGTGTCCCTCTTCGGAGCCCACTCTGCCAGAGGGGCCATGGCCACCAAAGTAGTCACGTCAGGGGGCTCCCTCTCCGATCTTCTAGTGGCGGCAGATTGGTCTTCAGAGACTACCTTCCGTCATTTTTACTTTAGACCGCAAGACCATGTATCCATGGCAGTTTTACCCTAATATTGTATGTGCAATGTATTCTGTCAGGATATGCATATTATGTCTGCAGGATTAAATGTTAAGCTTTAAACTTGCATAAGATATGAGCCTCCTGTCTGATATATAAATCTAGATTTTCCTAGCTTGTGACGGAAAATATAAGTTATATGAAGACAGGAGGCGAGTATCTTCCCTCCCGTCCCACCCTATTATGTATATCTCTGATTTCTTCACAGGTTACTGAATATCGTACCTGGGTAATACTCCGGATTGGGATACTTGGAAGTTCTACTGTCTTCTTACCCCTGTTGGGACGGAACGACTATTGAACCCTCGTTGGGTTAAAATTTCTCCGAGACCCCCGTTGGGACTCGACGAAAGACTCTGATCCAGGTTATGGATTCCTCGGACCCCGGCCGGACGGATACAGTTCAAGACGACGACATCCGACGGGCAAGATCTTCGCAGCAAGAAAGAGGAGGATCTTAGTCGGGCAGTCTGTTATATAGAGGTCACCGACCTGGGCGTGGCTACGGATTACAAGGACTGCTGGGAGTCGTAGTCTTACTGACTGAAAATTTTTTTACATTAAAAGTTTATAGAAAAGTTTTAAAATGTCTGCTATGGGCATTAAATAAAGAAAGTTAATGCATAAGATACTCGCCTCCTGTCTTCATATAACTTATATTTTCCGTCACAAGCTAGGAAAATCTAGATTTATTACCATTCAAACAACATTAGAATTCTACTATAGCTTGTGGGCGGAGGATTAGAGTGGAAATGTACGATCGTGGCATCGTACAGTTTAGCTGCTTCGTCAAATCTTCTTAGAACATCCGACAGACATTATAAGCCTTCAATTGACAGATTTGACCTTAATTTGGATTTTCATACAAATGCATTTTTTTTTCCGCTCAATCTTAACTTTCTTGGCAACTTTCTCATGGAAGATGGACCCCCATCGTCTCCGTAGAAGTTTTAGCATCATATGCGGATAAATGATTCCTTTTTATAAATTTTCATGCTAGTCACTTTTTTTTTTATTATCAATTTTAGTAAAGAGTAAGTTGATTTTTAGAAAAAAAAAAGAGGGAATACATAAATTGAGCCAACATTACCCCCCTTCCCACCCCCTCGTCCCCCCCACCACACCATCTTGTGACTCCACTGCCCCTTCTTTACTAATTTAGACCTAATACTACTTAACCTTTCTATAGCTCTCTCAGATTTTCTGCGTAGCCCCTGTTTTTTTTAACTCTTTCCAATTTGCCCATTTGTCCCTGTGATCTACGTTCTCCTCATCAACCCCGTCCTTCCACCCCTCCCTCCTATAAGTATCCTCCACAGACTCCATCCACTCCCACACTTGTGGGCTTTCTGCTTCCCTCCACTTTTTAGGTATCAATCGTTTAGCTGCGTTAAGCAGGTGGGGAGTCAGGGATCTTTTATATTCTTTTATGGTCTCTTCCCCCCCATGGAACAAAACTACCCATGGGTCTTCTATTATCTCTTTCTTGATTATTACCTTAATCAGTGACAGAATTTTTTTCCAGTAGATTTTTATTTTCGGACAGTCCCACCACAGGTGGGCCATCGTCCCCTTTACTGCAAACCCTCTCCAACAGTCTGCTGACTGCCCTTCTCTGTAGTTGCTGGTTTTATCTGGGGTAGCATACCACCCCGTTAGGCATTTAAAATTCATCTCTGCAGTCCTTACATCTATTGCAGAGGTATGAATCATATTGATAATTCTTGTTGCTGACGTTTTCCCTCTAGGTGCATCCAATTCTCTTTCCCATTTTAAGATGTATTTTGGGATCTCTGACTCTTCCCCTTTCAACAGAAACCTATATATTTTGGAAATATTACCTTTTGAACTATCAGTAGTGCAAAGTTTTTCGATCGGTGTATATTCCTCACATGGGCGCAGGGGTAGCGGTAGGCGCTTAATAAAGAGTGATAGCTGTGTATATCGCCATTCATCTAATTTCATGGATTCTATCTTGGCTTTAATCTCGTGACGTGTCAAAATTTTACCCTTTTGAATTCAGGGCCAAATCCACAAAGACCCGGCGTAACGGCGAAATTCTAATTTAAGTTACACTGCCTTAAAATTTCTACCTAAGTGCCCGATCCACAAAGCACTTACCTAGAAATTTCTGGCAGTGTAACTTAAATTCCGCCGGCGCAAGGCGTTCCTCATTTCATGGGGGCGATTCTCATTTAAATGAGGCGCGCTCCCGCGCCGGGCGTACTGCACATGCTCGTGAAGTCATTTTCCCAACGTGCATAGCGCGAAATTACGTTACGCAGGGCTTTGTGGATTGCAACGGGTCAATAAAGTTGCGTCGGAAAAAAAAAAGATACGGCGCGAAAAAAAAAATTCAAATTCGAAAAAAAAAACGCGTCGCTAGACAGAAGGGTCTGCTTTTACATGGTGTACTAACTTTACACCTTGTAAAAGCAGCCCTAATTTTGCGTATGCAACTTAATACTTACGGAGAAAAAACGAAGCTGAAAAGCTTCGCGGATCTCCGTAAGTGATAATTTGCATACCCGAGGCGGCATTTCGACACAAAATGCCCCCAGCGGCGGATGCGGTACTGCATCCTAAGATCCGGCAGTGTAATTCAATTACACATGCCGGATCTTCTCTCTAACTGTGGAAAACTGATTCTGATTCTGTTCCATAGTTAGGACCAGGGATACGACGGAGTAACAGCAGTTACTCCGTCGTATCTCTTTTGAGGATTTGGCCCTATATCCTTAACCTGAATTCTATTTCTAATCCAATTTCCTCCCACCTCTTTAGTCCCTGGTGCAAAGTATTCATTATCTTTAAGATCCATCAGTGGGGAATTAAATTTCGATTTCAATTGTTTGTGTAATCTATCCCAGACCCGAAGTGCGTTAAATGTAATTTTGTGTGTGGAAGTGTATAAGGTTCTGTATTGTGGTGGGTTCCAAATTATTCTCCCCAATTGTGCCCTTGCAAGTGCGCATTTAATGTTAATCCATCTTTTATCATGATTTTCTTTGGCCCACTCTATTACCCGTGAGAGGACCGTTGCATAGTAATATTTTCTGATGTCTAGGACCGCCAATCCACCCATTTTCTTATTCTGTTTTAGTACTTGAGCAGAGATCCTCTGTTTTTTATTTTTCCAAATGTAGTTCATCAGCAGAGAGTTTATTATTGTAATGTACGTCTGTGGCAATGCTACTGGGACCATTTGAAATTGATATAATATTTTTGGAACTAAGACCATTTCTACAACATTTATCCTTCCGAACCATGAAATTGGTCGGTTGTAAATATTTTTAATTTCTCGTTTAATTTCATTTAACAGGGGAATGTAGTTGACTCTATACATTTTCTTTAGGGAATTTACTAGTTTTATACCCAGATAGTTTATCTCTTTTTCCAAGAGACATTGAACGCCGTTTGGAGGTATCGTTTTTCCTACAAATGCATTTTTAACAGAATTTTTTTTTATAAAAACAAATTTTGGGAGCAACTAAATTAAGTTGGAAGAAACCGAAATTCCAAAACAAAATATTTCAGTGTACCCATTCCCTCTTTTTTTCATTTTTTTTGTAGAACGTGGTAGAAAAAGGGTAGCAGCGTTCTCTGCAGGAACAACCCAAACCATACACCAGGTCCATTCACAGGTGCCTAAAGCTACGACTAAGGCCCCTTTTTACACTGGCGCGGGAGGCGCGGTGGCGGTACAGCGTCGCAAAAAAAATGACGCTATACCATCGGAATTGCCGCGGGATTCGGCCGCTAGCGGTGAGGTATTAACCCCTGCTAGCGGCCAATAAAGGGTTAATACCACCCGCAATGCGCCTCTGCAGAAGGGCATTGCGGGCGGTATTACCGCGGTTTCCCATTATTTTAAATGGGAAGGAGCGGTGAAGGAGCGGTATACATATCGCTCCTCTCACCGCTCCAAAGATGCTGCTTGCAGATTTTTTTCTCTCCTGCCAGTGCATCGCCTCAGTGTGAAAGCCCTCGGGCTTTGACATTGAGAAGGCTGGGCAGGAGTTTTTCAGGCGGTATAGCAGCGCTATTTTTTGTGCTGTACCGCCTGAAAAACTCCTCAGTGTGAAAGGGGCCTAAGGCTATTGTCGAAAAACGCGTCAGTGCTTTTGTTTTACTGTCACTCTGATGTACCAATAAACAACACTTCAAGGATTACAGTTTTGCTGTCTCTTCTTACTATTTGTCTACCTGTAGAAGTCTCGGAGTCTGCTAAATTACCTTTTGCATCTACTAAAGGGTATCCTGGGCCTTAACCTCTCTCCCACAGTTCTGTTTAAGAGATAATAAATCTCTTTGCATTCAAGAAGTGTCTGGCGCCCAGGAATCTGAAGATCCTGGATATCTCCATTGTGTGGACCCTTTCTGTTACTCCTTCAGTACCAGTAATTTAGTGATCCCAGTGACTACCTTTAAAGGGGAACGCTCACGTTAAATGTTAAAGTGATAAATTGCATTTGTGGCCTATTGCCTCACATTTAATTGCCTGGGTCTGTGATTTCAGAATTTGAGAGAAATAGACTGACCGTTAAGTCAGATCAGTTCCCATTTATGCCCGAGTGCATAGGCCACTCTAGATCTATTTACGTTGTTTGACTGTACTATTTTGAAGTCTGCATTTTGAGTTTGATTAACACTATTAAAGACCATAGTTTGCCATTCTTGAATATTGAGTTACCAGATCACTGTTTGTTTGATTGTGGAAAGTCTACTAGTAAAAAAACTTCCTGTTCAATACATTTGTGTCTGTTTTACTGTGTTTGCAAGTACATTGTTTGCTAGGTGTGCCAGAGGGGCTGGGAGTTTCTGCTACTCTACAATAAACTCTCTCAGACCGTACCCCTACAAGCACCAGGATGGACTCTGCCGCTGTGATCCAGTGATGTGAGGAAGAAGGCGCCTGCTCAGAGTCAAGCATGGTGATCGAACTCCCTGTGGAGGCCCGCCCTGAGGAACAAATCAATCAAGCTGTGAAGACGCTGTCCCCAGACAGGAAGGTGTGGGTGATTGCTGTCAAAATAGATCGTGGGACATTCGCACCTATGCACTGTTAGAGTGGAGACAAGGAGTCCCTGAAAGCTTCTGTGAAGGAATGTAATGAGCATAATGATAAATTAGAAAATGTCTATTCTCTGTGCATCTTTACTATACTATAAAGTCTATATTGCTTTTTCATGTACACCACTGCTGTAATCCTTCCTTACTCAAATCAGCCTCTAATTACACCCCCTCCCACCGAAAAGACTGGAGAAGACAGAAAATGGCGGATACCCTCTTCTCCCACACATCTTTAGGAATGCGGAAGTAAAGACAGATCAGAGGGACAACCAAGCTTGACCATCACATTTTTGTACTCTTCTTGTATTTCACCAATAAGATGTACTTTCCAGTTCACATTAACATAATAGTGACATATCATGCTGTGTGTAAAAAGTTTAGTACTGCCTGCAATAAAGCAGAGATAAGGGTGTAGTTCAACTGAGACGGTTGTGTCAGTGAGTTATTCCTAGCCGTGCACGCAAAGTTATCTGAATTCCAGAATTCGGAACAGCAGTAGAATCCATATTAACCCCTTTGTGTTTCACCGACCATCACACTTCAAAGGTGCCAGTGTGCAATTGGCCAACAAAACTGAGCTTTGTATAATCCATCTGAAGGTTCCAGATGAGGGTCCTACCAGCTCCAGTCAAGATTAGTCAACTACTGAAGAAGTTCCCTCCCCGTCACCCCTGGCTATGATCGGGACAGAATTTTTCAACGCCATGGTAGAATTTGTATCAAAATGCCAGAAGGGCATTTTGTTCTGTGTTTTGTGTCCAGTGTTCTGGAGCTGGATACTGGAAATCTGAGGATCTGGATTGAACAGGCTATGCAAGCCTTGAAGAGTGGGACCTGCCAGAGGCCCAAAAGAAGCAACGCATTAGGGTGAGTTTGCGAGGCCATCAGGAACTTGAAATTGAATAACACGACCTGTGTGGCTTATGAATACCTGGCCATGTTACTGGAGGAGTTTGGGCAGACAGAGAAAGCAGCTGACCTGATCAATTTGAACATGCCCTTTAACGCCAAGGTGAACGCCTGTCTGAATACATGAGACAGCTGAACAAGATGCTATACCAGATTGTGCTAAAAAAAGGGATGATGCCTTCTGCCATAGACCAGGTCAGAATTCAGCAAATCCTAAAGGGGGCCCTACGCTCCGACCCAGTCTGGCTTCAGCTGAAGATCTCTGCGGGTGTTATGTCCCTAAAATACCCTGAACTCATCAAAGTAGTGGGAGAAGAAGAGGCCCTATTTGATGACAAGCAAATAGTTGTTCGTCTAGCCTCGACATGTTTAGCTTAAATACGGGTCCATGAGAACAGTGTAGCAAAACTCTGAAATAGCCGCCCTGAGGTCTCAGATGGCACAGATAATAAACATGATGACCTTTCTGACCCCGAAAATAATTAAGACCCCCGACAGGAGTCCCAACCTTCTCTGAGGGCTTCCGTGGTTGTCTCTAAGTGATCCAGTGTCCTGATCCCTTCAACACAGGCCACTTTGAGCACGGATACAAACCACCGAACAGGCCAAGCCTGCCACTTCCCATAAATTTCCTGCCAAGCTAGTGGGACCTTTTCTGGTTGTCTCCATCCAAGTGGAAGGAATCTACACCAAGGCCCTCCTGGATACTGGAGCTCAAGTGACCCTTCTCTACAGAGACTTCTATGACAGGCACCTCAAACACTTGCAATTACAGAAGTTGAAAGACCTATAGATATGGGGTATTGGAACTCAGAACTTCCCCTATCATCGCTATCTACCAGACCTGACCTTTGATCCCTCCATAGATGTCATGTACCTGGGTGTCCTGGTCCCACAGCTGTGGAGGAGCTCTGGAGTTATTGCAATGTTCCCCCAGCTTGATGCATTGCCTTAGACTCATTAACCCCAGCTGTGGACAATGTACTATCAAGCAGCCCATAAATAGCAGCACTTCCTGTTACTCAGTGCAAATTTGTTTGTACTTGCTCCCTGGTTGTATTGATAGCTTTATGATTTTGACTACCGTGTATTGAACTTCTGCCTGAATTCCTAACCATTCTTCAGCCTGCTGATTTGGTACTTCACCGCAAGCTCCTGCCTGACCATGCTTTGGATTTCGATTTTGTAACGCTTTGCCTGAACTGTTGTCGACTTGACCTGCCTGATTGCTTTTGTCTGAATCCTCAGCATACAAGATCCACTTCGGACACTACCTACCACAGGTATCTTACATAAAAAATGAGCCACAAGGGCATTGGACCCTACTGAGATTGTTAAGGCGATTTTGTGTCAGGGACAATTGATTGGAGCTAATGAACAGCATCTTTCTTATCTGGAAGCCAAGTTAGGCCTCGTACACACCATCGGACATGTCCGATGAAAACGGTCCGCCTTTGC